>NW_024962285.1:885985-1285325 GCF_019238085.1 Lagopus leucura | reverse complement strand
GTAGGTGATTCCCTCCTCACGGGAACTGAGGGCCCCATATGCAGACCAGACCCGAATCGCACGGAGGTGTGCTTCTCTTTGCCATTAACCTTGCTGAACCTATGCTTTAAAGTATTTTACAATGTACTTGCAAAAGAGCTCCAGGAACAACCAGTGTAAATCTGGTTTGCACTCTTCCTGTGAGCAAGTGACTAATTGCAACAATCCTCAGTTGGACATCTGTGTTGCATGGTCAATAACACTTTAGCTACTATTTTGCACACAAGCACAGGTAGTGCTTGGGCAGTGTTTCCCTTGAGGGATTATGACTTGTTGCACAGATAGCACTGGGGATAGTCCACAGAGCAGAGATAATTGCATAATTTCTATCCCTGTGTCATGATCCTTGGTCTTGCCACAGTCACAAACAAGCCTCTTCTTATCTGACATATTTATATATCACTCCTTCCATAAGTTTTCTGGCTAATTTAACAATAATAGCCAATGAAAAAGACATCTTTCATTGGTAAGACTTTGTGTAAACCTAGCATTGCAATTAAATGCAAGCCATTATTGCAGCTACTTGGTTTGCTCTAATGAGGTATGTATTGATTTATAATGAATATTTTCCCCAAGATTAAATGTAGCTTGGGAAAAAGGTTTAGAAAGCCCATCAGGACACAGGCTTCTGTTCCAGTTAAGCAACAAATTCACTTTTTCCACTCTGTAGTGGCTGCAAATATCTGCATTGCAGCTTACAAAATGAGAGGGTTAGTTACCAATAGTTACAATTACCAATTGTAATCCCACACCTGAATCTACACAGTATCTCTGCAAAGATACTCAAAATTGAAAATCAAAGTCAGGCCAATGCTCTGCATTTTGATAACAAACCAAATAGGTCTGCACTGAGATCGTTCTCTGTGCACCTGGTTTGGAATAGAATGTGCTCTTACAATCGGAGTGTCCAGTCCACAAACAATGCAATGCAATTCTTCAGTGTGATGACCCATTACCCATCCATGTCACTGGTTGTGATAATGCATTACATAGAAATATCATAAACACTGGAAAATTGTGGTGTGTTGGTGCAAGCACTTAACTCAAAACCTGGGAATGGATAGAAGCAGGGGATCTTGGAGTGCCTGCACACACAAACACATTGCAGCTCAGTCTTGTTTCTCAGCGAATTCACTCTCAAGGCAGGGCCAAGTGCTGTATTTCCATTTAGCAATCCACAGTTTCTTTCCAGAGTTCTTTTCAGGACTATGTAGCCTGAGTGTCTTATTTGAGTATACATGGCATGGGTGGGATGTATTTCAAAAATAGCTTCCAACATCCCAAGCCATCAAAAACATTGCAGCAATGATTACCAAAACTTAGGTAAGTACAGGGAGGAAGTTTTAAGCTGATTTCTCAGTTAACTTAAACTATATGCTATGTAACAAACTAAGAATTAAGAACATGTTCTCCCGAAAGTGAACAAATAAAAAAAAACCTGCCATCTTACGAGACTGTGAATCAAAACAATCAGAGCCATGACATATCCTGTGAACTTCACATATAAAGAAAGCCAAGCCATGAAATCTCCTATAGGACCACCACCCTTACATGATGAACAAAGCCTGGATAAAGATGGGGAAACTGTGGGGGGGCCAGTGAGGCTAAGGCAATCCTTTATGCCAGTAGATTTCCATCTCTGTGATTATTTCTACACATAAAGCTGTCCCCAGAGGTCTGCCTTCCTTCAGCTAATGAAGGACTGATCTCTACGAGCTCCTTCTTGAGATTCTTAAGAAGCTTCAACACCCATCTTGACTTCAACGTTTAGGCCCTTCTATCTCCTGCTCCAGGCATACAAGCTTCAGGTAGGTTTCAGACACAGGTGCTAAGAGCAGTCACTAAGGGAGGCATCTTAGAGCCAGGTCTTCCAATTGGAAGCAGCTCTATGTCAGTAGGAAAATCATTGCATTTGCTGAAATACAAACCATGTGAGATGCAGGTGGTGTTAATCATGATGTAAAAGTAAGCATGCAAAATAAAATTGGAATTATTTTGTTCAGTTGCAAAACCACAAAAATCTTTACTTCTCCATTTCTGAGGAAAATCACTTTCTTTTTCCTTTGAAAATAGACGTGCTTATCAATTTTCCTGGGGAGAAATTGTAAAACATTTTTAGTTTTCTCATAAGGCTCTGCTCAGCTGTTATTTGCCTCCTTACTCTTCCTGAGATAGTATGTTGGTGTTTGTTTTTTTTTTCTGTGATAAAGCATAAATTGAACTAATTTGCAGTCAGTCTAATTTGCATTTGTGCCTGAGCAGAGCTTGATAAATAGCTCTGGAACTTAATGATGGCTTGGTTACCTTTACAGCATTTGAACAAATCAGGGCTTGTTTCACCCCTCCCTGATGCCAGAAAAAGAGAAAGTAAAACAAGCAAAGCAACCTAAGGCTTTCTTCCCCTCCAGAGCTGTATGTAATCCCATAACACTTGAGACACTGTAACCACAGTAAACTCCTGTTCTTTAATAGAAGTTGGTTTAACGTCTTGTATAAAAAAAGCATTGTGTACACGCTCCTAGATTTTTAAGTCATGCTTTCCAGCTGATAAATAAAGGACTTTACTGTACTATATGTCACAGTATGGTGGATTTAATGTCTAATATTAAAGACTTATGTAATTGGCATTTGACTTAAACAAAATCTCAAGTAGACCAGAAGTGTTATTTTAAACCCTGCTTGAGCTTAATAACTGAGCCAATACTCAATCTGTGCCAGATTTCATATGCGCCTGCCTGAATAGGCCATCCAATTTGAAGCTGACACACAGGTATCCAACCAGCCAATTTGCCTCCTAAGAAATCACTAGAAGCAGTAGCTATTTATACATTTGGAATGCCAGAAAGAGTTACTGTGATCATTCAGCCTGAATCATTGTGCGGGAGAAAATGTTAAATATAAGTCATTTTTGCATCTGATGTTGACTCCTTTTGACCTACCTCAAGTCCTACAGAAATATACTTTTTAATGACATCACTGAATGACAACAACAAAAGACAATTCTTTTTCTTTGCACATGTTGATACTGAGCCAGATACGCAGGCACTGAAGAGCTGGATTCACAGTAGATGGTATAAACATTTTTTTCAACTTTTCTATACTTTGTGTTCCTGAATGGTATAAAGCCTTTCTAAAGCTAACTCAGCAGAAAAATAAAATATAAATATTTAAGCACATTATATTACTCTATAACAATAACAACAACAACAAAAGGAAGGGGACCTGCAACCTTTAAAAATTAAAGACTAATTTCAGGCAGGAACACGGTCTACAATGTGTGATAATGTGGAAAACATTTGAAGTCATAAAATAGTCTCTGTTTCATAATCATTCAAATGGAGACATTTTATGTAGCATTATATTAACATAAGGACTGTTTCAATATACAGAGACGTATAAATTGTATATATTTCTGGAGAGTGATATTTAAAAGCTCAGACAGTGCCAGTGAAAAGCATTAACAGGCAGCATTGGAGGCCAATAACCTGAGTTTACCTGAAGGTCTGCTGAAGGTAATTTGGAGAAAGAGGAGCACATTGTCAGAGGAATTCTAACCTGAAAAGAACTGCAGTACGATGTGCTACGGCCAGAAACACATGAAGTTAAAATAGTGACAAAACTGGATAATTGGAGACCTACTTTCCTCTTCCTTCTTTTCACCTTCCCTTCTGGGAGCACCTGGCAAATGATAGATGTTTCTCTGAAAATCTGCCCTGTTTTAACTCTTGCTTAGGCCTTCATTGAAGAATATCAGAGCAGACTGACCCTCAGTTTGGTGTATTCCATCCACACTAGCAACCTTGTTTTGTGTGACCTCTCATGGAATTAAAGATCAGATGAGTAAGATGGAAAATTACAGCAAAGACAGAACCAGTCCAAACCAGATACCATACTTAAAATGGATAAATATAGTATTCACATATTCTTTGCTCAACTGTTTCATATTCCATTACTAATTCTGTATTCAGCAATCAGGCATCTTTTCACTAGTAAATTATCTGATGATATTCTCATCTCAACATAGCTATCCAGGTGTGTACATATTTGTAAGTGTGAAAAACACCACCTGGTCCTGCAGATCACTTGAAGGGCAAGCAGTGTTCTGCTTTCCACAACAAAATCACGGATTTTCCCTTTGAGGCACTAATTCAGACAGGTCTGTGAGGCTTCATCTTAATGGGTAATTTAGTCTTCCAAGCTTTGTTCAGTATCTTGTACTGCACTTCGTACCGTACAAACAGAAAAATGGATCCAGAAAGTGAAGAACAGAGATTGCTAACTCTAATTTGTGATTAAGCTCACTGTTAAACAAATGTCTGTAAACATCTGTCTTTGCAATAGCAGTCCTCACTCTGAAGAAGCCAGCTTAGATGTGCCACACCAGCCAAATTAATGAGAGGAGCAGGTCCTCCTCTTTGCTCTACAGAAGGTGGCACGTTTCAGACAAGCAGAACTGAAAGATTTCTCCAGTTCTCTTGAGGCTCTCATCTCTTATGCTTATATTGCTGCTGTTGTGCTGTTGCAGTTTTAAAATAAGGCATCCAAGCTATGAAACACTGAAGAGTCCTTTATATTGCAAATCAAAACATATATCCCAGAAAACTCACACAAATATTCAGAAAAACACCAGCTACCACACTTTATATTCTTGACCCTCACCACGGCCCTGCTTCTTTCCAATCACCAACCATGCTTGCTCAGATTTGTCATAGGAAAGACCAGAAGCTTAAAAGATTTCACCTCTCACATTTCATCTCTTTTCTTTAGCCAATCAGCCAGATTGCTTTACTTTTCTCATTTTCTATTATGAGAATATCATCCTATAGCTTCGTGTTACCGAAATGTTTTCTCTGCGGTTCATTTGTCCATTTGCTGACTGCCAGAAACTCCTTGCAAAGCCTTCTCTGCCCCTTTGGGAACTGGTCTTCTGCCCAGTGCAAACAAGGATGTCTCTCCTTCTCTCCTCTGACTTGTACATGACTTGAACTAGAGCCTTTCAGTCCTTCACCAGATAGGAACTTGGAAAAGGGCTTTTTCTCTAACGTGCATGTATATCTGCCTGAAACAGAGGCAGTGGGGAGGTTTATCACTGCACCCATCTAAAATAGGTTGTACAGGTGCTCTCTGAAGTGAATCAGGTCTCCAAAGTGGAAAAGAGTATTTTGCTTTCCACTTTACTCCAGAGGAAATGTAAATACCTGTACTCTGAAGAAAATCACTGTTGGTAGGTTATTTAGCAGGCAACCTCCTACCATCCTGTCCTGCTTCCCGCATTTGTCTGAAGTCCATCTTCTTCTATTGGAATTACTTCTATCATCTCTAATCGGTGAGCTTCAAGGCAATGTTTTTGTAATTGGAAATCAGCCAAAACAACAAGCATGTCTAAACCTCTCAACCATTCACCTATTGCCAATTTTACTGCTGCTTAACCTCAAGGAATTCAGCTTTGCTTTGAAACAGTTCATTGTTTTGAGTCAGACTTTCTTCTAACTCTCCTTCATCATTTAAGTGAAAGTTCTGCCAACTCCATAGAGCTGGTTAAGGGCATAATTGTAATGGATGAATGTATCTGATTTCCTCACTTACATGTATGTTTTCACCTACCGTGTCTCAAATTTTACGCTCCACAAAGTCGAGGCCATATAAAGCTTTGAATTTAACATGCTGTAAGGAATCTTAGCCCAGAATTAAGAGCAGTTGAATGAATAGGAGATTACAAGAGGGAAGCTGTGGCTGTTAGAGTGAGCCAGTCTTTATCCTTGACTTTAATGGATGTTATATTAAGCATTGTGTGGAAGCATGGATAATTGCTAGAAAAGCCAGTGTCTGTAATTAGGACAAATAGGACGAGGTGCATGCTCAGATTGACAAGGAAACCGTGCTTGTCTGCCAGTTCCCAGCCCAGAAACTGCTTCCATTTTGTGAGAGAGCCTTAAATTCCATGCTTTTAATGTAAATGTGAGAAGCAAGACAATGAAGAGATTAACATCCCCTTGAAAACTCATAACTTTTTTATCTAACCCGTAAAGCAATGCAAACCTCTCACACAAACACTTTCAAGGCTGTTTTACTTCAAGATATGATGTATCAGTGCAATATGAAATCACAGCAATTTCACTGACAAACGCTGACAGTGACTCCTAAATATTTCTTCCAGTCAGTGCGAGCTGAGACAGTACAGAGCGCCACACTGTCAGACCAGCTCCTTCTTCTTTATGCACATCCAGTTATGAGACCCCCACTGCATTACACCCACTGGAACAGACAAGTCTGTTTCAACCAGCAATGTCACTATGTCAAAGCCTGAGTGAAGCTCCCAGAGGTGTAACTCTTGAACATAAACGTGACCTGGCCCAGGAGGACAGCATGCCCTGATCAGCAGAAAGCTCCCCACCCCTACAGCACTGCTACATCCTTGTTTCTCCTCAATGGCTTAGCTTCAATGGAGTATGCTGCACCCTGGCAGGTGCTTGTGCTCACAGACCCATGTCCATATACAGAGGGATCTGCCCCAGCATGTCTACATTTAAATGTAGTGCTTTCTTGGCACGATGGGAAAGCGACACTTGTCTTTCCTCAGTGCCAAAGAGAAGCTTGTATTACTTCTAACATGTTTGATGTTATGGTACCCATCTCCCTAATATCTAAATGATCCCTAAAATTAAAATCTTCCTCAGATCAGAGCTCCTGGAACAGCACATTCTCTTTCTTTGTGCCTTCTCTCCTGTGCGTTACTGCAGGCACTATGGCTAAGTGGACAGAGCCACAAGCAGACAGAATGCTAGCAGCATTTTCTTTCAAAACATGGAGGAAATAACTCAATTTTCTTGATGAGAAAATGGAGAATCTATCATTGTTAGGCTTCCCACTTGCACTATTATATTTTTTTTTTTTCTGAAATACATTACAGCTGTTAGCTTTTAGAGACTGCATTTGTAATCTTTCACTGATGTGCAGCAAGTAGAAATAGGCAGTTTGAATGTTTTCCTAATGGTGCCTTTTAATTCTCTGAATCAGAAGCTGTGCAAGCTGACATATTATATTTACTGAAATTAATATTAACTATGCAAATCTTAAAATCCCACTTCTTGTACCTGTTGCTCCTGTGCAATAAGCAGACAAATTTTTAATACTCTGCCATTTCTTATATTAAAAATCCCATTGAACAAGAGAATATTTTAATATTTCATGGTTATTTTTTAAACATATAGAAAAGAAACATTGGAAATATTTATTTTGTCCTACCTTCTAAATGCATTTCATAAAACTTGTTACCAAAGCCTTGATTAAAATATGAGGAAATGGTGAGGGAGGGAGTATGGATTAACCATAAACATGTAGTAGTGGACCAGAATGGGAGCACAGCTTGCATGATGTGCCCATGACAGTCCTGGAATGCTGCTTCTAGAGGACAGCAATCAAGAACATACACATGAGCAACAAAACATTGAGAGAAAAAATCCTGTGCACATTTCTGTGATCTTCAAAAGAAACTTTAAGTCCCAGGTAATACTACAAAGTTCACCAATAGCATGAGGTTTTCTCTCAGCTGAAAATTTCCACAACTTTAGGTTAATAACATTAATTCAGTTCTCAACAAAAACAATAAAACGGAAAATGAAATGAAACAAGAAACCTATTGCAATATAGCTGTGCTAGCAGAAGGCAATTTTTCTTGGTGCACCTTGCCTTGTTTGGAAGTTATGCCTTGTCAACAGAACGATTTTCTAATGGTGTGCCCTGTATTCCTACCAGGGGGCTCAAAGCACAGCTAATCACAGGAGAAAAATCCTACAAAACAGAAGCCATTTATAGATGTCTTGTATGGAAAGGCATCAGGAAGAGTGATGATCAGCGATAGACTTGACAGAAAGAAGACGATGGGAAGCAAAGAGAGATGAGAGAAGGGCTTTACATGACATTATGTGGGTTGGGTTTTTTTGTTTTTTGTTTTTTGTTTTTTTACATAAGCTGATTGTGGTTCTAATTTAATTAGCTGATACTGGTGTTAATTCAAGTTTTAATTAGCAAAACATTGCTACTAATTATAACTCACATTATCATGGAAGGATGTTAATTTGTGTAACTGGCAGTGCTATTAATGCCCATGACTGCTATGGAATATGCTCTCTGTGGCTAATGGGAGCATTCTCTATATTAAACTACTAATCTACTCTTCTCCTTACTGCCTTGGCACCATCATCCAACTCTGCCTGCTGGTTGCACAACTGCAGGCTGGGTTGCACACGCATCAGTAATGGAAGAACCAAGTCAGTGCAAACTACTCTGTGTAGCTGAAACTGGACAAAGTAGGACATGAAGTGGTGATTAGCAAGCAGTAACTTTGCCCAGTGCAGTTGAAGGGTAGGAGAAGCCCATTACCCATTGCAATGCAAACCAATGTTATGTTTACCCTCCAGCTAACACTCGGTCAACCTGCAAATTCCTAGAGGTGTTTGTGCACTAGTAGTTGACTGCTAATCCACAAAATGCTTTCAAAATCATGTGTGTAAGGCTGACTTTAACCCAGTAAATGCAACACTCCACTAACGTGGGCACTTCATATCTGCTAAGAACCATAATGCCTGAAACGTGTTTCCCTGTTGCGTGTTTAATTCAATTTATTCATAAAAGAATGCAGAAACATAAATAAGGCAATCCACTTGGAAAGTACTTACATGTATAAATGTACTCCTCACATCAAACATTTAACTGATGGTCTATCATCTATGTAGCTATTAACTAAAATACACCAGAGGTTCACTTGTATTAACAGAAAGCAAAATGCAAACACAAAGGATGATTCTTTTCTAAACACTGCTTTCAAGTTTTAAAAGAACAGCAGCCATGTATGCCTATCTCATACTAAGAGCAAATACTAGAGGAGGGGAGTACATGCATCCACAAATCTTTCAATTTTATCTCTTTTTTAACTTGGTCTTTGTAGCTTGTGTCAGTCTTTTGAATGGAAACGGAAAAAGGACTTCAAATTTTTTTCCTCTTAAATCCTTGGTTGTGAGCATTCTTGTTGAGCTTTTACTACTAACAGACATTTCAATGCTTTTTTTTTTTTTTAACATTTTGTATTTAAACATTTGAGTAAAGTTCTAAATGCTGACTGCTCTATTCCTTTCATCCTCTACCTGGCTACTGAGTACCTTTGAATGGATGGCAAATCAAGGGAGAGCATAGCCAGAAAGCATTTCAGTCTTCTGACTGGTAGGGCCAGTTTTCCAGAAATCCTGAATGCTGAACTGGGCTCAAATCTGCAGCTTGTTTGTAAATCCTAAAAAAAAAGAGGAAAAAAAGGAGGAATCAAATGCCATGCACACTGATCACAGAGAATAAGCTTTACGATAACTGTTCTGTCAAAGAGTACCTGAGCATAACAAGCAAACAGACAAACATAGGAGCTACAGCTAGTTTTAACACAGTAAGCTATTAACTGCCAATGCTCAAGTGAGAAGAATAAGCTAATTGCTTTTTCTTGGGAATATCCCTTATTAAACAGAGTGTAGTTTATCCAGGAGCTTCCTGTAGGCGCACAGCTTATTTTCGTATGCTTTCCTTTTTCACTACTCAATTGCATTTGCTGTTAATGGTTTGGAGAATGCCAGCTTTCTCTAAAACACTCTCCTGCTGCCCACTTATATGCTCTAGCAAAAAACCTGGCCAGCAGATTGTGAAGATTTGTGCAAAGCATGAATTTTAAATCTGTATTTGTGGTTGCTTTTTCTATGTAGTAAAAGGGAACTGAGAAATGTACAGAATAGATTATTTTCTGCTAATGTAAATGAGCAGAAATATTTCAGTCATAATTAGGAGTATGTCGACCTTGCAAGTTGAAGATTTGTTGACTCCAGTCTTCTCCAAATTTCTGATTTGCAGGTAACTTCTACAATTAGCAGACTTGTTGAGATGAACAAAAGAGCCAGTAAGATGGAAACTCCATAAAGACTGCATTTAAATGGGAAAAAACATGACTTTGAAAATAGAATTTAACCTTTTTAATTAGAACACCTCTGTTTTCTACATAAATTCAGAGACTATTTTCATAGAAAACTGGATTTGCATCAGAGTGCCATGAATAGGGATTTAAAGCATAAATGCAGTGCACCTCTGAATAATAACTTTGATTTGCCCTCGGAGAATTTTCATGCTCTGCCTGTAATGGGATGCCAGTGCCTAGTAAGAAAGACTGACAGAGTGTGAACAGAAACCAAAAAGTGAATAAAATATATAAAGGCCCTTTTCAAAAAGAATAAATCTAAACTCAAAGGGTTTTCAATATATTTCCTATTAAAATTCCCATTTGTCAGGCAAAACACCTTCTAAACTCCTAAGCTTTTCAGTTTGTTTTTCCTTCTGATAAATAGCTTGAAAGAAAGTTTCATCATTTTATATGGGACATACTGCTGAGATAACCATGCAGTGACAATAAACACAGTCTACTTTGTGCATATTCCAGCAAGCATCTGGGATTCATCTAGAATCTGTAGTTTGCATCAGGAGGTAGCAGTGGTCCCTCCACATGATTCTGGTTTGGTCAGTGTTTTGTTTTCATTTAAGTTGTATGTGTCAACATCTGTCGTTTCTTTAATCACCAGAAGAAGAATTCAATTACTCTTTCATAAATGAGCATTGCCAAATAATTTTCTCTTGGGCTTGGCAAGAGAAGTGGGGAAGCAAAGGCTGTTGTGTCTTCTTGCCTGCAGAACAAGGCAATGCAGCCTTGTAGGGGTTTGTATAAACCATGTGGAAGGAGTTTATGAACTGTGCTTCAGAGCTGGGGATGGTAATAGCCTCACCACATGGCACTGGTGGCTAGCAGAGGAGATTAGAGCCTTGGGGTTGAAAATCTTTCCACATGTGCTTTGCAACTGCCCCTAGCTGCAATCATTACTCTGCTTCTGGATATACTATAAACTAAACAGAGGGCCCATTAAACCATCATACATGCATGCTGCAAAACAGAGCAAAGAGCTCACAAGCCTCAATACTCACATAGCAGGAATCTACCCACCTCGTACCAACATATAAAATAGAGACAACACTTGAATGCAATAGATAATTCTCCAGAATGACTTCCTTCTCTAGCACCCGCATGTAACTGTATATGTGAATCTTCTTTGTTTGTAGGTTACCTGGTCTTGTTTTGAGTACTTTTTTTTTTGTTGACATTTCTTATTTCCAAAGAGGAAAAACACCTAAGCAGTATTTCTGTATTGTTGCTTGAAATCATAGACATTCAAATGCCTCAAAACCAGTAGAAGTCTCTTGATGGAATCTTGGGGTGGCACTGTGGAATTAAAAATAACGTTAGGCAGGCTCACAAAAAATATAGCCCTATTTCTCCACTTGGTGCCCTTTGCAGATTTGAACTCTACCAGCTGAAGTCAGGTAGATTGGTGGGTTCTTGCTCCAAGAGATTTTCATTCAGCCTGCAAGCCCCAGTTCTCAGGAATTCCTCGTTGTGAAATGTGAAGGATACTAATGCTTCATGCTTGAAATGCCATGTTTTTGGTTAGAAGTGTCACATGGTATTGTTTATTATTCAGGTAAGTCCCTCTTGCTGTCTCACTTCAGGTGTTTCACACAATTGCTGGCATAAAGTCATTCAGTTAATCTTTGCTTAAAGAAAGAAAGTGGGCTTTTTATTCTTTCAAGCTCCGTGTTTTTATGGAGGTTGAGATTCATCAAAATGGTTTCCGAGATGCTTGTATTCAGAAAACTCTAAGCTGATAAGTTGTTTTTTGCTGAAACATCAGTCTCACTTCTGCAATTGTTAGTGAAAAGAAATAGAAATTTCTCTTTGGAACTTGTATAAAACCTCCTTCTTTTAAAGGCAGCTGAAAGATACAACTGCATGGCAAAATATTCAAGTTCTGCCTGTGCATGAGGAGGAACACAGAGCACTGCTCACCAATAAGTCAGAAATGATGTCGAAAGAACATGCCCAAAATATGTGATGAGGCAATAAGGACAAAAAACAACTGGCATCAATCACTGTAGATCAAAGCTGTTAATATACGTCAGTGAAATACCTTTTTGGCACAGCTACACAGTTATTCCAAAGTATTTTACTGGGAGTTAGACAGCTCTGAGTGCCAACACACTGGCAGGAAGTGAGCAGACACTAAAAGTGATCCTCAGACCAGCCAGAAAATGCAGTCATCTTGGGAGCAGCCTTAGCTGGGAGAGGATGTTCACATGGGGAAAGAGAATGCTGCCCCAGAAGTGGCAAGTGCTTGAATTTTCTTTTTACTTATTTTGTTTTGAGGATCAACAAGTAAGGAATAAAGCAATGGGGCTGCAGCTGAAGCTGAAATTGATTCCTGCTGCTTCTTTGCATGTTGCATGTTGCCACAGAGGCTGCAGGTATCTGACTTGGTTAGGAAGTCTCTACCTCCATCTCCTCTGTGCAGCTGGAGCCTGAGATAGGGTTACATGTACCAGCACCGATCCAGCAAGGCAGGCCAGACCCAGAGGCAGCATGGGAGTAAGCTGAGTTATCCCAGCCCATTTTGATTTTCGAAGTACCGAGGGATGCTGGGGCCACTGGGAACAGGACCCCAGTTTCTTTTCTTTTTTTCTCAGGAGTTTCTGCTCAAAAGTCTAAAATATATATGGAAAAAGAGATAGAAATAGAATAGGAAGAAATTTAATAGAAAAGAATAAGATTAAATAGCATCAATTTTTTTTGTGGCTATTTTTCTTATTTTTCTGGAGGAAAATTAATTCAGAGACAAAATCAAATCACAGTGGCAATTCTGCAGCGATAGCATGCCTTACTTTTGAGGTTTTGTGGTGCTGCACAGTAACACTGTTTCATATACTTTTCACAGCACTTCATTTAACTGTCATTCCAACAACAACGAGATGTGTTCTTGTTTTTTCTGAAATACAGATTCATGAAAGTAGAAAAACTACAATCTTTCCTTCAGTTCTTTTAGATGATTCAGAAGCTTTCGGGGTTACTTGAATGCCCCTACTTCTGCTCTGAATCTACTGCATGTTCAGCCCATGGCATGCTACGTGGCAGTATAACAAAGGATTATATTGTGATCAATATCAGATGTTCCCTCTGCTCAAATGATTTTAAATTAGAAGCTGCAGTACAGTATGATTCCTTAGTATTTTGGCACTTTCACCTACTTTGAAAAACCATATATGTAAAGAAATGACTCATAAATCCGAATATATATATATATATTAATGAGATTACAATCATATTCCTCACTGGAAGAAAATGAGGAAACCAACTTCTCAGAAACAAGCCGTGTCCCCTCTCCATCCTGTACTATCTTCCCATTTGGTGGCAAGGTAAGTGGCTTGGCATGCACATCCCTAAGGCACTGCTTCAAACTATGAAGGAGTTTATGTCCCCTACAGACCACAACAGTTTTGTGGGAGGATGGAGAAGAGGGGGAAATATTTTCTATTTGGTGCCACGGGAAGAGTTCTTCCAGTCCCAGATTTCCAGCAGACTGGTTGGGGCCCCTGGAGATGTCTCTGCCTGTGGTGCATAGACAAGTTTTTCCCTGTAGGAGGTCAAATGGGGATGGGGAGCAGAGTGACACTGTGAAAAGAAAAAAAGAAAGTTTTCCAGGAAAGGAAAATATTTTTTTAAAAAGTCATCAGGGAATGCAAGCTTCTTCACCATAATGTTATTCTCTCCTTCAGAAAAGTTCACAACATTTTGGATTTATACCCTTCACAGCTGACTTTCTTTAAATTACAGTAGGCAAATTCTGTGCTCAAGAATATAACTTGAACTAGAATCAGCACAAGGAAACTAATGTCATACATTTTTTGCTATTTTAATAGTTAGTATTAGCCACTGTAGCTTGGAGCTGGGTTTGTCCTGGACCTTTTAAAGAATTTAGATCTTAGAGAATTAAAGGTCATTACATCTGCAGTCATTGTTAACGAGCTCTCTGAATTAGAGACCAAAAGCTGAAAGTGATCCCAGCAAGATTATTTTCATGTATGGTATATACAAGCTGGTAAGAACAAAACAAAACAAAACAAATTCTGGTAGAGCATTTGATATTTTCTTTTCTGTTAATCCTGAGGCTGCTGGGTGTGGTATTTTGCTCCCCTTCAGAGGTCTCCTCTGCAGCTCCAGGCATGTGATTCTGTGTGGGACTGAAGCTATGAATTTGATTTCAGACTTCAACAGGATCTCATTGAGGAGGGCATGGGCAAGGAAAGAACAAACAGTGAAAAGCAGATGTTCTTGGGTACAACACGCACATCCATTCAGTCTGCTGAGAGCTCAGTACAAGTGAACAAACTAATGCTGAAATCTAGGAGCCAGGTCTTATCCCACAGAAAGTACTAGCGCTCTGGAAAATGTAAGTCAAATCCTGAATCTCCTTCTTTTTTTTCTTGGACAAATATTAGAGCTTCTCAGATTGGGCTCTGCTCATGTCAGTGCAAGGAATGTGCGTCAGAAGGGCTGTGCAAAAACCAAATGGTTGGCCTGGACATATTTCTTTTCCACAGCTAAAAACAGCTGATTGCAAATGGACTGCTAGTGCAACAATGATGATGAGGAAGCAGAACTTTGGCTAGCATGACCAATTTAAACACATTTTATCATAAGTCTTCTTTTCAAGTGAGACAGAGCAGTAATTTTGGAGAGCTAAATTCCCTGGTATTTATATACCCAATTGTACAGGAATGCAAGGTACCTTTGCCACACGTAGTGAACCTTTCCAGGCTTTAAAACTGTCCATTTTATTTTTACTGGAAACTTCAAAAATTAAAAACAAAGAACAACAACAACAAAAACCTTGTAGTTTGTTTTTTTTTAGTTTTTATTGTGACAAGAATTGTAAAAAGAAAAATCTTAAAAGGCATCAAAATCACAGAATCATTAAGCTTGGTAAAGACCTCTCAGATTACCACGTCCAACCACAACCCACCCCCACTGTGCCCACTATATCTCTCAGTGCCAGGTTGTCTCGCTCCAATTTATAGGAGGGAGATGAGGTTCTTTTAATATCTGTATACCCGGCGTGAGATTAAGAAACAACGGTTCATATGTTGTTCCAACCAGTTCATTACAAAACCTAATCAGGGAGACGGGGAAGTCGCGGAGCCAGTCCTTGAAGCAGCAGCCGCGCTCCGGCAGCAGGCACAGGAGAGTTCGACAGCATGAAGGACTCACCTCACGAGGAATCTGATCGTCAGGAATCCCTCTTCTTCATGAGGAATGTGCTGCCAGAAACCTCTGTTCTGCTTCATGAGGAATGTGCTGCCAGAAACCTATCCTCATGGTTTTCAGTTCCTCTTTTATCCTCCTTGTTCTCCTGCCTAGGTGACAAGGATGGGCCTTGAGCAAGAGTCATTGAGTACCCCCTGAGATGGCCATCATCCTGAGATAAGTCCACACAAAGGAGCACTTCACAGCTATTTAGCTGCAGCTCATCTCGCTCTCATTGCCCCTGGCCTTGTCCATCTGCGTCCCCCAGGCAAAGGATCTCACAACCTTTGCCCAGGACTTGCCGGGACTTGAACAAGTCCATCTGTGTCCCCAGCAAGCTTTGAGACACAGACGTTAACAGAATAATATCTTACACACATCCACACATTTCTTGACCACTTCCAGGGACAATGACTCCACCACCTCCCTGAGCAGCCTGTTGCAGTGCATCACTATTCTTCCTGAGAAGAAATTGTTCCTAATATCCAACATGAACTTCTGATGCAACTTGAGACCGTTGCTCTTCATCTCCTTCAAACTAAACTGGATTTTCAAAAACAGGAAAGCTTTAAAAAGAACTGATTATTTTTTTCAATTTTGTCAGCTCTCAGAGGAAAGTGAAGTTAAATTAATCTTCCCAGGACTACAATGAAGGCTTGCTTTGACCCGTTTGCCTCCAGTCAGGAGCAAAGTATTTTACTAGGGGATTCGGTTGGTGTTTAGTGTTATTAGATCCAAGAAGTATTGTTAACGTCTGCACTGCAGATTGCCTAGCTTAAAAGAGGATGATGTAATGCACACAGGAATGACCAGAAACTCTCCCTAAAGTAAGCTTACCCCTTCTTGAGAGAGGACCACTTTCTGAGAGGTAATCTGTCCTCATCACCACCAATACCAGCTTTGTGCCGTGCATTTTATTTGTCATGATATCCCACTGGAAAAGCTGATTCAATGCCTGCAATTCAAGACTGGGACCAGAGCTGTCTTTTTCAAAGTGACTTCTCAGCTAATCAGGAAATGAAGCCTGTTCAACATCTGGCTTTTATTTGTGCATAGCTTTGCATCTGAGTGCTGAGCTCTGGGAGTGGAGACAGCAGCAGGACTTTGATCTGCCACCGCTTCATTTTCCTTGGATTACCAAGGTCACTATTAATGTCAAGAGGGATCTGAACAACTGCCTTGCACTATGGGTTTCCTGTCTGAAACTCCTCTGTTTCTGCTGGGCTTGCTGGCCACCAAAACCAAGGTAATGATGTATTGCTGTGCATCAAGGAATCAAGGTATCTGAGTCAGACACATTGAAAGCTGAGTGTATAGGTAAGTGCCTCAAACTGGGGGAGGGAAACACCTCACCTCTTTCCATAAGACTTCCACAGAAACAGAGGTGTGGATGATGATAGAACACTTGTCACTGGTAATGGGATTCTTGAAACCAATGAGACACTCGTGTGAAGGTGTTAGACAATATTTCCTTTGTTCCGCCTCACGTGTTTGCTGGATGCGGTGATAATAAAGTAACACCACCTAGCACTAAAATGTCATATCCTGCTCAAGAAGGAACAAGACACGTGCAGAACCATGGACTATGTTGTTAGCTGGCTGCAGAGACCCATTTATTACCTACCTTTTCTCTGTTGTAGTCCCTGCATGGATGCCTGCAACACTAGAGGAAACATAGTTCTTAGTTCTTCAGTTCTTAGAGCAAAGTTTTCTAATCCTTCCCTTGTTCCCCTGGCAAGGAAACTGGCTTGATGCTACAGATCCACCTTCTTTTTCTTCTTGGTCCAGCTCTTCCTTCCAGTGGATGCAGTGAACACTCTTTTAAATTGGAATGAAAGAATGCTGCTTTGAGTCCTGTCTTTTAGATGAAATAAACCTACTGCTTTCAGTGTTACCAAGCAATAATGTCCATATGTTGACGGTGAATCTGGACACAAGAATTGCTTTGCCATAAGCACTTTAAACACTCGTTGGTACGTTGTGTTATTTTAATAGAATGCACTTAATTTAATTACCCACTACAGTTTAATTATACCCAGACATCTTTCTCTTATCTTACTACATTTAAATCAGGAGGAATTTTTTGTTGTTGTTCATTGGAAAGCAAATTGGCAAGCTGAGTCTCTTCATTAATTTATGTGTTTTTATTTACTTAAATTGCTTTAAAACAAGTATATGTGGAAAACCTGAGAGTTATCTACTAATCGCAAAAGAAGTGTTTGGATACAGAGCGGATGGTCATGTATCTTTCTTTCATCACTGGCCTGCATGCTTCTGATTAAAAATGAGCGGGAAATGTGTGTCTAGAGAACTATGTAGCATACAAGTACCCCTCAGGATGTTAGTGGTAATTCTGAGACTTAGCCCACACTTCTCATTGTCACAGATGAACATTAACTAGATTGCGAAGAGGAGAAACCAAGGAAGAAGCCCTCCAAAGAGTTTTACAGAAGCAGTTGATCCACACAGTTGTGAGTTGATACTGCTTCTAAAATTCCTTCAGATTAAAAAATCATTTTCATATCACTACGCGATGCCAACTTGTACCAAAGCTAGATACTGAGAAGACAGGAGAAGAGTCGTTAAGGGTGTTTCAGATCTTAATGGTGATTTCACAATAAATGCAGACATTTTGCTTTTGCTGCATATGAGAAGTATGAGTTTTGTTATGGCACATATAGGGCAACAAAGGGAAAGAATGACAAGTGAGATTATTAAATTGAAGGACTGAAGAGCTTTGGCCAAAATAATTTATACTTATTTATTATTTGGATTCATATAGGAGTTTATCAAGACACTGAATTCAGTGCTCCAGGCACTTTTGCTTCATAATAAAGGAGAAAAAAAAAAAGAAATAAATACCACTGTCCTTCCTGAAATGGAATGAAAACCGTTGTCAGTGCCTCAGCTCAGCAGTAGCTTTAGTTTCAGTACCAGCTCAAGTATCTTGCTGGGTCTGAGGCAGAAAACAGAACCAGAGTGATGATTTTCAAACTTAAGCAAAGGTTTTATATCTTCAAACAGCTGTTTGAAAAGAATGCCACTGCATTTGCAATGTTTACATACCTTTAAAAAAATAAAATGTGTGTGTATCCATCACCATATCAGTCCTCAGAGAAGTATTTTGTAATATTTCATTACATTTCTTGCCTCTGCAGTTGTTTTTGCCTCATTTCTTAGATTTTTAGAAAATTCCTTCCCACTGAGGGGATGGGATGTTAAGCATCCCGTGTCTTATCTTAGCTTGCAACAAATGCATGCTGATGGGTGCACAGAGTCCAGGAAAATCTTATTCACTCACTTGCACCTAATTAAGAAAGAGAGCTAAATTTAACAAAGCAAAAATGGAGTGGAGGGCAAAGACAGGTTGAGGTTTTATCTGGCAGGCAAACTGATGAGGTCCTTGGAACAGTTTCAAAAGGTTTCCATTAACAGAGAACAGCAAGTAAGGATGTGTACAAAAAGTGTTCATTGACAACTTTTAAAAGCACCATCATAAAATGGATGGTCATGACAAATAATGGAGGGACATTTCTGTGGGAGGAGAAGTAAGCAGAAGTCTCACACCAAGTCTGCTGCATAGGAACAGAGGCGAAAGGCTCGAGAATATCTTGCTGTTGCAAACTCCCAGCTAATATGATTTAGCAGCAGTGTAACTGTCTCACAGTGGCTGGGAACTGCCGCCAGACATTCAGTACTGTATATTTTTCTCCATGTTATTGAGAGTGAAAGGTTAGACAGAGACAGGGTTTATAAAAAGCAGACTTTGCTCCACATATTTTGTTTAACCTTCATAAAATATCCCCAGATTCATTGCAGAGTTCCAGGACCAGAGGAAGGAGAAAATATGAGGGATATTTGTCTTTCAGTTAGCACATTTATTTTGTCTTAATTGGAATTTTTGTTTTGCCATGTAACAAAAAGGTTTTAATTTGGATGTAGAAACATAGCAATAAAACCAGCCTTATCAAGGCGGGCAATCAGTGTGGTAGAACAACATATTCCAGGCTCTCTGATGCTGAGGTAATGTAGTTATATGTGGCTGCTCTGCAGCCTGACATACCCAGAAAAAAATATTTGACTCTTTTATTACCTTACTGTCAGTGAAATTTGGCCACAGCAAGGTGCTGTTGCCAGCTTCTGCACCTACTCAGGCAAGAAAAGTCACCATCAGTGGTTGTCAAAAACAGGGAGATATGGAGAAGTTATTTTCACCCCACAATTTTTCTAAAGAAGCTTTTGAGTTGCTTAATCAACAAAAAATGCAGAGAGCCTTGTCTGTCGTTCTGGAGGGGTTTCTGCTGGTTTGACATGCAGAAAAGTAGGAAGAGAGGCACTGCATTTTGTCATCCAGATTCAGCCAGCACATGGAAATTTGGAGGAAAACCTAATTCAAATTTAGAAACCATGTGTTTGTGTCTGAATGTGAGGTTTGCATTCTTGTTCAGTTGCAAGAAAGTTATGGGCACTGCTGTTCAATAGACAGAAAAACCTCCCCGAGTTCTTCCCTTGCACTGTTTAGGATGCCATTTCCCCTTCCGCTCTTACTCTGTGTGCCTTCCTCTCTTGCCTTTCACATACTATTGTTCTTCACAAGGCTGTTGCACTCCTCCACACATCCAAAACCAGGCAGGCCTGTTTCTCTTCTTATGCTGCCATGTGGATGCTCTCTCATCAGATTTCTTCACCTTTTGGCATTTCCCAGTCACTGCTTGAGGAGGATCACAGGGATGCAAAGATACTCATTGTAATGATACCTGTGTCCCAGATCAGACTAAGTGAATGCGTTGTTCAGTGGACTTCAGCAAACAGAGATGCTTGTTCATATCAAACACCATTGGCTTTGACATGTAAGTTGCTCAGTGGCTGATAGGTGGAGCCACCACTGTGGCAAAAAGCAAAGCTCACAGAGAGATGAGTCTGGTCTCTATTATTCGGTGGCATATGTCATCAGCAGTGTCCCCTACCTTGTGAACTCATTAATTGCTAAAAGCAACTTTAAACTTATCCAAGATGCTTATAGCCCCTTGCATATGGGTGGAAATTTCTGGGGAGGAGATGGGTATTTCCAACTTGACACTCAACATTTCCTTGAACAGAGTAATGAAATCATAGCACTGCTGCAATTTCTTTGTTTCTTGAGCTTCTTTTCTGTGTAGAAATGGCTAATATACAGTCAGTGAAAGAAAGATAGTTGTTGCATTATTTATTCATGACAATGGCATTCTGTTAGTATCCAGAGAAAGGAGCAAATATTCAGTTAAATTCATGAAAATTTCTGAAAATTCCCCATGCAGTTTAAATGCATGGTTAGTGAGGTTGAGGATTGCACAACAGATGAAGAGTGCAAGGGAGATATGAGAAAGAAAGCAAAGGAAAATTTATTTCCCCATCCCTAAAGGCTGGCACACTGGAGACTAAAAAGTTCACCAGAAGGTTTAAGCTAAGGCTGTTCTGCCATTTAAGAAATACGACACAGTGATATTGGTCATTTAGTCATGCTGTCCTCAGTGAAAGAGGACAACTTGAGTCATATGTATGGGGCCCACACCTGAGGACAATAGGGAGTCTTGCCTTAATCACCACCTGAATGATTTCTAGGCAAATTTTATAGAAAAGCATTATTCCTTGTGAAAATATTGATGATTTTGCTTCTATGCCCACAGTAATTGTCGGAGGCTGGAAGATATTCTGACATGTGTTGCTTTTGCATTTCATAAACCCAGCAATTACCAAATTTATGAGGTGCTGCCTGATTTTTACTTCACGTTTTAACTCTGTGTTTGGCAATATGAATTGGGACGTGCGTTCTCAAGAGCATTTCCTAAAGAACAGGTGAAAAAATAAAAAAAAAAGATGGGCTTTTCTTGTCTTTGGAATCTCATATTTCATCTCTTACATTCATTTCAGCAGCCTTATTCAACCTTCAGCCTTCACTTCAGAGCTCAGCCTACCTTCCTCTACACACACTGAGTAAAAAGACTGGGCTCTTATTATTCTTTAAAATAATTACTTGCATGCCACTGGTTTCTTACTCTTTGTGATATCTCCATTTCTATTTTGGATGTTACTCAGTGAATGAATAAGGTAACAATTAAAATCAGAACTCTGCTGTCATAGGACCTGTATAGACTCTAGTTTCTCTCTTTCCAAACAGTTTGTTACTGAATGAGACAAGTGGAGGTTCTACCAAGAGAAAAGATATGCTAACGTGTTAAACCAAGAATGCCTGATTGTTAAGCAAATAGCTTGGGGTTATCTGGAAAATTATATCAGAGCCAGGAAAAGAATCCATGTTTCCTTATTCTTTAGAAGAAACCCATGCTTCATTCTGTGTAACAGCAATTTTCCATGAGCTGTTTTATAAAACAAACAAAATGTGCAATTGAAAATACTGCAGGAACTAGATGTTTAAGGAACATCTCAAAGAGAATACAGTATTTTTTTCCTGAAGTACAGTTAGAAATATTAAATTATACAGAGCTCATTATACTTATTCTTTGCAGACCACTTCTGCAAGGTTGAAATCACTTTGTCTGTTTCCACTACCGAGAAAGACATGATTATGTGATTTTATACTTACATAAGAGAACACCAATTTATGATTTATTTCCAGAGCACTTCAGTATATTTCAGAATAGAATAGCATAGTAATGTCCCTTCTTTATGGCTACTCAGTGTTTTTTCCTCTTCAGAAAAAGAAAAAATACTGATTTGATAGTGAGCTATAAGGCCTTTCATTTCTAAAGTCTGAGAAGTGATCGTGCAGCAATTTTGTCTGTGCATTTAAGCTTTGTCCTTTTTTGTCATACAGAGGCCTTGAGACTGCAGCCTGTGTGTGCTAATGGTAAAGAGAAGATTTGCCTCACTACATCTTTAAAGAAAACAGTTTTACAATAAATATCCAGGATTTACACTAGACAGTCAATCTCCCCTTGGCATCATTAAGTAACTTGAGTTTTCCAAGACAGGCTTCTTTCTTGGTACACTGATATTTACAGTACCCACTTTCTCAGAGAAGTCTGAATTCCCCAATATATTACACTCTTGAGCCCATGTGAACTGATAAACTTTGCTTTTGTTTAAAAGCTAAATGTCTTCCCATGGTCTTGAGACATCCTGGCTCAACAAGTAATGAGACTGAAAGTACTTGTCTCATTCCTCCCAACACGCTATGTTAATTCAGACTGATGTTTAGGGAATTGGTCAAATTTAGTGCCAACCTAGTTAGATCAGGTTGAGTTCTGGCGGGAGAGTAAATGCATATGTGTTTTTAATGAATCCCCTGCCTAAATCAAGGGAAAGGATATTGCATTTTTCAGCAGAATTGCTCCACACAGTGCTGACTGCATATATTTGACAAATCTTACTCATGTAACTGAGAAAACTCACTGGAACCCTTCCAAACCTCACGTTGTTTTGGCCTACTTGTTTGAACTCCTCTGTACCTGGTGTAGGGCTGGAGCACTTTTGTTGGCGTCCAAAGACTGTCTGTAGCTTGGAGCCTTGCTATTAGCTCTGTTCAGCAAAGAACTTTATATATATAGAATATGTTTCTCCTGGGCAGAGCCCCAGTGAAATCAAGCTTAATGCTAAATGCTGAGAATAACTCCATTCCATCTCTTCAAAAACATCAAATGTGCTTAATTATAGTTAGTGATAGAAAACTACATGTATCTTAGAGTACAGCATGGATGGAAATGGTCACAAGACATATTACTTATCTGGAATTGTGAGAACACACACACTACAATAATTTTCTTTCCTACAACTTTGTAATCTAGTTTTCCAACCAAGAAATCCATCTTCCCTTCCCTTCCCTTCCCTTCCCTTCCCTTCCCTTCCCTTCCCTTCCCTTCCCTTCCCTTCCCTTCCCTTCCCTTCCCTTCCCTTCCCTTCTCTTCCCTTCCCTTCCTCTTACGTTCTTTTGAACTATTTGGTCAGATTTTGGTTTCTTTGACTTCCTGATCTGCTTAGGAATCAAATGACTCTTTAAACACAAAGTTTTTCAGGCTTTTTGATTTGGCTAACCACAAGGTCAGTTTTTCATTTGTAATTTAAATTATTCCAGATGCTAGCATAAATGAAAACTGCAAAGAGATCAGTTTAGATGTGGTCTTTAATACAACACATAGTTACAATTTATAATGAAAGGTCACCTCTCCTGGGACAGGAAAAAAAATATCCTTTCCTCTGATTTTGAAGGTCAAAGCAGGTAAAATATTTCTGATAAGGCAGTGAGTCGTGCTGAGGGCTGATGGTATCTTTATGGAAGTATCTTTACATATGTAAATATAAACCCAAGAAAAGAAAGAAACACACTCATTAAATGGGTAGGAGACCTATTAAGGGTGACTTCCTGAACTCTCTCACTGTTGCAGACCAGATGAAAGAAAATTAAAGGGTAGGCTATAGACTGTTAGACTTTGATAATAACATTGTGCTTTAAGGGACAGAACAGTTGTT
Organism: Lagopus leucura; assembly: GCF_019238085.1. Taxonomy (NCBI): domain Eukaryota; kingdom Metazoa; phylum Chordata; class Aves; order Galliformes; family Phasianidae; genus Lagopus; species Lagopus leucura. Next base: position 1,261,609 of record NW_024962285.1, on the reverse strand, counting down.
TGAAATCTCTTCCTTCTAGGCAAAGGACTGTGAGCTGGACTGAGCTACCGATGTTATCAAATTTCCGTAGACTTTGGTTTATTGTTTTACTTTTACAGACTTTCAGAAAATAATATTTTCTATACAGAGAACAGTCATTTTGTTTCAGCAAGCACCCACTGAGGTCAGTAAGGCACAAACATGTACCGGTCCAGCTGGGCTGTCTCACTGGCACTGTCCCTATCCCTTGTTCATGGTGAACTGAAAGAAACTGAGGTGTGGTCAATTTTCTTTGCCAGGTTATCTTTCTGTCAGATCACTTTCTTGAATTGACCTACTGTTCAATTGCACCAACTCCAGTGAGAGACGGGAGGAAAGCTTTGCCATATGTCACAGAATGGGTAGCTTGTGACAGCAATAACCATCAGATTTCAAGATGATGAATTTCAGATTTCAGATCAGACTGATTTCAAATCTGAGTCCTTCAGAATTGGCAGTGGTTCATCATAGCACTGCTATAGACAAGAAAGGTTGCACTTAATGTTCCCTAACTTCCCAGCCATCTAGAGATGTTGTCTACATCCTGTCAATATCCTCCACACATAGGATATTGTTCACAAGACTTTGACCGCAACTTTTTGTGGCAATGATTTTCTCTCTTCATTTTTTCCCCAATATAAAAATAAATATTTCTTGCTGAAGGTGGAGATCACTTATACCATACAAATACATAGATTAATACCTAAGATACTGATGAGGTTAAGTTAGAGGTAATGAACATGAAGGGATTTTTCAATGTATTTTTGTATTTTGCACTAAACTGTTTCAGAAAGGTTTTGAGTCAGTTCTTTGCAAGAGGGGCTGAGAAAAATTATAAATATAATTATTATATTAGATATATATATATAGAGAGAGAAAAATTATATATAAAAAATACAAAAGAATATATAGATATATATATTATCAATATATATTCACATACAAAAGAAAATACATGAAAAGAAAATTCATTGTTTTATATCACCATGATGAATAAAAGTGATGACTCAGGTAGGAAGACAGCATTTACTCCTTGAGTACCAGACCTCAGGGATCATCAAGTTCCAACTCTCTTGCCACAGGCCAACCACTAGATCAAGTCCTAGACCAGGTTGCCCATGTCCCCATCCAACCTGGCCTTGACTTCACCTCCAGGTAACATCATCATCCCACATCATCCCATGTCCCATACTTGTTCCTGGTTTCTGTATGAGTACACTGACAATACAGATCCTTGCAAGCCATTAAATAGGATGAAATCTCAATTATCTATTCTTGTCTGTATCTTCTCTAATGCCATCTCTAATGCTTTTCTTGTACTTCTGATGAGGAATGTGGAATAATTAAACACACATGCATATGCACACACATAGCATGAAAAGAAAAGAAAACGTTATTTTCCATTCCATAACTCACAGTGTGCTAGCATTTAGTGAGGTCAAGGCACAGATCCTTGTGTCAGACATACAGTTCATGGTATTTTTTGTACTGACCAGTTGTAATGACATATCTGTAGTCCATATAATTATGAATCTGCCTATTCTGGTCAGATTCAATAATATAGGGTCTCTTTTAACACAGTTTCTCTGTACATATTGACCAGGTACATTTCTTGATGTTTTGTCAGTAATGGAAGATATCCAGTCAGTGTCCCATTTCTGGATAGGGAGGAACTTCTGCTTTTATTGGTCCTTATAAAGCTGATGTTGTTCAGTTGCAGTGATGCATGCACAGGGCTGAGTTTTACAGATACACTTCTTCTGGAAAAAGCAGTGATTTGATAGTGATCTTTCAGAAGGAAAGCCAGAAACCTGTATATAAGTTGGGATGTTTTTTGCATTGGATGACATTTCTGCATTGCACAAAAACCTGATGAGAATGCTGTATTGTAGTTTTCCATAATAAGCATCTGGTTTGCAGTAGTGGATGTTTTTTTTGTGCCAGCCAGCAGTTTAACAGACTACAGGTGGGGGCACCCAGAGTGTAAAGGTGGTCTGGCAGATTTTCCTTTCATTTCTAAATGTTTTTAAAGTACATTTACAGCCACTGTCAACCTTTCCTACCATGTGATTCTTACCAAATGATGAAGATTTTTGCGGCAGTTCAACATGTTGACTATGTGGGTGCTGGCGTTGTTTTGTCCTATTTCCATTTCCTTGTATTTCCATAAGTTTTCACACACCTTTATCAGTCTGGAATGCTTACAGTGAGGACACAGTGATCAATGGAGACCCTCAGGTTCAGTGAATACAAATGTGGGATCATTTATTCTAGGTAGATGTCATAAATATTATGTGACCTGAGCAAAAAGTACAGTGGGAGTCCTTCACAAACTGTATCATATTCCCCTGTAACTTTATACTGCATATAATACAAAGATAAAATATTTTCTAGAGCACACCAAGGCTACTATAGGGAGGTAAAATATGGCAAACCAAAACAGCACCTGGACTGAGTGGTTAATGAAACATTTCAGTATGGAGCTGTAATGCAGCATAATGCAGTAACGTTAGCTGATTTTTCACCGTTATACATCATTAAAGATTTTCATGCCCTGAGCAGCAATTCTGAATGCTCTTTCTACTTGCAGTCTAGGATCATCCATGAATAAAATTGTTTTTAATGCCTTGACTGAGAAGTTCATTTTCAGAGGTTACAAAGAAAACCTACAATTGAAAAAAACATTAAAATTTCAATTGAGCTTTACTCTAGGTCATGCGTGACACTTCAACACGGCTATTCCTCCCTCCAAAAATAGCTCTCTTGAAAGTGGAGGCATTTCCTTTGGAATGAAAACCTACCAACAAGTATTTTAAAACCTTTTCTCTGTAATGTGTCCTGCTGTAAGACACATCTTGCAACAGAGCCCAAGGCTCAGGCTGAAACAACCACTGCTCAGAAAAGAAGTCAGGTATGTGTTGCTGCAAATTATCTTCATTAATCTACACTGCAGCGCCACATCAAGGACGATCTGTAGACTTCCTTAGCACCTAAATGTTGTGCAGATAATCTCCTGTGTTCAAATATCACCAAGATGGACTTGCAACATGATTTTTCTTAAGGAGAACAGTGTAAGATTGTCTCTTATACCAGTATTCCCCTATCAGTTAAGTTGCACCTCCCCTCATTTAAGATACCACTTTCTATTTGCACAGCACTTCAATACTTCACGTACTTTACGTATCTTTCCTTCATCCATGTTTGGGCAAGTGCATTAATATCAGCAGTTCACAGCACCATGCACATGTAGTTAGGTAAAGGAAAGACTGCACAAAAAGTGTGAAAGGGACTGAGAGAACAGAAGACACAGTGTGGATTTTCCAGAAGGAACTGCAATTGGGACACCAAGTTGTCTCATGAACACTGCCATATACAGACCTGCATTTTAAAGGCATTATCAAGCATATGTTTTTTACACACCTAAAACGGGTTAAAAACAAAAGGTAACAGCTTACAGCACAATCTGAGTCCTCTTATATTCTACTAATCCTAAATAAATTGAGAAGAAAAGGTGGAAAATCAGAAAGTTGGGATTCTCTTCAATGGATGTCAGTACTGTTACTCTGCAGCAATGCATTCAAAATTTCTTGCTTTTATTTATTTATTTATTCCTTCATTCAGTCAGTTATTTATTTTTGCAGGAGCTGAAACAATAGGACCTAAAGAGGGATGGTACACAAGCTTCTGTCTCAGTAGATACTTTTTTGTAGCAACCATAGAGTCGTAAGATATCCCAAGTTGGAAGGGACACGGTGTCCAACCCCCAGCTCCACACAGCACCACACAAACCCAAACAGTGTGCCTGAGAGCAGTGCCCAAACGCTCCTGGAACTCCAGCAGCTCGGCGCCCGCTGCCCTGGGGAGCTGTGCCATGCCCACTGCCCTCTGGGACACAGCCTTTCCCTGACCCCCAACCCTCCTCTGACACAGCTATGTGCTGTTCCCTCAGGCTCAGTTACCGACTGATCTTATCCAAATGTTGCTGAGAGCAAACTGAGAAATGCTATAAAACTCTTTTTCCTCTTACAGCCCAGTATCTGCTTTTCTTGAATACAGAAGCTAGTGTTAGCAAGCTTCATCATAGTTATTGTTTTCCTTCAGGATCTTGAATAGTCGAGTTCTTAAAATGGTTCCTATAATGAGGAAGATTATACCACCATGAGATTATTGGAGTGAATAATAATTTAAGTCCTGCTTTAAGTCTGTGGAGTGTAAGGGGCACAAGGGGACTGTATCAATCCCTGTTGGGTGGGGGTCCAACTCCACATCCTCTGCAAAACCTGCATCGCATGGCCAGGCTGCAGGAGGAAAGCTTCCCCACAACAGATCTTCTCAAGCTTCATATTTGTTTGTCTGTAATGGGATTACTTACCCACTGTTAGGTAAGCAAACATCGAAAGAAAAGCCTTATTGCTTCAGGGTTTGAATTCTTTTCCTACATACCCTGGGCACAGATCAATGTGAAAACACAGCACTAATAAAGCTGCTCCAATGGAAACACAAGGATCTCGTGGAACATTTTAAAGAGATATGTGTAGATAACCTCTGATTGAGAATCAAGTGAATATTGCCACCAGTTGGAGGACATTAAAAGAAAGCTGAAACAGACAACCACAGAGGTGGTTGAGCAAATTGGATCTCACTTGCCTGGAAAAAAAATGGTCTGACTGTCCTTTCCTCCATCAAAAAAATGGTTTCTTACATTGAGAGTAATGTGGAGAACCAAGGATAAGAAAGTAATAATCATGATGCCTTTAATATTGCAGCTACTGGACGTAGAGCCTTTAATACTTTATTAGGTGCTGTGCTTTGGAACTGCTGTTGTATGGAAAGCTGAAGTAGGAAGTAAGGCTTATTTTATTAAAAATAGGTCATGAAAACGTAATTTAACCTTTTGAATAATTGGATTCTGTCCAGAGCAATTATTTTTGCCATCAAAGTGGTTCTGAAGTGAAAAGAACACAAAGCATTCTTGCAAATTGTGTAATTTGCAGTTAAAATCAAACATCTTCATTTGGCAATGCCAGCATTTACTTCTGGAAAGAAGATAAAGATATTTCTTGTTAATAAATGCTGGTGTTCTGAACTAAATAGGCTAAAGTGATGAGAAAGGATCTTTTGTGACTAACCTGATACACCACAAAAAATCCTCATTTCCAAAATATGCTAAGCTTTCCTTAAAATAATGCTGCTTTTCCATACAATCTAAAATACTGGCACATTTTCACTTTTATTTTTAGAACAGGCTAATATGTCTCTTTGAGATGAAGAATACTCCCGTTTATTTTCTTTAGGAAAGATGGATGTCATACCCACTTCTAGGAAATATGCCAAAACAGTATACTTCCTTCCTTGATTCCAAGGCATGTGCTGCACTAACAATTATTTCAGTAAGGCTGATGGGCTAGAGCAATTAAGCTCATAGACTTTAGCAGTTTGAATAAAAATTCCTCTATTATACTTTCAATTTAAGTATTCTGCTATCAGTTTGCTGATGATGCAGTAAATAAGCATAAAAATTAGCTTGCCACTAACATCACAGAGAAGCAACTCTGAAATGCCTGAGACAGCACTGTTTACCCATCGCAGCAGATGTAGATCAGAAAGAAGGAAAGCAGCATAAAGGTTTGGCTAATATGATCCTTGCTCACTTGTGTTTTCCACATCTGAAGTGTCTGGTGTACTTAGGACCTGGTTCTTACTAGCACCCTAACTGAGGAGTTGTTGTGTTCAACGAGAAATTATGTAACTGAATTTTCTTTTGATGTTTTAAGATGATCTCATGGAAAAGGAGTGTGGATGGGAGTGTAAGATGTCCTTTGCTGAGAAGCACGTTTGCTACATCCTGCTGGGAAGTGGGATGATGATGTTCCCAGATGTTGCAGCAGGGATCGAACATGCTTGGAGCTCCCAGCTGAGAAACCCCTAGAGTACGGAAAAAGGACTTTTGCTCTTCAAAATCAGAACAGGGATTTTAGGCTTCAGATGGCCAGACTGAAAAATGTCACTGTCTGAATATGAATCCTTCTGAAAATGAAGGAGAGAGATCCTCTCCACAGCTCCAACAGAAGGCTCCATGCAGCAACATCTTCCAGGGGATGAGTAAGAATAAGCCGAGTCTCTATTCCCATAGTGCTAGCTTCTGAAACTATTGGATGCCATGTTTGCAGAGGACCTCTCCAAATATCAACATCACCATAGGCTAATTAATGCTTGCTCTTGGATTTAAAGGAATTTAATTAAAAAATTAGACTGTTTTACTATGGGACTGGCTTTTCTTGCAAGAGATGCCTTCTGGTTGAACACAGTTGAGATTAGATGTGATTTCAAGCAACAAGATGCCTGATAAAACTGGAGCTTTGACTCTTTCATGGATTCGTGTTTAGGCCTCGACAAAGGAAAGGGAGGAACCTACTCCCTTATTTTTGACCTTGTCCAAATATGAATGTGCAGATAACCAAAGCAATGTATCTTTAAAGCTACATCTTTTGAGATTATAAAGACACGTTTACGTAAGTTATCCATGTATTTTAGGTCTGCATTCAAAACTCAATTTAGACAAACACATCAATTAAATCCATCAGCTAGCAACTGGAAATAATTAGGAAAATTTAGGTTTTTATTATTTGAAGGTTGAAATAAAATTATCACTTCATTCCCTTTCCTTTACTCCCTATATTTCTTTCTTTCTCTCTGTCAAACAGTATTCAGTGCAGTGCTGGACAGGCACAATTTAGTTTATATATATATAGCTATATGCATATATATATGTATATATATATATATATAACTGTGAGAAACACACTGAGTAATGTCTGGCTAGTCTTGCACCCAAAGATGCTGCCAGCCCCTCTGCTTATAACAGATATGGCTGTTCTGCACAACTGCTGTTCCAGTAAAAGCCCTTTAACACTTCAGTTGTTCTTATTTCATGCAGTGACACTGGTGTAAATTCTAACTGAAAAATAGTTTTGCCAGGGACAGCCATTAGCTCTAGATTTTTCACTGGCACAGGTTTGTTGACACAAGCATATGAACAAAGCAGTGCTGATACGGATTTGTGGTAGCACGGACCTGGTGATGATTCAGGGCTTTGATCTCCAGCTGACATCATGCTGCTTTCATTAAAACCCACACCAAACTTGTTGGTAGCTTGTTTGATTCTGCCCTTGGTAAACTGCTGAGTCCCTGCTTTTGCTCTTGATTCCCACTCTTGCTTAGGTGCCACCTGAATCACAACTGGAAGATGGATAACAACAGAACATCTGTGCAAACAGGTACTGAGCTGGGTGGCCAACCAGCACTCAAGACTGTTCTGCAGTTGCCCTATTTATTACTGCCCAAGTTAAATGGATTTAAGCTAGCACAGACATCCTTTTCCTTGTTGCAAAAGAGGCTCATCCTTAGACTGCAAGCCTTCTGGAGCGTTTTATTGCATATGTAGGCAGTCTCCTGCACACTGCAAGTTTTCATGCAAGGCTGGGCTGCTCCTGGGATCTACATAATGCCAGCTTGTCCTTAAAAAAACTACCCATACAAAGGCAGTGAAGCCTTATTCTTCCCTCTCTTCTCCATCCCTTCTCTCCCTTTTCTCCATCCTCACAACTCCCTGAACCATCTAAAGAAGGTCAGGGCGCAGGCCTGACAAAATCAATACTTCCCTGCTGTATCTGCAGTCTCTGCTGCATTTTCAGGAATACTGCATCACTTTTACTGGTTTACAGGGTTCAGTCTTCTTGAGTCACAAGTGGCACAAAGGAGTAATGGATCTGCCAGTGAAACAAAACAACCTTTGTACAGTGCATGCAGAAAATTCAATTGGTGTCTGTCTGGCTGCTTCCCTTTCTTCTTGGACACACTTGTGAGGCACTATAATTGGCTTAGCCAGGGAGATAAGTGACAATTGTGGATGGGAGGAGGAAAAACAGGAGGAGGAAATCTCTCTACTTTTTATTTAGCTATTGAGATGTCAATTGTCAGCCAAGAATCACTTAAAAGAGATCTTCTGCTCTTATCTGACAAGAAGGAGGACACATGGAAAGACCTAGTCATTAAATAAGTACCTAGCATCAAGGTTGCAAGAGTCCATAGCTTTCTGCAGTGTGTCCTGACAAGTGTCATACCAGCTGTTCTGGGAGAATCATAATATCCCAAACACAAGGATCCACAAGGATCACCAACTCCAACTCCTGGCTCCACACAGGACCACCTCAAAACTAGAATTTACATCTGAGAGAAATGTCCAGTTGCTCTTTGAACTCTGGTAAGCTCAGGACCAAGACCACCACCCTGAGGAGCCTGTTCCAGTGCACAGCCACTCTCCAGTGAAGACCATTCCCCATCCTTGTAGCCCACCTCTGAACACTCTACTAGTTTTATGTTTTTTTGTATTGTGGCATGCAAACCTGGACACAGTTCTTGAAGTGAGGCCACAGCAGTGCAGTGCAGTGCAGTGTAGATCACTTTGCTCTCCTGCAAGGCTGTGCTCAGTGCATGTCAGGGAGGTGATGAGAGAGAGCAGTCAAACCTTCAGGTTTCTACCAGCTGCCACAGATTAAACCAGCACAGCTCCTGGTCTCAAAAGTGTACTGTAGAAACTGTCAAAAGAACAAGATGATTATGGCTGAGAGACAAGCACAATTAACCATGGGGTTTCCCGTATCCCTTTTACATGGTGACTTAAAGTCACTTTACTGCTTTGGGAGAAATCTCTGTGCTGGCTCTAGCTTGCAAAGACACATGTTAACATGTGTAACGTGACTCAACTTACACCCATGTAGGACTGCATGAGGGGAGTGCTGCTATTCTGGAGGCACAGTACAGTCCCAAGCCTTGCTGTAACACTGCTAGAGGAGATGTGGTGCAGGGCATTTCATGCCTGTTTCCCACAAGCCTCACAGGCTGGTTTACGTGCACTGGGCAAACCTGACTAGAGAAGGCTTTTACTGCTTTTCTTAAGAAAAGTCTCTCACTGTATGATGGGGAGCATTTTGGATTCTAATCATATGCAGGTTGGTTCAACCGGTACCAAGCCATTTGAACATGACAGAACTGCTGGAGCTCTGAGGGTTTCTGTGTTTCCCGATGGTGTACAAAAGACACTGCAGCAAATTGTTTCAATTGGCATAATCAGATGAATGAATCATAAAGCAGACAAACAGCAATTCATCCCTCCACGCAGATTCTCCCACTAACTGCACTGCAATTAGTCAGCTCAGTAATGACATTTCCAATACAATTTCACTTGCTATCAGGTCTGTCTGCTCATAAGCCTAAACCCGACAGCACAGGGTATTGCCAGGGGACTAGCCCCCAAAATAACACTGTTCTGTACCTCCCCGGAACACAAGCCTAGTACAAAGATAAGAGCTTTCCTGCTGGATATATGCCTGTTGATAGTCTCTGACACAGGGTGCCCTCAGAAATGAACGTCCAGCTCATTCCACTAGACTGGACCAGCACAACCACTGCTGAACAAGGCACGGGCTGTGAGCAGAGCTTACCCACTGCTCCCTTTGTCCTTACAAGGTACTTGCAGAGAAACACCAGCGTTTTGCTCAAAACTGTGTGACAAAGGTTGCGAGGCAGTAACTGGCAGTAGAGGCACTGTCTTTGAGGCATACAAAGGCTAGATGGTGGTATTTGAGCTTCTGGGTCGTGCCTGCGTACAGTTTTGACCCCAATGAAGGGTGTCATCACTGAAGATTTCTTGTGAATCAAATGTTACACGTAAAACTGCCAAGCTTACCTCCTGGGCATTCTTTATTTGTAAACATAAGGGGATTAAGCAAAGTAAAACCTCAGCAGTCATATATTACTTTCTCAAAAACTTTCTTTGGCTTTCAGCCATCCCTTCCTGCAAGCTCTGGAAATGATTAGAGCTCTTTTTTTTCTCATTACCACCGCAGATAATGATACCCAAGATTTAAAAAAAAAATTATGGCTTCTTTGGAGAAAGCAGAGAGAAGTTCCCAGTGTCAGCAGTTTATGTCAGCATGGAGCTTATTTTACACCACAAAAGGACTGCTCCAGGAGGCTGGTGGGCCTCACATGCTCTTAGTGAGACACAAGCAGTCATGTATGCTATGAACCAAATTGAGTCGTACTTCAAGTCTCCGGCCTGAACTGACCTTGATAACAGGTTTTGACCTGTGCTACATCTGCCTTAGCTAGAGGAGAATTTGTGTCCATTTCTACTCTTTGATTCCTCCAGTCTTTAGTTTAGGTCTGATTTGACATGCCCACATTGTATTCTGATTTAAGTGCAATTTTTTTTCCTGCATGGTATTTGCTTACATTGCATTTCTCTCTCTCTCTCTCTCTCTCTCTCTCTTTTTTTTTTTTTCCCCTGCTCACTTGCCTTTAACAGCTGTCTTTAAAAATAATTATACCCCTGTATGGCATTTTTTGGTCACTACTGTTAGTTGTTGAAAGAAGGCATTTCCTAGAGATTATACGTCTTTGATGAGAATGCTCTTCAGCTGACAAAATTCAAATGTGATTTTCTGCAATATTCATTTTAGACTGTCTTTATGGGTGTGCCTGCCAGGTCAATTAGCTGTCATTTTTCAGAAATCGGTACATAAAAGTGTGGGTTAATGGACAAAAGTAATTTGCTGAAAAGTTTGAATACTTGCAAACCATGTTTAGTTTTTGTTATGGTTACAGTACAAACAGCTCTTTAATCACTGTCACTTGTCTTCTGTTGATGAGTAACTTTCCTACCAGCTCCTCATTCTTACCCTGCAGCCACTTTGGTCACTTCAGCTGGCTGCTGCTTCTAGCATGACCTTCTGGGGACTGATTTGCAGACATGACGCTGAACTACTGTCTGGCATCTCCCCAGAAATTAGGTAGGATAAGCCTGTCTTCTGTCAAAGATGGTTGTCATAATGTAATGCTGCTTAATTCAAGAATGAAGTCACAAACACAAAGTGTTTTTTTGTGTATCTTTTGCATCCAAGGCAATGTGTGTCTGATGTAACTGTGTAGGTTTCCGTGTATCTGATTTTATCTTAGCACAGAGAAGTGGATTACAGAGAGGACTGCAGATCCTTCCAGTCCTACTTTTGGCATCTATGAATGGGTTATCAGGTACAAATGATGAATGCGCTTGCTAAAAGTAAAGCTCCTCTTGCATGGACACCTATCAAACCTGCTCATGCATGAAGGGAAATGCTAGTGGGTACCCAGGGGTACTCAGTTAAGTTCCTGCTCAGCTGGAGCAAGGTAACCTCCATGGGACTTCACTGTGTGAGGGAGAAAACAAACCTCAGCTCACTGAACTTGCTTTCTGAACATCATTCTACAATCCACACCTTTCTGTTACTCATATAGTTACTAATGGTGCTTTGTACAACTCTTTGTACAAATGACAAAACACACTTTCAGCCCTGGATATCCACATAAGTGATAGATGAGCACCTGTGTAATGTAAACAAGCAAATAAATAGAAGCAGGAAGAATAAAGCACAGGATTCATTTTAAAACACTAGAAAATAACAATGCAAGGGCTGGAGCTGTAAACAGGCTCCATTAAGAGAATGTAAATAGCAGAACCAACAGAGAAGAACCTCAGAGATACTGACTGTGGGCATTTCAAGGCACAGCTGTCAGACTGGCAGGAGTTCTATCCAGCTGGCCCACATTGTTCTGGCATGGCTCACTGCTCTGTGAGTAAGCACCTCAGAGCACACAGAAGAGCTTCAGCAAAGGCAGATTGAAGGAAAGCTGAACTCTGCTAGAAGCTGCAGCTAGCTGTAAATAACAGGCATAAGAAAAGGCAGCAAAGGCAGCATTTTCAGCTTTGCTTCTGAATGCTGTTCAACCCCAGCAGAAAAGGATGATCCTCAGGGTCCTCAGCCACAGACATCCAGCCTTTGTCCCTGCTTCCAGTGCACGTGGAAGCCACAGCCATGCTTGCTTCAGCCTCACAGCCAAGTAGCTCTGCTCTGAGCTCCTGTGGTGCAGCCATTTTATTCATCTTGGTTTATTTTGCTTTATAATCCTGCTACTACCTGAACCTTTGGCGAGGGCCCAACCAGCAAGAGAAGGCGCAGATGGCGTGGGTCATTTTCTGTATGTTGCATCTCATCATGCAGCATCTCATCTGTAGTAGCCTGCAGTCTTTTCCCCACAGATCTGCACAGAGAGTGTGTAAGGAAGCTGTAAACCTCAGAGGGATAAGACGTGGACATGGATGTCCTCACACATCACAACCTTGTGCAGGGCAGGCTTACTGAGGGGGTTATGTGAGCAAAGTCAGCTCAATTTGTCCTCAGCACTGAGATTGGTGATGGTTGCAGTAGCTCTGCATTGTTCAGCCACCAGCCCACAGAGATGTCCAAATAAGTCCTGTGCTGTGCAGACCATCTTTCCAGAGGAAGGATTGATGTGCAGCTTTATGAGGTCTTAAGGACAGATATAGTGAATGATTTGTAGCTCATCTCACTACAGGGAAATGAGTCAAAGAAAGGGACCTGATATTAATTTTCTTGCTGAGAGCAGCCTGCAGAGCCTGGAACTCAAAGATACAATATCTGCTTTGTTACTCTATGAGCTTGCTGTAAAATATGCTGTGATCTTTGCCAGGGGTATGTTGTGCATTCCCTGGAGGTTTTTCAGCACTGAGGAACACTTCAGACTGCTTCACAGTTTGCTCAGGCTTTGCCTTATAAGGCCTTTTAGCCACAGCACAGGCGCACGACAGCCCTCCGGGTGTCAGCCTGCAGGGAACAGATCACAGCAGCAGCCTCCCTGCGAGGGGCTGGGGCCCTTCTAGTCCCTGTGCCAACAGCTGGTGATAGTGTGGCCTTAGGGTCAAGCTGGGGAGGGCAAAACTGTAACCCTGCCTGCGGGCATGTCCCTGCAGTGAGGGCCTAAGAACTGAGATGGGAAATACAAACCACTGAAAGCAGGCTGTGCTCCGCTCGGCCTAAAATATCCCCTCTGAAAGCTGGCTGCATTGTAAGCCATGGGAAACAGCCTTCTGTGGGAGCCCAGGGGGAGCTCCTGGCCTCCCTCTGTGACCAGCGGAGCTGCACGTGGGCAGGGCCTGCGAGCGCTTGGGGCTGAGGTGTAAGGAGCCTCAGTGGGGTGACACATCACTGCCATGTGGGGCAGAGCATGCCGAAGACAACCCACAGCAACGCTGTGCAGGCACTGAGTGGTTTTGGTGGGACTAATGCAGCTGCTTCTACCTGCTGAAGGGCTCCAAGCAGAAGCCATGTCATGCAGCCTGCTTGGGATGCAAAAGCCACGGTAGGATGCTGGACTGTATGCCATCTACCATTCTCATGGACAGTACTCACCCTTACAGAGTGGCTCATCCAGAACCAAAGGAGCACAAAATAGTTACGCTTAAAAACTACGATGTCTGCAGTGCCTGTGGTCCTCAGATTGCTCAATTAGGAATACAGCAGGCTGAGCTTTTCAGCAGAGGGAGAAGGCTTCTCTAGGTTGCGTGTAGAGCTCCTTATGCAGGCAGGCAGATGTATATACAAATTTAAGTTGCAGCTACTGATTTCCAAAACAACCTAAGCTACCTTTTGAAACCTTTGAAATCATTTCTTATTCACAGTTCCCACTGAAATGAACAATGCCAGAGGGTTTCTGCAACTTCCTACTTGGAGCAATGCTGAGTCCATAGCTCTGTCTTCATATCTGGTGAAACTGCAGCTCACTCCAGGCAAACAAAAGCAAAAATAACACCAAATCATAGAATCTTCTACTCAAAAATAACAGTCCAAGATGTTTGCTCTCCTTCCCCAGAACCGTCATTTTCATGTGACAGTTCATGCCAGTTCTCCCAATACAAATCTTTTTTTCCCACCATTTTTTCAATATTAACTCATTTCTATCATGCATTCTTTGTTCCTCTTCAAAATATCAAGAACGTTCCTTTTATTTTCCATTTTTCTTCCTCTCTGCCTCACTCCAGAAGACAATGAGGTACATTTCATTTCTGCAATAGTGGATTTTCTGTGATGTTTGGGAAAACTACAGTTGCATCGATTGCAGGAATGATCTCCATTATAAAATTTCACAGCCAGTACACTTTCATCTTGGGATGAGATGGGCAGCCTAGGGTATTCAATCAAAACTCTGATAGCTATATAACAGATGCAGTGAATATAACAAATCTAAAAGGGAAAAAAAGAGAGTCTACTAGACAGAAGTACTTTTTCAAGCTAATAGGTGGAACTCCTTGCCACAGTATACCGCTGATAAACAGAATCACAGAATGGCCTGGGTTGGAAGGGACCTCAAGGATCATGAATCTCCAACCCCCCTGCCACATGCAGGGCCACCAACCTCCATGTTTAATGCTAAACCAGGCTGCCCAGGGCCCCATCCAACCTGGCCTTGAACACCTCCAGGGACGGGGCATCCACGGCCTCTCTGGGCAGCCTGTTCCAGCACCTCACCACTCTCTGTAAAGAATTCCCTCCTGACATCCAAACTAAATGTTCCCTCCTTTTAAGTTGGCTTAAAACCATTTCCCCCTGTCCTGCAGTTATCGACCCTTTCAAAGAGTTGATTCCCCTCCTGTTTGTAGGCTCCCTTTAGGTACTGAAGGGCTGCAATGAGGTCACCCCACAGCCTTCTTTTCTCCAGGCTGAACAAGCCCAGCTCCCTCAGCCTGTCCTCATAGTGGAGGTGCTCCAGTCCCCTGCTCATCTTCGTGGCCCTTCTCTGGACCCTGTCCAACAGCTCCCTGTCTTTCTTGTACTGGGGGCTCCACACTTGGACGCAGTATTCTGGATGGGGCCTCCCAAGAGCAGAGTAGAGGGAGACAATCACCTCCCTGTCCCTGCTGGCCACCCCTCTTCTGATGGAGCCCAGGATACCATTTGCCTTCCAAGCCGCAAGGGTACATTGCTGCTCATGCTAAGTTTTTCATCTATCAAGACCCCCAGGTCCTTCTCCACAGGGCTGCTCTCAAGCACTGCTCCTTCCCATCTGTATGGATGCCTGGGATTCCTCTGGCCCAAGTGCCAAACTCTGCACTGTGCTGCGTTGAACCTCATTAGGTCACCCAGGCCCACCTTTCCAGCCTGCTGAGGTCCCTCTGCATGGCATCCCTTCCTTCCATCGTGCCAACCGCACCGCTCAGCTTGGTGTCATCAGCAAACTTGCTGAGGGTGCACTCGAATGAAATATATATTAGTAGGGGTCTGGGAACCTAGGTTGCTAACACATACAATGTGATATTTTGGAAGAGAAATCAGGACCAAAGTTCTTCTACAAATTCTGATTGTAAGCAGTGTTATTCTACAGGGATTAATAAGCAGATTGCCATATCTTCTAGACAGAAAGAAGAATACATCACACCGTTCACAATTTTCTATTTCCACATTTACTCTACAGAAAAGTACAAGGCATAAAATACTTTTCTCAGAACCTACCTCACCTACGGGAAAGAAATCAAACCGTTTGAGAAATTTAGCAAATAAAAGGGGAGTGCTTTTTAATCTTTATATCTCATTAAAATTAATGCATGTCTTCTGCATAAAATATTTAGATAAATAAACACTGTTTCATGTCTAATGAGAGTTCTTAAAAACTAAATACTAACCTAATTTTTTGGAATTGCACCTCCACCATAATTCAACTAATGGTCAACCAGAAAAGAAGCAGCCCAGTATGCAGAAATCCACAAGAAAATAGCAAAAAAGATGCAGTTAAAGAAATAACTTCACAGAAGGATTTGCAAGTTGTCAGTGGTTCATTAGAAATGCTATGTACAGAATGCCTCCTTATTGACCTACCCCACTAAATAAAACTGTCTGTTGTTTGGTTTAAAGGTTTGCTGTTTTAGCAGCATTACTGATGTGGAGGCATATAAGCTTGTTATACAAATAAAATATTAGAAGCTTGAAATTATTGCTTTCATGCTCCACGTGAAATAAGCCACAAAATTAGCTATGCTTTTACATCTTTCTTATTGTATAATCAGAAAAAAAAAGTCAAATACCAATATTGCTAGATAGATCCGAAATATCAGAATTCCAGACTTTTAAAGTCCTTTCATACAGTTCCAGTTTTCTAAAGTAGTGCCACCATCTTTAATGAGACTTATACAGCAGCACTGAGACACATGCATTCAATATAGCTGAATTGGTGCTTACAATTAGTAATTTGGCAACAAGAGATCTATTGAGGATGTTGTTTCACACAGACATGTCCAGGGCTCCTGCAACCCCACTGCCATCAAACACCAGTTATAACATTGGTCCTGCTGTAAACATATGCATATAGGCTTACACATGCTAGAAGCATCCTGAAACGGCCATAAAAATGTACTGTGTGATTGCCTGGGCACTAGCATCAACAAACACTCTGTCTTCTGCCAAATCTCAACTGGAAGCATTTTATCAGTCTTTCAAAGATATATTTTTCCTTCAAGAGAAACAGTCTAAGTTATAAAGAAAATTAAGTTGTCTAAATAGATCTGATACACACAGGTAGATAGAAGAGAATTCTGCATGCCTTTGCTGAGTGCCTCTAAGATCAAAACTGCAGATGCGGTATTGCCGATAACAACTGAATGTTGCGTTTATCTGATGATCAAATGGGAATAAAAAATACAGTAGGTTATCACACTGAGTAGCAACATGAAGAGGAGGTGTGTTTTTTATTAGCTCTATCTCATTCTCTCTTCGTATATTCACAAATAAACCAGTGCTCCTCCACCATCCTGATGCGTACAAACATTATACTCTGAGGAGTGGGCAGTGGCAGAAGCAGACCTGAACTGGTGGACTTTCTTCACCTTCATTATGTGGACTCAAACCTTCTACTAGAAATCTGTACAGCTCTCGCTCTGCAATTGAATTATTCAAGGAGAAAAGGTATTATATTGTTAAATTAATGATCTCACATGCCTCCTTCCCTCCATTTGCGCAGAAGGCCCTGCTTACACGTTTACTGTTAGTCACTGTAGTTAGTGCTGAACTTGTGTTTCAAGTGCATGGCTGCTGTGAGCTCTGCTGTGCTACTTGCCTGCTGTGAGCCAGATCCAGCCTCATCTGGGGCCTTTTCTTTCTCACTCCTGTGGCATCTAGCAGTAGTTACTCTAGCCACAATGAACATCTCTTCAGACCCATCTGCAAAGGTCTGAAATTGTCATGAAGCTGAGGATACCTGCAGCCTTGCTCTGCATTTTGTTACTTCCCCCACACAAGGGACATCTACCAAAGCAGGAGAAAGGTGAGAAGCCAGCTTAAGTACTAGGAGAGGATTAAAATATTCAGCCTCTTACCAGATAGTTTCATTTAAAAAGGTCTGCTTTTTACTGTTCAGTGTGTAACAATTATGTATTGTACTCTTTCCCATGTTCCAAAATTGTGAAATATGCAGAAGCTTAAAATGTAGACATGTTGGCAGGAGTTTTCATAGCAGGCTGGTGGATTAAGAATCATTTCACACTAAAATTAACAGAAGACAATGTCAATCATTTAGACTGCTTTGTAAATCAGCATTAACTGCATTGAAAAGCATTTCAAAGCAGGAATTGCTGACTACTAGGCTCAATGAACACTCTCTTCTGAATGTTACATTTATGCAGCAAAGGTGTAAGATACGATTTCCTAATTAGCTGCACGTCAGAGATACCAGATTAATAATAATCTTATTGTGAGTGAAGCTTGTATGTGGTGTGCAGTATAATATATAAATCAGTTCTGCAACTTGTTCTTTATAACATTAGAGTACAAAACAATGTTATTAGACTGGCAATAATGGGAAGTCACTGGAACTCCAATTTTCCTCAGGAAGCCTGGTTGGGATTTTCCTCACCATCTACCACTGCTGTCCGTGGCACTAGTATTGGAAAGGCTTTAGGGAGAATGCTACATATTTATCTTCCTGGTGCTCTAAGTAAGGCACCATTGGGGACACCTTTCCAATCAAACGTATGCTACAGCATGTTTGCATGCCTTTGAGTTGACCACTGCAGCTAGGACTATGGAGTGTAAATGAAAGCCGTGATGATGCTTGGAAGAAATCACTCTTGCATGTGCAGTGCTGTGCCTTTGCATAATACATACTGCTGCATGCTGCCCTGGCCCAAGGCAGACTTGCACCTTGAAGTTGACTCAGGCTGTGAAAAGGACCTGGAAACAAGTAGGTCTCATGAAAAGAGCTATACAGTTATCTTCTGTCATATGTAGAGAAACAGAAGTAAAGTTCAGACAGGGATCAGAGCAGCAGTAAAACCCAGCTCTTCTGGTTCTGATGTCAAGACTGCTGAGCTGGTAAGAAAATAGAAATGTGTGATGCTAAAAGAGGCCTTTCTGCTACAACCTGTGCTGTTTGCACAGAAATACATGCAAGAATCTTCAGAAATCAAGTTCTAGCTTTTAAATTCAAAATAAGAATTGTGTATTTTTCCCCTTTCTCTTGGTAGATTTGAACATCCAAGCCTTCTTCAAGAGCCAAGAGGGGCAAGAGCCTCATCCCTGTCAGCATTAAAGTTGTAAGGATCTGTGAAACTGAATGCCACAGACTATTTCTGATGGGGTGGACAGAGCAACTGATGGCACTGAAAGTTCTCAGTTCATTAATAGCTTCTGAGGAATATACAGTTAAATAGTGGTGACATGTTTCAGAGGCATCATTATCCTCATAGAATAAAACCTCAATAAAACCTCCCTTTTTAGTGAAGACTTGTCTATTCACAAGTGTATTTCTGCCCTACACTTAATGCGGAGAACTTATTTTCTATCTCCTCCTTGTTTCAGCTGGATGCAAGCTGGCAAGGGAAACATTGAGGGTAGAAAGTAGAAGTTAAGAGCTAAATCAGAATTTTACTTTTGTGTAATTACACTGAGAGCAGAGGAATCTGGAAAAAATTTGCTTTAATTTCTCCTCTGCATTTTGCACCCCAGGGGCCAGGCTTCTGCAGCGAGGCAAAAAGCCAGCAGCAGGCACTGGAATCCCCAGTGGAGATGGGCTTGCTTCATTAGCTCCTTCCAAGAACTGAAGGTGCTGAGCAGATGTTAGGCCATCCTAACACACATCTATGGGGCTGGCTCAGGAAAGCTAAGGCTTCTTGTACCTGTACTTGCCACTGACAGCATCACTGCTAGAGGACAACAGCTTCATTTCACCAAGAAACCTCATTTTGTGGGGGCTCTTGAGGGTCTGCTGCCTCTTACGGTATCTGCTAGTCACAGAATTTTAGAATCATAGAATTTTAGAATCTTAGAAATACTGAATTATAGAATTGTTTAGGTTTGGAAGGGACCTTAAAGATCACCCAGTTCCAACTGCTCTGCTGTGGGCAAGGTTGCCAGTCCTGTTGGATGATAAGGCCACATAGAGACCGCCTGCTCCATGCCAGCTCCCCACTGCTTCAGAACAAAACCAATGAGGAAAAACCTAATAGGCTGCACATATTAATAAACGATGGCTTACCTATTCATAAGCCTGATGTCTTGGGAAGATTTAAAACAAAGCCCTGAGCTCCAGCTTTTTAATTTTCAAACAATGCTGTCTCCTACTGTGCATGCTTCAACTCCACATCTTGGTACCAATTGGCAAAACTGAAAAAATGGGAAAAGCTGACATGGGAAGGGGTGACACAAGAGTTGGTGACAGCAAGAGCCTGCTGGCTGGTGAGGCTGGGCCCGTATTGAGGCTGCAGATGGAGGAGCTTCTTTTGGAAATGCTGGGTGGTGTCACTGCCAAAAATTTTGAAGGCTGTCTCATATGAGATGAGTCCAGGAAGGGAGTACAGTCAATGGGCACAGGAATCAAAAGTGTGGACGAGTTTCTCATTCCTGGCCTATTTTAATTCAGATCTGAAGCCAGAGTCTGGTAAGGAATATAAAAAACAGATTAATGAAACCTCAGAATTTCAGCTTAGATTAAAATAATACTGTTCAAACATACTCTGGGGAAGAAGGCTTGACAATAGTGAGGATGCCAGCATAGCGTAAGTGTAGCACAATGCAACATGCTGGCATGTGGTAATTTTAAGAGACAGAAGTATCTTCTCTTAATCTATCTGAAATGCAAATGCAAAGCCTGCTTTCCCTCTTTGCTCTGTTTTCCTGACAGCCGCTGCCAGGATCCAGCCACCAACTTGTCACCACAAAACTATGTCGGTACGTTGGCAGTGCTGAGGCGTCGGTCTCAACCTTTGTGTGCATGTGTGTGAGTTTGCCTTCCACACACAGTCTGCAGGCCAATGTCTGGTTTCTCAGACTGACTCAGTCCTGTTGATAGCCAGCAGGAAGGGAGCCAAGGTTTTGCTCTGAGAACAGGGTGCCTGGCATTCTGCAGCAGGGTTCTGATACTGTGCAGGTCAGTGACAAGCTTTGGTTGTCAGAAAACACACAGGGGTGGTTTAAATAGAACCTTTCCTAACCCTGAGCTTTCCTAAGCTCAGTTCTGTGGAACAGACAAGAACCCCATTTTCACTGTTTAGGTGATCTGTCTCATCAGAACTTCAGGCTATGCTTAGCTCAGAGTGCCTTCAGGATTCCCTGCAGTGAGTGGGGACTACAGATTGTTTGCTGCACTCTTTTCTAGAGAAATAAATATAGCAATCTATTTTATGGAAATGGGATGCAATTCACGCCTTATTGAGCTGTACTGGGTTTTGCTCTTTTAAAAGTCATGGTGAAAACAACAGCCGTCTTACTGACATTTGAAAAATAACAGGGATATTTTCCCTTCTCCTTTTGTAGCTACTGAACGCAGTAAACTAGAATACTTCCCTCTTGCTTGCAAGGTCTTCTAGCAGCTTCTTGCTCCTTCCTACACCCCCTCTTCTCTCTAGTTTTCCTAATATCTTAGTACATTCTTCACCAGTATAGGAAAATATTCTGGAAACAAAAATCATAATGAAGAGGGTGGGGGAGGAAGTAAATAATTGAATTACGTTTTGTTTCATTTTAAGCTGCTTTATTTAACAAAACTCCACAGGCTACGTCATGGCCAACTAAGGCACCTCACAGAATTCATCCCACCAGGGTGCTCTCTGTTAACCTTCTGGCGTGAACTTTCAGAAACAAAATCAGCACGCATCTCCAATAACACAATATTCTTGGTACCAACAGTGTTGTACAGAATCACAGAATGGCCAGGGTTGGAAGGCAACTCAAGGATCATGAATCTCCAACCCCCCTGCCACATGCAGGGCCACCAACCTCCTCATTTAATACTAGAACAGGCTGCCCAGGGCCCCATCCAACCTGGCCTTGAACACCTCCAGGGACGGAGCATCACGTCTCACTCTGATAAATCTTCCCCAGTTCCAGTTTTGGAGAACAGTTCCACACCCATTCCTTCATAGCAGCAATGTGCTTGGTGCTCACACAGCCATCCAGCAGATACTCCATTAGTCGATCTGCACCAGATGAGGTGGAGTGCAAACCTCTTTGGTGTGCACCCATCACCTGCAACAAGCACTGCAGCTAATGGGGAGATAGGATGATCATGGAGTGAGCACCATGCACTTAAATAAGAGCTCACAAAATGTGTTTAAACCTATGTTTGAATCACAGAATCACAAAATTGTAGAGGTTGGAAGGGAACTCTAGAGATCATAGAGCCCAACCCCCAATACTTTGCAGAGTTGCTGTAGGGAAGGAAAGAGCATCAAATGTGACTGCATTTCAGGGTGGATGTGGCCTGATCCCAACTCCAGCCACAGCCTGCACCAGTCATGCCCTGACCTTTGCTGGGTACAGCCTGTAGCTGAATTCCTCCCTGGGGCAAGGCTTGACAGCAAAACATGAGAAGGGTATTGAAGGGATTTAATTGCATAACTCGCAAGCCTCAGAAGGAGTTGCCCATGTAAGTTCTCAGTGCATTGTGGGAGTATAGGTGTCTCAACATGTGTGATAGGGTATTTCAAAACCAACTGTAGTAATATAAGCAGTAAAGCGCAGACCTTTGTGAAAGCCAACAACAGCAACAGAAAAGGAAGTTCTGCATAAAAACAAAAGGCCAAAAGTGAACAAATAAGCTATATGTCAGATGCCATTCAACAGATTATTTAAGCCAAGCTGGAAGATTGAAAGAGCATCCTGGTTTAAGCTGGTGTTGCATTTCCCATAGCTGTGAGCCCACCCTGACAACTATTTATGAACACCACTCACTTGGGATACTGCAGTAAAACTTTGCTTTTGGCCACAGAGATTACCAGGGTTTTGCAATATTCTGCGAGTCTTTGGTACAACAAAGGACCTCTTTCACAGAGGCAGAGCTAAGCAAGAAGTCACTTTGATATGCCATCACGAGGGAAGGAGCCTGGTACCAGAGAGGCAATGGGACCAGGACATGGGGATGCCTGAAGTCACATTCTGCAAATGGAATGGAGCTGAAGGAAGAAAGCAGCCATCGGAGAGGTAAAACATCAGTCTGGAAGGCACACCAGAGGGCAAGCACATGAGAAACAGAGGTCATGCAAGGAGTCTCAGTGTCTGCAAACTGTGCCAGTGCGTTGGGAGCAATGTGTGTACTACCCCAGGCAGCGCATGTAATTGGCAAATTCAGTTTTGTTCCCTTGGGCATGGAGCCAACTGCTGTTCTGAAGTTGTGGAAAGCAGGGAGTAAGTGGGAAAGTGGGGTTTCCATGCTGCTTATAGACCCGGTTTTGCTGACAATAGGGGAAGTTCATGTTGGGTATTAGGGAAAATTTTGTCTCAGAAAGAGTGGTCAGACACTGGAACAGGCTGCCCAGGGAAATGTTGGAGTCATTGTCCCTGGAGGTGTACAAGAAACAAATAGATGTGATGCTGAAGGACATGGTTAGTGAGCACAGTGAGGATGCATTGAGGTTTGCACCAGATGATTTTAGTGGCCTTTTTCAACTGCAATGATTCTATGGTCCTATGATTCTATGATTCAGTGAAACAAGGTGACCTCCAGATTGTCTCTCCCATGACAATGGAGATTGCCTGTCCGTCAGCAGGTGGTTGTGAAGCCACTGGTTCTGCTGCACAGCACACTTCTCCAACAGGGCAGTCCTGTGCCTGCTGTGCTATGGCACCCAGTGGGATGGGGCTGGGAGGGAGCGGCTCTTCAGCCTAAGTGAGAGAGGAGTGAAGGAGTTGCCAATTGAAGAATGTAAAACCAATGCTGTAGCTAAAAACAAAGATGATGCTGCAAAAATCACTGTGCTGGTCTCCTTCTTTCCCCTCCTGCCTCCTTCCCTACCTATTACACAGCCTGGATTTCCAGCAAGGCGGCTTTTACTTGCAGCTCTGTCACTTGACAGAGATGGATTCTCACACGTGCCATGCACAGCCACCTTCCTTTCCCCTGACATGTGCTCTTCACTCCTTGCAGCTCTGTGCCCTGTTACTACTGACAGCCATGCTTACTCCCTCTCCACTGCCCCTCGGCGCTCCCTCCCCAGCCCCACCAGGCTGCTGCATCCCCGCAGACCCACTGCCTGCCTGTGCGGGAGGTGCAGCAGCACTGCTCCCCTGCTGCAGTCCTGCGGGTCTGTGCGCACCGCAGATGTCAAGCTCCTGCCGCGACCCAGCGCTCCATAGGAGGAGCAAATGAGCTGAGACGTCAAGGCAAAAAATTATAGCCATGCGAGCTCTCCCTGTGCTCAGCTGCTGCGAGAGTGCATACATGGCTTGTGTGACAGCAACAGCGCACAGAAGCTGCAGTGAAATGCAGTTAGTAATACAGCTGGGAGACAGACAGCGAGGCAGGCACTGGTCCAGCAACTGAAATGATCCTACCGTGAGCCAGCCCGCAGCGCCTTCAAAAGTGGCTGACTACTGCACAGGAGCTCGTCCTTCTTTGCAATTACTCCAGTTCCCCCGGGTGACTGCAGTGTGTGCTTCGCTTCACTCTTGTTGCTTTTTGTTTGGTTGTGTTGGCACGGGCTTTTTTTTCCTGCTGCCTCCTTCTCTCCTCCCGTGTCCTTTTCTCCAGGATGGCGGAAGCAGAGTTGCACAGGGAGAGGCTCCAAGCCATAGCAGTAAGTCAGCTTTGCATTACTTGCTCTTTTGTCTGCTGCCGAGGGAGCCGCAGGAAGGGGGCAATGGGCAGCAGGGTCGCCGCCAAGTTGTGCACTGAGTTCTTCATCGGAGAGCGGTGGTTACTGCCTCCCTGCAGGGTTTGGCTGGGGAAGGGGCTCCGGTGAAGCTCTCTGAGCTGACACGTGCGGGAGGGAAACGCGAGCGCACAGCGGCATGCTTGGAAGATTGATGATGGAGAAGAAAAGAGGGAAGAAGTGGGGAGGAGGGGAGATTGCGGGAGAAAATCCGTGCTCTGCTGAAAAGGGTGTATTCACACAGCTGGAGCTGAGCTGAGCTGATTAAGAAGTTAAACATAATGGATCTACTGCAGGGCGGTTTCTGCTGCAGGAAGCGGTTCTGGTGTTACTAATTCTTAATACCATCAAGTACAAGCGTTGTGTTATCAGAATCGTGTAATTACGTGTTGGATAAGCTGTCGTCCCAGCTCCATAGCTGAATGCATGCTTTTAGGCAAATCGTCTGCAGTTTCGTCCTGCCAGGGGAGAGGTCTGAGCAGCGTTTTGCCCCATTTTAGCCAAAACTTTCATTTCCATATCTCACGCCGTCACTCGTAATGAGGAACCGCTGCAGACTGTGGGCAAGGATGCCCCTGGGGGCCGGGCCCGGCTGTGGGTAACCATATCCCTCGGCATGCAGGCACTGCCAACTCATCGCCCGGCTCACCGTGGGGCAGCCCCACGTAGCCCACATCACCCGGTCCCGCGGTTCCCGGTTGGCACGAGAGGGCTGCGGCATGCGGCACATCCCGCGTGAGCTGCGGCCATCCATCTCCTGCCACCTCTCCTGCGATCAACAGATGCTACGTGCTGCAGCCGGTAGAGAGCACGGGTGTCCTTTGTAGCTGGAGGCATGGCTGCTGCTGCCGCTACTGCGGTGCTGCTCCGCGCTGTTTGCTCTGCGTGCTCTGCTCTGCTGATGAGCCCATGGAGATGTAAAATAACCAGTTATAAATCAGACAGTTGCGTTTTCTTCTTACCTCTCTGAAATATTCGCTGGAAAAACACCAAATGCTTATCGTGTGCTCCGGGGAAGGGGGGGGTGAGGGGGGAATACTGTAAGTGTTTAATATTCAAGCAGCAGGAAGTAGGTAAATTTTTTAGGCTGTTTCAAAGTTCTATGGCATTGCCAGTTCCCCAAATGAAAGCACTGGGATTGCTCCGGAGCTAACCCTTGTCACTGCCTCAGGTTCTGGGCTCCTGCAGCAATAAATAAGGGAGAGCTGTGCTGCATAGCAGCTCAGCATATTGCTGCTGTGCATGTTTCTGGAAAACTTCCATCTCCAAATTGAAAAAATAAATAAAAAAAAGGTTTACATTACTGCTGCTTTTCCTGCCTGCATAGCAGTCAGCACCCACTGCCACACCACAAGACATCCCTACGTGTTGCAGCAGAGTAAGTCAGACGCTCTTCTTCTTGGTGCTTTGCATTTCACGCCACTGAGGCCATTGTAGAGATATAATTATTGTCTGGTGTGTTATAGCTTCTTGGAGTAGGCTTAGGCTGCTAGGAAAGGACCCTGAGAACCTGGATCTTCGTTTTCTCTGTAAATTTCCTTTATGGTTTCTATTTCTATAGCACCTGCTAGGCTGATTGCAAGTAAAATGTGGTATATGTGGTGATATGTGCAATGAATTAAATTGAAAGAATTCAACTTCAGCATCAAAAACATTCTTTCTTATTTCAATCTGAGCATGGGTCTATTAGGTGGCTTATGGCCTACACATCGCAGAGCAGCAGGTTTTCCATGCAAGATAATGAGGTGACTTTTCTCCTGCACTTGGGTGGTCACAGGTGTTATTCAAAACACAGATAAGGTTATTTCCAGAGTAAGCTTTGCTGCATCCAGATGAGCCATGTGACATGAGTTTGGTATTTCTTTTCTGCCGCTTGGTTGGCAAAAATAAGGTCAGTCATCATAAGCTGCATGTCTTTTCTCTAGAACAAGAGAAAGCTGGCACTGGTGTTCCCTCTAGAGTTATCAGTGGAAAAACAATCTACACAAGCTGCAGTATTTCATTCAGGTGAGCAAATGCTTGCATCAGTGCTCTGCAATGAATGCTGAACATACAGAGAGAAAAGCTCCTACCACAGTGCTTGGACTGCTGAACACTGCTGCCTGTAGACATTTGCTTGACTTCACAATTGCCATGGCAGATGGGTTTGTCAGGAAGAGAAGAATAAATTTTAAATGCCCACCACTGAATACTTAAAGAAAGCAAAATCTAGATATGGAAATGTGAATATTTAGACCAGAAGGCTGACAACTTCCAAAGAGTTGGTTTTGCTCTTTCTTACCCTAACTGCTAACAGTTATAGTGTATGCCATTCTGGCACACGGACAAGTGCCATGGGAAGTGGAAAAGAGGGATCTGTCAGGATATTAATCTGAACACTGGTGAACACAGGCCAGCCACTTATTTTGCCAGCAGTGAGTGCTTAACCTCTCTGTGCATTCATTTTTGGTCTGTAAACCGTGAGCTTTGCCAGTGTCTTGGAGAGCTGTTTGAGGTACACGCAGGACTGTGGAGAGCTTGGATGCTATGGTTAATTTATCAGGGGAGGAAACAGCTAAATAAGCCTTTAAAAATAGAAAATGTGGTTTTGGAAAAGAAAAAGAGAGAAAGAGAGGGAATCTTTAAAGAGATAAGTTGCTAAAGCCACTGCACATGTTTAAGCTCTGATTTTCAGACCCTGCTAGTTTTGATTGCAGTCCAGTATGGAAAGTGGAGAGATGCAAAACAGCCACTGGGAATTGGAGCTCAGGTCTCTGTTTAGGAAAAACGCAGAAGTACTGTGTTCTGGGAAGGACCTTGATGGCCAGGAGTGGTTGGCTTTCTGATCCCTCTTTCATCAGAGGCCACCTCCAATCTCCCACCTGGGCACCATGTAGTGGCAAATCCTTCTGTCATGCCCCAGCATCCTTACCACCTGTTTTTGAGCCTATCTTCAACCTCAGCATCAGTTGAGTGCCTACAGTAGGCAAGCAATAGGTTCCAACAAGAAGCTGAAAGCCTTCTTGTCAATTAGCTTCTGCAGCACGCTTCAGTGTGCTCTTCTGCTGAAGACAGGGCAGTGGGTTAAATTTTGAGTGGAAAAGGTGACATTTTTTTCACTTAAAAAAAATATGTCTGTATTAAGTAGCTCAAAAGTTTGGCATGTGAGTGGTGCTGGAGGAAGTCTGCTCAGTGGCCAGTAGATTCAGGGGACAGGTGAGCCAAGTGGTTGTTATAATTCAGACAAGTAAAATGCATGGCCCTGCAGTTTACACTACAGCCCCATTCTCTCTGACTGCAGATATCACTATCAGACAGTGGCCTAATTATAGGCAAGCATTTACACAATGTAAATATTTTCCATAGCTTACATAGCACTCATAAACCTGGGAAGTTGAAGGCACTGAATGTGTGTATCAGTGCATTCAAGGTACAAATGTCTGTATGATGCAGCATGTGTATGAATTAAAGGTAATCACTGGGAGACTAAACACCAAGGAGAAAGCCTTCACTAGGGCAACTATCAGCACAGGAGCTAGAAGTGGCATTCAGGTTAGGACTCCACACAGACTCCAGACACAAGGAGGAAATTGCTAAAATGTACTGATTTCTTAGCAAGTAAACCCACTAGTAATAGTGCTCTGCCTTTACCAATGCCCAGCTCTACCAGCAAGTGAAATATTAAAGAAAAGTTGTTGCTGACATCCAGGTAGCTGTGTCAAAGATAACTCTTGTCAGTAAAGACTGTTCTTCTCCATCTGTGCAATTACAAGTTTGTTGAACTGAATATAATGTGCTGAAATGTCATCAGATGTTTGATTTAGTACTGCAGTACTCTGTTGTTTAAAAATAGCACTCTCTGGACATGTGGGGTACACCTTAGATGGATTAAGGGCTGACTAGCTGACAGGTCTTCCAAAGTTGTTGCTAATGAGGGAGACGACTGACGAGGAGTCTTGCTCCTTAGACTGAAGGCAGAAAGCTGACTATTTCTATCTGAATGGATGTTGTGGTGAGATGGGGCTTGGCCTTTTCCCCTGGGTAACAGTGATGGGAAGAGAGGAAAGGGGCTGAGGCTGCACCAGCAGAGGTTCAGTTTGAGTTTAAGGAAAAACTCCTTCTTCAAAGCAGTGGTCAGACACTGGAATGTTCTGCCCAGGGAAGTGGTGGGTCACCATCCCTGAAGTTGTTCAAGAAAAGTGTAGATGTGGTACTGAGGGACATGGTTAGTGGACGTGGTAGGAATGGGTTAACAGTTGAACCAGATGATCTTTGAAGTCTTTTCCAACATTGATGACTCTGTGATTCCATGATTCGTGAACCCAATTTTCCAGGCTTCAACATGTTCTCTATCCATAGTCTGACATAAAAACAAAATCAAGATTATCATGTGATGATAGCACACAGAATGTGAAGGAGCAAGTAATGGTGAAAAGTTGCCCTTCAGAACAAGTTGGATTGTTTGGGAAATGGAATCCTCTTTAAATGAATTCCTTCACACCTGTGCACAGCGGGCGTAAAGGCGGAATGATGCAGGACTGCATCAAGTGCAGGAGGGCGTGGAAAAGGGAGTGGGAGGTACTGTGGGAGATCATTCAGAGGGAATGAAAACAGAATCGTTGTTCAGCCACCAAGATTAGCTTCACACCATTGAAACCAACCCTGGGGCAGACTTAGATGCCTTCCAAAAAGAAGGCTGGTACTCATACCTACAAAATTGCAACAGTTTTTCAACAGCTCTTTGGGAATAGCAATAGAAATGATTTTCTGGAAAGGTAGTATCAGTATAGTTATGGTATCACCTCCACTGGTAACCCAAACGACCTATTTTCCTGGTCTGGAACCTCAGCGACTACAGTGGCATAGAATCATATAATTGCAGAGAATGATATCATTTGATATCAATAAATTTGAGCAGTCTTATTGACAGAATAACAAATATCCTGTCTTTGTTGTTTCTTTTTTCCCTACTCACCTGCAAAATTAAAAGTCCTGACTAGTAGAACTTCTGTCTGAATTTATATTAACCTAAAACTTCTCCACAATTTGTATATGTTATGCCAGAGGCATAACATGAAAATTGAAATTCCTGGTGTTGAAGATCAAATGGAAAAATGTGGCAAATTCATTTAATCAGTAGCGTATATTTGCAGCAATCACTTAATAATCTAGTTTCTTGTGCCTTCAGAAAGTGATGTTTTAGTCTTTAAATTAAGCACACCATCAAATGCATTTGAATTCAGTTATTTTCAGTCCTGTAGAAAAGCATGCAGAAAGATTAAGAAGGTCAGGCCTTTTCTGCACGGAAAATAAGTGAGTAAGATGAGCAAGTGAGTAAATAAGTGAGCTGCAAATTACTGGAAGCTGGCAGAGCAATAGAGAGTTTTACATGTGTTTGTTATGCTCTTGATATCTTGGGTTTTGACACTGTCCAAAATAAAATAATGGATTGGATGGTCTGACCCAGGGTAATCATCCTATGTAGCTACTGTAGCACACTCCTGGAACTTAATGTGCTTTCCAGAGTTTCAGTGCTAAAAAAACACCTTCCAGAGTTTACTTGAATATAACTGATAAGTAATTTAATCATTTTCCCCTTATTATTCTCTTACTGTCCCATCTGCAATTCTATTTACTGTTCAGATTAATCACAGTTGTTACTCTGCCATCTTGTTCTCTAGAAGGCTTTACATCAGAGTATCTGATGTATGGACATGGTTTAGTGGGAGCTATTGGGAATAGGTGAACGGTTGGACATCCAGTCCAACTTTTAGGTCTTTTCCAACCTTGGTGATTCTATGATTCTATGAAACAAACGAACAAAAAAAACATTCCTATTTCTATAGCTGTAGCTATACATTGAAGGACACATGCAAATTTTGAACTCTCAGCTGAGAAAAAGCACAGAATCATAGAATTGTAGAACCAAAGAATTGCTCAGGTTGGAAAAGACCTTCAAGATCATCAAGTCCAACCACAACCTAACCATACTACTCTAACAACCCTCCGCTAAATCATGTCCCTGAGCACCACATCCAAACAGTTTTTAAACACATCCAGGGATGGTGACTCAGTCGCCTCCGTGGGGAGCCTACTCCAGTGCTTAACAACCCTTTATGCAGGAGGACTAGTGAGGCCTCGACAGACCTATTGAGAACTGTACAGTGAGGAAGACCTGGTGAGGTTAGGAGAGTGCCAGGAGGCTGCATCCTGCTGCGCCTGTTTCCAGGAGTGTGTTTAGTAAGAGCAAACTAGATTATCATGAACTAAATCGAAATGAGGTCTATCTTGTGAGCACAATATGACCCTGTGAGGTTCCTGTATACCTCAGTGGAAGGCAGTGTGGGAGAGGAAGAGTTAAGTTTGCATTTGCTGCAATATCTCAAGAGAGCTTTCCCTGCACATAGACCTGCAGTCCTGCCCTGGATTGCAGCGATATCATGAGTCAGCTTCACAGGAGACCTTCCTCAGAGCACTTGTATCTTGTCTTGACTTCTGGAACTTGTGAAACAGAAGGAAATGGTGTACAGTGCTCAAAATGGTATAACCTTTGCTCACTCTATGCCAAAAGCCAGAGAGAAACTTCTATAATGTCTGAAAACTGAACGTCTCAGGTTCTATCTGAGTTGTTGCTTTAGAAATGTTTACATGACAGCAAGAGAAGCGGAAATAAGACAAAAAATATTGCTGTCAAGATATCAGTGAAACTTGGAACAAATAGAAACCAGAAACAAACATGCTCTTGAGAAATTTCTAGACAGTCTCCAGACTTACCCAAAATCAACTGTTTAAATTTAGAACAGTTTCCACAGCACATTCCTAGCCCTTAACACATCACCAACATCTCTTGAGCACAGACAAGGAGCTGAGATGCTGGATTTCATTTTGTGCCTTTCAAACAAAGTTTCCCAAAATGAGTCTGAAACAAAATGTTTGTGTTAATTGGGGTGGAGGGTGAGAGCGGGGAGGGGGGAGGGAGAGAATAGAGTGGTTTTGGTTGAATTTGTGCATGTGTGTGTGTGTATGCATGTGTGTTTGGTGTTTTTTGGTTTTTTTTTTGTTTGTTTGTTTTTACATAAGTCTCTGTTAAAGTAAAATAGTTGAGAAAGATTTACATTTTTGGAAAATATTGTACAAAGCCAATCTGGACTGTAATTTAACAGAGATGTCACATGCTGTGGTCAGAGTGAAGTAGGCATTTGTTTGAAGTCACAGATGAAACACTGGAGCTTACGTGCAGTGTAGAATTGATGTGATTGCAGTGCCATGGGTCTGAGATGATGCACACATGATGCTCAGTCTCTTTTTATAGAATCATAGAATCACTCAGGTTGGAAATGACCTTAAAGATCATCAAGTCCAACCATGACCTAACCCTACTACCCTAACTTTAACAACCCTCCACTACGTCATGTCCCTGAGCACCACATCCAAACGGTTTTTAAACACATCCAAGAATGGTGACTCAACCACCTCCCTGGGGAGCCTCTTCCACTGCTTTAACAACCCTTTCTGTTAAGAAGTGTTTCCTGATATCCAACCTAAACTTACCCTGGCACAACCTGAGGCCATTTCCCCTCGTCCTATCACCTGTCACCAGTAAGAAGAGACCAACCCCTCTCTCACAGCAATCATCTCTCAGGTATTTGAAGAGAGCAGTAAGGTCTCTCCTCAGCCTCCTTTTCCCCAGACTAAACAGACCCAGTTCCTGTTCCCAGTCTCTCCTTGTAGGGCATATTTGCCAATGAAAACACTCTTACTCTTGCAGGAATCCACTCCTTGTATCTAACTTTCGCTTTACAAAGAGTTTTACTCTTGTAGAGAGTGAAATGCAAACTTCCATTGACCAAATTCTTGTGAAATGCATTAACTGCAGAGATGGCCAGTCTGTATCATTCATTCATTCAGGAAAGCACAAACCAGTGCACACTCAGTAACCAATGAGCACTCATTGGAATAGTATTATTGAGGTTCTTTGTGCACGGATCTCAAGGAACTTTGCAAAAATTCCAGAGTAATTTTTTACCTCTGGGAAAAAGGAAGCCCAGACAATGGATTTGCTTGTCTGCTTCACTAGCAGAATCAGCAAAGCCATGGCTGCAATCCCATGCTTCCTTATTTGGGTAACATAACACTGAAATATGGTCTCAAATCTTGCCATCTCCCCATTGGCATATGAGCACATGCTGTGTGTGCTCCAGATCAATGGCATCTTTCAGCAGTTGGATTTGGGAGCATGAGGATGCTACTCCTGCCCTGATCCTATATTTGTTTTGGAGTAGAAAAGTCTTTTCTGCCGCAAATTCTGGGCTGTGCTTCTAAGGGTTAACAGTGATCACTAAGTCCAGTGACAGTGAAATGGTATAGGCTTTTGGCAGTGACACTCCAGACTTACGTAGCTCCTGACATACAGATGCTTTTTGTTACTTAGCCACAAGGTATGATGCCGGAGGTGTGTAAATTTTATTCCTCTTTACCAACAAAAACAATCAATCTCTGCACAAGAAAAGGCAAACAACCAATGCAGGTTGGGGAGCTCTTTTTGGATGAAGATGGATGTGCTTTTTTCTAGGAGCTGCTGCTCTTCCCAGACAGTGTGAAACCCCAGCTAGCCAGGGCAGGGCTACTCCTGCTGAGCTTCTCCCCACACCTCTGTTTGGCTCTCTGTGGTCTGTGCTGCAGCAGACCTTGGCACTTCCTTTTTAAACAATCTCTGCTAATCCAGTACGATCCTCTTTTGGAGGCTGATGCAAGAGTCTGGCATCAAAGTTGTTAGTAAGTTTGCAGTAACGGCAGAGTAGGGGACTGGATTGTCTCCTGCTCTGGCACTGGTACAGAATTACACTCTTGGATGTGCTGGCAAATACTGGCAGCTCTTTGTGGACAATGTGGTATTTGGGAGTTAAACCGTCATCTATTTTGAATTCTTACCCATGCTGACATAAAAACTAATGCTTGGCTTTTAATCAAGTATTTGTTCTTAATAAATATAAGCATATGCAAAGACTCACTGCCCTTTAGCGATGTGGGCTTGGGTATAAGGCTGATTCATTTTCTGGCATGGTAATATGTATCTTTACAACCATTTCTTCTGGTTGGGATAAATGCTGAATGAAGAATGCACATAAGTCGACCCCAGCATTCTGGAGAAGTCTGTAAACTATTTGAGTTAAGGAAGTAGCTTCTAGACAGCCAGGAAAAAGAAGTTTCTAATTTTTAAAAAGTGAATTGAGAAATTCTGCTAACATCTCTGAACACTAAGTTTTTGTATTAATAAATAGCTGCAAAATAGCAGTTCCTTGTGATAAATGTGTGTTTTTTATTGCTGACGTTCCAGAAAATACAAAATTTAGACTTGAATTCACTTAGGATTACTTATCTGTGAAACAGAGAACTGTTCACATCTTTCATGCTCTTTGTTCATCACAGAATAATAGAACCATTTGAGTCAGAAGGGACTTCAAAGGCCATCCAGTCCAACTCCCTTGCAATGAGCAGGGACACCTGCAGCTCCATCAGCTCAGAGACACTGCTTGAGTGTCTCCAGGGATGGGGCATTCACCTCCTCACTGGGCAACTTGTGCCAGTGCCTCACCATGTTTATTGTCAAAATCTTCTTCCTTATATCCAATCTAAATCTCCCCTTTTAGTTTGAAGCCATATCTCAGTGTTCTAACACATCAGACCCTGCTAAAGAGTCTGTTATCAGTTATCAGTTTCCTGATCTACCAAAGAATAATAACATCAGAATTTGAGTGTTCTGTTAATGTTTATATCCTCATCACTTCATATCATGCTGAGCAAAGGTTATGATTAGCTTAACCTAACAGTGAACAATGCCCATCTCCTCCTCTGTGTATCTCTCAGTAATTCACAGGGCTCTACATCCCACACAGCACTTGGCCCAGAATCAGTAATTTCCAGACCAGGTGACTCTTTAAATTAATGGCAACCTTTTTTTCAGACATTTGAAACAGTATAATAATATTATAATTTATAGAAAGGGAGATAAGGTTTATTTTAAAGATTATTCCACTGCTAGTAAAGATTGGACGGAGAGCTCTGCTGAGCTGAAGAATGTTATCAGGAAACTCCTGTCAAAACTCTTTCAGAAATCTCAAGTTATTTGGAAGAATTCCCTTCTGCATTTGGCCACTTTCTGTAGGGAGAGTACTACAGCATCCTTCTTTGCCCATGGACACACCACCCTTGGAAACAGTCCTAAAAAAAAAAGTGTAACAAACTGGGTGGTTGTTCAAAGTACCAACAGCTTCAGTTTCTGCTTGGTTTTAGTTTGCGATATTTTGTGACAAACTACACCCTCTTGGAAACACAAGAGAACAGAGATTATGCACAACCTCTGTTCCTTTGAAAACACACGTACCTTCATCACGTGGTGAAGTAATTTCATTTTGTGTTGGTGTGGATGACACTGACCAGGCAATTGTGTGTCTGTCAGATGTGGCTGGTTGTAAGGCTGTAAGATCCAAAAAGATTATGTGACAGCTTACCAGCTGTTGCTATCTGCATGGATTGGGGAGCATTTTAACTTGATGACATCCACATGGGCACAAATGGCATCAGGCTGTTTGTGACCCTGATGAGCTCAGCAGGCACAAAGCCACACCTGCACGGCTTGCTTCATGACTCATCTTGTTGGCTGCAAGTGGAGAAACCTGTACAGGAAGCCTGTACCAACCACGGCCTCTCCAGGACTGACCTTCCTTCAGCATTTGATGGGTTTTGTGGGCTTGAATCAGACATTGTAGCACAGTTGTTATACCTGTAACCTGGATTTGGTTTGAAGTAACTGCAGAGTCAAAAAGAGTACTGACAGGTTACCTGCTTTCTTCACTTCCTTTAAAACAAAGAATTCTCAACACTCAGCACTAACTAATTTCTGGACAGCAGTTCTGAAGGAAGGATGAGAGGGCTACAGTGGAGCATTTCTCAGCAGTCTGACATGCTGTGGAAGAGGTAGCCAGGCTGGTGTGTATGATCAGAACCATTGCCCACGAGGCACAACAAGATATACTCTGCTTAGACCAGTTCTTCATGTTAGTCTTCAAGGAAGGCTTTCTAAATAGAAAGTTCCAGAGTGTCAGAAACAACCAGAAAAAAATAGAAAATCCTTTCAATGGCAGAGGGATTATAACTAAGACGAACTTTATGGTCCCTTCTGAACCAAGCCACTCAGTGATTCTGTAGTTCTATAGCTCTATGAAATGGACGTTAAAGGAGAGGTAGAAGTCAGAGTTGTTTGATGTAATGAAGAAAATTACTTCTTTAAATGTTCCAAATGCTCTCCATGTTCCTCCTACAGTGAGCTACCAGGATTTTTGTTTCCTTTCAGATGTCGTTCAGTCACTCAATCATAAGGAGCCTACATATCAAGTGTTCTTCTGCAATCAGTCTGTTTGCTTGCCATGCCAAGCACAGTGCTTCCTTGAGAGCTGGCAGCTGAGATGTGCATACTTGTAGACCCAGGAGAACAGTTTAATCCAACCACAGTGATAGAAGTCTGAAGCTTTATTGGTTTACTTTGCAGTTTTGGCAGAATAAGGGTATGGATAATCAGTCACTGGAGATCTGAATGTTGACTAATACAATTGTGTCTGTACCCTTTCTGATGTACTGATGTAGACTCTGATCTACTGATGTAGATTTCTGATGTAGACTCTTTTCCTGCTGTAGGATCCTGCCCTGTTTCCTATCAAATTAATAGGAAGTTTTATATTGATTTCAGTGGCAAGCTGGAGCAGACCCATATAAATCCCATAGGTGTTTGTGCTATTTCTGACTCCTGTGTAGCACCCGATATGAGCTGTTTTACAGATCTAGGTCAGATTTTCCCAGACAGCCAATAACAAGTCTCAAAATAAATACAGAAAACGAAATTCATCCTTCCTCAGAATCTGGGAGTTGGATAAGTTACCACTTGCCATGAACTCCTATTAGCAGTGCATTTACATGGTGGGGAAGTGGCTAAAATCACCCACATGTAATCCAGACTTTCGTGTGAAAAACAGTACAAGATTTCAAATACCACTTGTTCTCATTCATCCTCATGCTTTTATAGCACAAATACAATTTTTTGAATTTGGGTCTCTTAGCAGCCATTGTTCTTGTCTTCATCTCTTGTACATCATCAGGAGCCTGGATTTTTAATAGTTTTTAGCAGATTAAACTTCCCCTGCCTTCCACTCATCTTACTGAGCTTTATTTGGAAAAAAATAAAATAAAATAAAATAAAATAAAATAAAATAAAATAAAATAAAATAAAATAAAATAAAATAGAAAATGAAGAATTAAAAAGAACAGGAGGGATTTTCAGTTCCAGGGAATTCCTGTTTGTGGTTTCTCTGCTAATTCTGAGAGGTGTGAAACTATGAAGGCTGAATTTTTTTTTTATGCTTTTGCTAAAAATCAAAGGGAATAAGACACACTATCAAGCAGCATAAGATAGTGATGGCAGAAGCAAATGAAGGCAATGCTGTCACAACATTTCACTGTTCTTCTTTTTGTCCTACTTAGCTTGCTGTTCAATTGCCTCTGCAAATCAACGTGAAACTTTGGAGAAGATCCCTCAGAAGCATTTGGGATCTAGAAAGGAATTGGTCGTAAACTATAGCTGTTTCTTTCTAGGATGAAAGAACTGTCAAAGGCTCTTGGAAAGCTCAGCTTCAGGAATACTGATAACGAGCTTCTCCAGATTGGCATGTATATACAGGAAACATTTAAGTGTGCTTTCCGGAAGGGCAACAGGCACTCTACTTCTATGTTTTAAGAAAGTGAACACCATATCTAAGGAAGTAGCCACAGAGAGCTTTCGCTGTTGACTGGGTGTTAGTATTACATTCCATTTGAAGTAGCTTCTATTTTCATTAACAGCATTTTTTAACTTAATAAAATCCCATGTTAGCCATGAACAATGAGTAGCTGGTTTTCTTGTGAAAATATTTCTGAAGTATTACATGTTTTATTACGTGGTCCAGAGATACGGAGTAAATAGAAAAGTGAAAAGATGGCAGAGCAAGTGCCAACCTTTTGTTTTATTGTAGGAGAAGCTACCTCCAGAATCTTAAACTGTTTAATCTAGTTTGGCTGGTGATTTTACAGATTAACTCCTTTTTAGACCATTTTAGCTCCCCTAAAAATAATACAAAATCCACAATCTTTTTGACTAAATAAAAAAGGGAATATTTTTTTTGGTTGTCCAAGTGCTGAGATTACTTCATGTGAAATGCATCACTTTCTGAAAAGTGATTAGTGTAAATGTCATCCACAAATTCAAGATGTATTGTCTTTCAAAGATCACCATAAATGCATTTCCTCTATGAAATATTTGAGATGTTTTCTTTGGCTAAAAGGCACAGAGGATAATTAGGACATGATATACATGATATACAAAGTGCATACATCTGTACAGAGCTGCACATAAAAGTTTTGATCTCCTAGGTATGCAAAACAAGTCCTCATTATGGCTAATCAGGTATTTATTGAGATGGGTGTTCACCAGAAATCAAAGATAATAAAAGCAAGATGGCAACTTGCTCCAGGTTCAGCACAGAGCAGTAAGGATGAGAACAGCTGCCTGTGCACAGTGCTGTGGTGTATGGCATCCATTAGCTCTCCATACAACTCAAAAGTACATGCCAAGGAGTCTTAGCAAACTCGGTGTGAAGCCTCAAATTCCATTTCAGAAAGGAGTTCATGCGGTTGTTCACTGCTTGTTCATATTTCTGGGTTCAGATATTGTCTGCAAAGTTCCCACCATCCAAATCCCATATTTTACCTACAGAAATATATATTTTTCCTGCGTTATAGTTAACAAAATTTTTTACAGAATGTCACAGACTATGAGTTCATTTTTATTTTCACTTTCTCTGGTGAGGACTAGCTCTTTCCCCATCTTTTTTTCCTGATATATAATAAGCAAGACCAAAATTGCCAGAAGTATCTACTAACTCTAAATGCTCAGCAGAAGACATTTTACAGTCCTGTAACTTTCAGAAAATACATTGAGTTGTGTTGCTTCATATGTATCCAAAATACCTCTCCAACTGGTGTAAAAGAAATAGTGAAACTTCAGTGCATCTGGCTTTTGCATCTGTCAGACATTCAAAATGAATCTGCATTGAGACAAATCAGGTGTTTATTGAAATGCTTCAGCTCCAGGAGAGTTGGAGTATCCTATAGGGAGAAGCTAAGCTTTTTCCTGAAGCAGCTAACAAGTGGGGGATTGAAATACAACACCCACTTTGTGACAGGGAAAATTGCACTTACCCTTTTAAACATTAATTGCATCATTGGTCTTTGTGCTTTCAAAGTTCAAGAAATTTTATTTGTTGTTTTCCTGTCTCATAAAACATAGATAAAAGAAAGGAGAGAAATGAAATCTGCTCACTAGGCTGGAATACAGAACAAGCCATTGGATTTCACAGCACTGACAATTCAAAAAAAAGAATGAAATCATCTTAAAGCGTTGCTAATTCCACTTAAATTGCAACCCCATCCTTTCCTATAAAATGCAGATTGTGACAGCTACTGATGCACAGCAGTGATGCAAAAACAGTGTGCCTTATGTCTATAATGCTTTGAAGGTGGGAAAAGAAACCCATGTGCTTCCCAGAGGTTCATTACTCTGCCTCCCGCAGTCCATGAAACTTAATGTTCCAACGGAGGCAAAGCAAGAAGCTGCATTCTGTACCTTCTGAGAGATTTCAGGGTGGTCTTCTTTATATTTTGGCAATGGAGAGGAGGAATCCTTACTGCTCACTGATGTCATCAGAGCAGTGGCAGCAGAGGTCTATGTCCTATTGTACTAGCCAAACAGCAAACTCATGCAGTGTCAGCAACCAGAAGAGTAGAGACCAGAGAGAGAGCAGGAAGGTGAGAGAGGTGAAGGCAGAGAGAAGTGAAATGATTTACCCATGGACATTCAATGAGTAATGGGTCGTTAGACTCTTATTTTAGCAAGCTGCACTCTGAACCCTGCAGTGGGTGACCACATTAACTGGTCCAAGGTTCCCACCTTAATTCCCACAATCCAGTGATCTATTTCTACTAGGAGTGCAGAAGGACCTCAGGTGAGCTGAGGGTCTTGCCTTACCTACCTACCTTCTTCCCAAGCACACTGACTGTGTAGTGCTGCATATCTGCTGTGAATAACTCATGCCTCATCCTTATTTCTAGTTCTGGAGGCAAAATAAGAATGTCCTTTTAGCAGAGGAGGAAGTGCAAGCTGTTTTTTTCCCTAGGGCATGACAGCTTGCACTTCTTTCTCTGCTGTAACTCCACCTATATACATATATTTGTTTCTCTTCCATGTCAGAGACTGCTCTGAAGATATTGCCATAGGGCAAATATTAACCCTTAGATTGAAAAAAAAACCAAAACATTTATGATCTGGTATAAAATGACTTTAGGAAAGAGAAGTGGAGATGGAAATATTCTTAGCTGTACAGAGCTGTTCTGTCCAAGGTATTACAAATCACATAACTGTGGCACGTATTTTCAAACCCTGGCAGAGGAATGGATCATTTTTGTCTCTACCTTTCAAGCTGTGATCTTGGACAAGTGTTGGGAAATTCTGAGTTTTTTAAAGCCGTTAAGATTCAGAGAAGAGAGCCAAAAAGGTGAGAGGGTTGGTGCCAGTTTCCTACTATGCCTCTTGGAAGGAGGGCTGTTCCACAGCTGCCAATTATCAGGACTGTCAGCCAGCTAGTTTCTCAATAAAGATGCATCCTCACAGCAAGCAATGTGAGGCACCATGATAAAGGCAACCCATGTGTTAATGTGTGTATCTTCTCTGAATGCCAGTTTCTCAGCACAGGACTTCAGGAAATACCATTACATCATACTCCATCTTGTCAAAAGCTATGTAAGATTTATCAGAAAAGATTTTTTTTTTCCATACTTCTTTCTGTAACAGAGGTTTCCTTGTAAATGTGAGAGTAGTATTATTTCCATTCTCACTGAATGCTGCATGTTGTAAAAGGCATGCCAGCCCATCAGCAAAAGTACTTCTAAACCTTCTAACTTCCAATTAGCCTGTGCAGGTTTAAATTTTCACCCCTACTCTGCCTGCCAGTGTAAAGCATCAGATGTTAAACAATCTGTGCCTGTGACTGAACTTGTGTCTGCCTCCTTTAATGCTTTGTTTCTTTACCAAGTTGATGTCACTGGATTGTAGAAGCTGGAGGGAATCTCAGGAGATTATCCAGTCCAATCCTCCTGCTAAGGCAGGGTCCCTAGAATAGATTGCAGAGGAGTTTCTCCAGAAAAAGAGAATCCACGATCTTTCTGGGCATCCTGTTTCTGTGCTCCACAACCCTCAAAGAAGTTTTCCCTGATCAAATAATTTAGTATACCTCTTTACCTCTGGCACTGCATACCTTAAAGTTAAGCAATGGAGCGAGACCATGTTGTGCTCCTGGAGGGTAACTGGGCATAAAGGAGGCAGGCAAAGTTTTCTCTTGTAAGCATTGCCTGACAGTTCAGTGTATCAGAATTTGCATGGCAGTCATGGACCAAACTGAAGCTGCATTGAAAGCACTTTTGTAGCAAGGTACACTCAGCAAAGGTTAATGTATTATGGAAAAGTATACTGATAGTACTGTGCCACCGTTCTCCTAAATGTTTTCTCAGTGCCCTTGATAAAAAAAAATAAGTGAGCTTGTACAGCTGTTGGCTCATCCTCCATGTGCTTGTTCTTACACATCTTTAATATCACTCATTACTGTGTGTCATGTTTCTTTTCTTCCCCCTCACCATCAACTTTGCTTACAGTTTTTCTCCAGAAAGAAAATTCTTGGACAGATTTCCAGGAAGACTAGAATAGATAATACAGCAGTGAGGGGTTACATTAAAAATGTACCCTGAAAATACCGTCTCCGTTGTCACCCTCCCTCCATTATCTTTTCTGTGTGTGGTGAGTTATATTTTCATAACATGCTTCTAAATATAGTGGATGTGTCTGCAATAAATGGCTGGTGGGTGGATCCCATCTGTTTGTCACACTATAGGAAAGCATTTTAGAAATGTAAAGGGAAAGAAAGTCATAATTGTGCAAGTCCTTACAACCACCCCAGTCTCTCTTTTTCTCATCCAGTTTGATGCCTATCTGTACAAAAGTCTCAAGTGAATTTAAACTCTTCTCCCAGATCTTTTTTCACCCAGAACTTAACTCATACCCACTTCTGAAACTAACTCTGCCTTTCAGTTTTTTGCTCAAAAAGGGTAGAGACAATATATCCTTCTTGTTCTGACTTTTCTTTCCTGTGGTCCAGTCTCTTTGGATCGCTGTGGTTCTAGAGGATCAGCTTTGAGATACAGTGTACATGGGAGCTATCTGCCCCAATTACCAGCAACATATTTTATCACATCACAATTTACAATAAATTATTCCAGAGGGAATTCTTGGCAAAATCACTGTTACAATCATAAATACTAAAGCAGATCATGGCTATTGAAAGTGAAAAGGGACCCTTTACAGGAACTACTGTCTTCTTGACCCTCAGACTGTAGAATGATGAAAGGTTTTGTAAGAAATGCTACAGACAGTTGAAAACGAAGCCACATAGATCCAAGCAAAAGTTAAGTTTTAATTTGCATTCAGTCACTTTCTTGGCAGCTCTATTGCCTGAAACTTATCAGCCTTGCTTCCTGATGACAATGTGTTACTGACATCTCAAGTTGGTGGCAAAGATATTACTGATTTAGAAAATATGCTGTCATCCACTGGAAATGATCTGTTGTTTGATGCACAGCATCCCCACAACCTGGGGTAGCCAGGGGGATGACCAAGCTGGCAACAGGGTGGTATGGAAGAACTCACTGGCTGGTATGGAAGAACTTGGCTTTTTGTTGAGTCCATAATGAGGTGGAGATCTGACTTGTAAAATTCAGGCAGTAAGGAAAGCTACCAAATTTTATGTATTATTTTTTATTCTATTTTTGCTCTTGCATCACACTTCTACCTTTTCCTTATTTTCTTAAGAACACAACTTTCTATTTTATGTGAAAGCTGAGATTCCCATGTAGTCACTTAACTCTGTAGCTGAGGTTTTAAGAAAAATAGGAGATGTTGTGAAACTCACTAGAAAATCACAAGAGCTGCCAAAATAGAACTAGCTGTGGTGCAGTTTGATATTTCTCCTGTGTACAGCCCAAAATGGCATTCAAGGCTTTTACTAGTAACTCTGCAGAGTGTGACACCTCCTTCCAGCTTTAGTTAGGGATCAGAAGCTTGCACTTTGAGGCCTAAGCTCAGAAGAAATGCAAAGTTGAGATGGAGATCCGCCAGCTACAATTGACAGATTTCTTTCATGACAAACATCCTTTAAAAATACCTTTTGTGAGAAAAACCTCCAGAATTTAATTACAGCAGCAATGGGGGTTACATACATCCAAACATTCTCCGTATAGAAATCTGGAAGATGATGTAAAAGAATCCTAAATTTTGTTTCTTCTTCCAGGGCATCTTTGTATCACTGTAGTGCAAGTGGTGATATTTAGCAATGATATAAGTCTTTATTTTCTTGCAATGATTAAAAAAGTTTCTTAAATTCCTTTCTCACTCCCATCAAATAAATGTTGTCAATAACTCTGGTTTTAAAAATGAACAGTGCCCTAATAGACTAATACATCCACATCCTGCTCCAATCTCCAGTTTACCATCCCATAGCTGACTGAAAGCAAAATTTCCTCTCAAATTATTGATTTAGCATTTAAATATGACCTTGATTGCACTCTGTCTTGGAAAATAGCTGTTTCATGCCACATTGCAAACAACACTCTTTGTGGGACTTTGCACATATCCACCTACAATATAGAAGAACTGGATGTATACTAGTTTCCTACAACAAATTAGACAGCTTTTTGTTTGCAAAGAGCTACCTGTGAATGCCATTTACATATTGGGCAGGGAGAATTTTTGCTATCTGGCTTAATAATAGGTTATCCTTCTCTGTGAGACACCATCTGACCCCCCCGCCCCCTCCTTTGCTATAATCAGCATGTTTCAAGCGATAGAATAATAGAATCATAGAATCACTCAGGTTGGAAAAGACCTTCAAGATCATCAAGTCCAACCATGACCTAACCCTACCACCCTAACTTTAACAACCCTCCACTACGTCATGTCCCTGAACACCACATCCAGATGGTTTTTAAACACATTCAAGAATGGTGACTCAACCATCTCCCTGGGGAGCCTCTTCCAGTACTTAACAACCCTTTCTGTTAAGAAGTGTTTCCTGATATCCAACCTAAACTTACCCGAGGCCATTTCCCCTCGTCCTATCACCTGTCACCAGTGAGAAGAGACCAACCCCTCTCTCACAGCAATCATCTCTCAGGTATTTGAAGAGAGCAGTAAGGTCTCTCCTCAGCCTTCTTTTCCCCAGTTCCTTCAGTCTCTCCTCCTAAGGCATGTTCTCTAAGCCTTTCACAAGCCTTGTTGCCCTTCTCTGGTGTTGTGTTAAACGATGAAAGAGGGAATTGTAACTTTGCAGCCACAACACTGTTTTCAGAAAGGAGATAGAGGTAATTAGAATGAGCATGATGCTCTCCCGTGTCCTGTAAAGCCAACAACTTGCCTGCCTAAAACAGGATAAATAGTTGTAAATTCTCTTTGGGCTTTGCAAGGCCTGCTCTGTTAGCCAAAGAGACCTTTGAAAAAGCTTGAAAAAGGACC
Source organism: Lagopus leucura (assembly GCF_019238085.1). Classification (NCBI taxonomy): domain Eukaryota; kingdom Metazoa; phylum Chordata; class Aves; order Galliformes; family Phasianidae; genus Lagopus; species Lagopus leucura. The sequence goes on along the minus strand of NW_024962285.1, from coordinate 1,217,885 downwards.
CATGTTGACCAAATGAGATTCGTGTTCAAGAAAAATGTAGATGTACGGATGGGCATAGATTAGTAGGAAAATACTGGTGATATGTGGACTGTTGGACTGGATGGTCTTGGCAGTCTTTTCAAATCTTGGTGATTCTATGACCCAACAAGGCCAGGTGTAAGATGTTGCACCTGGGTTGGAGCAACCCCCATATATATGCAGGCTGGGAAATGAACTCACTGAGAGCAGCCCTGCTGAGGAGGACTTGGGAGCTCTGGAGGATGAAAACGGGGCATGAGCCAGCAGCATGCATTTGCAGCCTGGAAGGCCAACTGTATGCTGGGCTGCATTAACAGAGAGGTGACAGCAGGGAGAGAGAGGGGTCTGTCTCCTGCTCTGCCCTCATGAGGCCCCACCTGCAGCACTGCATTCAGGCCTGGGACCCCAGCACAAGAAGAATGTGGAGCTGTTGGATTGGGTCCAGAGGATGGCCATGAAGATGATCATAGGGATGGAGTGCCTTTCCTATGAAGAAAGACAGAGGGAGCATAGCTTATTCAGCTTGAAGAAGAGAAGGCTCCGGGGAGACCCCATTGTGGCCTTCCAATACTTGAAGGAAACTTTTAGCAGGAGGGAGGCTGACTTTTTACATGATCTAATAGTAATGGGACCAGGGTGAGAGGCTTTGAACTAAAGAAGAGGACACATAGATTAGATGTTAAAAAGAAGCTCTTTACTTAGAAAGTAGTTCGGTCCTGGCACAGCTGCCCAGAGAAGCTGTGGGTGCCCCATTGTATAACCAAGATGTTATAATTGCAATATAATCAAAAGAGTAAGGCAAAGCTGTATAACCAAGATGTTATAATTGCAATATAATCAAAAGAGTAAGGCAAACAAGGATCACAAAAGAGAATAAGTAGAAGAGCTTACCCTTGGGTTGAGCTCACTAGAAGATATCAAAGAGGAGGATCTCCAGAAGAGATCCTTCCCCTGTGGTAGCCAGCTCTTAAATAGGTCCAGGAGAGGTGCAGCCAGGCTCCACCCCTTCCGGCAGCACAGCTGAATTGCCTTCACCTGTGCTCCTCTGGCTGACTCATGGCTCACCTCAGGTGATCAATCAGAGGTTCAGGCCGTGACTCAGCAGTTCCCATACACCCATCCCTGCAGATGCTCAAGAACAAGCTGGATGGGGCCCTGGACAACCTGAGCTGGTGAAAGGCAACCAGCCCATAGCAGGGGTTTGGTGCTGAATGGCCTCTGAAGTCTTTTCCAACCCAACCATTCCATGATTCCATGATTCTGTGACTTAGCTTAATGGGATTCTGGGAAAGCTCACAACACTCTCTGTGAGAAATTTTTGACAGCTGGGTAACTGCTGTTATCTGTAGTATCTTCAGCATGATAAACAGTTAGAGACAGCCTAAAAAACCTTTGGCAATGCCTCTCCTATTTTGCAGGCTGGCTGCCTGCACAGAGGTAGAGTGGGCTTCCCTTTGAATAAAAGCCGTCATAGTGCCAGTGTAAGGGCTTGATGAATGCCAGCTGGCTGTTGGCTGAGGTCTTATACATCATCAACCTTTTATAAGCATCTATTCACAAATATTACTATTCTCTGTAATTCCTAGCATGGCATTTCTGCAGGTATCAAAGACTTTTGCCACTTTATAAGCTCTGGCACGGAGGTCTCACGGAGCCCTAGGAGCTACAGAATCACACCACCATGTGTGGCAAGCTGGGACATGGTGCTGAGAAAATGTTTCAGCTTGACTGGAAACTCTAGTCCATGACGGGGACTGAGACATCATGGCACAGGGAAGGATATAACAAACAACATACAGTTGACTGAATTTGACTGTTCTGGGTTGTTTGTGTGTGTGTGTGTGTGTGTTGATCCAGTTAGGTCACTGCCTTTCACAGATGGCTGATGGGTTTAGAAGCTACCACAAGAAAGTCTTTATTAGAAATACTCAAACAGCAAAGTTGTCTATCAGAAAACAAAGGAGGAAGATGCTTCCTCCTCTGAGGAATGAGATGAGTATATAGAGATGAATATACAGAAGATAAGGTTTTCTAGTTGGGTGGGGAAAATGACTGCTATTTGTTCTTTCTCAGAATCTATAGTGTAGTGAATGAGTTATTATTTTCACCTCCTTTTATTATTCTGTACAGCTGTGGAAAAAGACTGTACAATTGATGTGCACTCTTGAAACAAAATGTGAGGGGTCTAGTGACTAGATATGCTGAGGGAGCAGTAGCACTCCACCAAATTTCAAATAAAAATAAAAGACATTATCAAAAAAATAAAAGACTGTAATGCCTTTGAATTAGAATAAATATTTTTAAAAAAATATTTGTTTATTTCTGACTGATATCTGCACTGTCAGTCCACCTTACAAGATGGCCACATAGTGTAGCCACTATGCAAGCACAGTGCAGTGAAGCACAGAATGAACCCTGAGTGTTTTACAGGTCTGCTTTAGCAGGTATCCCCAGAAGGGACATCAAAGGCAAAACAGACTCTAAAGGTAGTGTAATATCTGCTGAATAAGATCTGTAAGATCTGGTGAAGAAATGGCCAGCCATTAATGATTTTTCCATGTGGTGCAGAAACCCAGTGTTATCCAATGTTTTGAGTGCAAGAGACTGTCCCTTTCCAATGAAGGTTTTTTTTCCTGTTAGACAGGAAGTGAAAAATATTAAGAAAGCATGTGAAGAGGTTTGGATAATCTAGCCCTTTGTGAATCTCAAATCATACTGAAGGTAAAATTTTCTTAACTGGTAAGTTTTAATAAACTTAGACTAGAACTGATATATAGCGAAACTCAATTGTTTTGAATGTCCAAAACAGCAAATATGCAACTTTCATGGTACCCAGAGGAATTAAATTTGCAAACATATTTAGATCTTATCTTCACTTTGCCTAGCCAGAATTTCAGCTGAGTGCACATCAAGCACTTCTGCTGCTAAAGCTGTTGAGGCTGCAGGGAGAGTTTTCTTACATAGTTTATTTCAACTTGTGGTTTTCAGCTGTCTGCAGGAGAGTACTGGCTTCTTTAAGAACCAGGTTTTAATAACCTATTAGTTCACCTGTTGCTATTCTGTTGTCATCACATGGGTTGCTTGAATACAGTGTCCAAAGTCTTCCAAGGGACAGGAAAGAGGGGAAAAAGGCAAGCCCATACAGCATCCCTTTGTTATATACATCCCTTGGAAAGCCATGCCACAGTCATACATAACTGCATCATACAGGAGATGTCAATATTTCTTAATAATGATTGAAAACCTCATAGGATCTGCTCAGTCTGCAGTTTAGAAAAGTTAATCAGAAAAGAATTAGAAAATTTTAACGCCGATTTTAAAGATATTTGTAGCTGGACCAAAGATGGAGAAAATTCGTATACAAAATTGGTGAGTGCAATGACGTTCTTGGCTGAGCACTAGTAGACATTAGGATTGGATTAGGATCAGCATTTTCATGAACATCTTCTCTACAGGTGTTGTTATGCAAATGCAACAGAAATGTGTAGGAACAGAGGCGTACAGTTGGGCATTTGCCCAAGACCAGCTGCAGCCCTCAGCAGGGCACAATGCCCAGCTCCCAGGCCTTGTTTTTGCAGAGGTCCCACAGGTGACAGAGCAGAAAACCCATTTCCTCCATTTATACCAAAGTGTCTGATTTTGCACTGAAGTAGATGCCCCAAAGCACAAGCATTACGCAGAGCGTTGTAACTTCTGGCAAGAAGGCAGAACAAGCAGCTGGAGAGCCATAATTTCCTTTGGAAAGCATGTATGTCCCTGTGACTTCATTTGCACAGAGATAGACAGGGGTTCTAACTGGATATGGCTTTAGAAGGCAAAATTTGAAGTCCCAGGCAACCAAATCCTATGAAAGTTTTGTCTGGAATGTCTGAATGGATCGTTAGGAAAATTTCTGAAAATTCTTTCTTAGAAAAAATAATTTTTTGTAATAGATAACATTTTTTTTTGTAGATAACGATTTAAATAGATAGAACAAACATGGCATGCTGTAAAAGGAAGAAACAATTGATTTCATCCCTCTGAGTATGTTATGAGTATCTCCGTGTAGAAAATGGAGATTAAATGATTGCTACAAAGTGTGTGCATCCATCATCCCTCCTGATGAGTCCTTCCAGCTAACAAAATGTTCAGAATCCCTCAGGCAAGAAACCTGAGCAAGAAGAAAAGAGGTGGGTAGATTCAAGTGTCAGGTTGACAGTGAACATCTAGAAAACAGAAGATAACGTCCCATAGATGTGTCTTTTGACTGACTGAATCATAGAATCATAGAATCACCGAGGTTGGAAAAGAGACACACAGGATCACCTAGCCCAACCATCTACTATTTTATTGCTGGATACCATTTGCAAAACAAAACCACTGGAGGAAATTTGGTACAGTTGATGAAGGAAATACATGTTTTTTTCTTTCCTTTTTTTTTTTCTTTCTTTCTTTTTTTTTTTTTTTTTTTTTTTTATGGTATCTTCATTGCTTTTTTGAGACCTGGAACTTAAGGTCAGTCGCAAAAAGAGTTTCGCAGTTACCAGTATTTATAAGGAAGCATGATTCATGCACAGGCAGATGTTAAACAAATGATATCCCTGAAGAAACTTCCGTTATTTTGTCAACTTACTGGGTGGTTTAAGCCCTTCTGCTTCCTCACAAACATTACCAACCCTGTGATGTGCATTTTTGTTACATTCCCCTCATGCAGAAATCTCCCGCTCTGTGGAATTTAAATTCCCTGCCACAGAAAATTAAGTTAAAGAATTCTCATTATACATTTTAATTTGTGAAGTGACAGAAAATGTTTTTTGTTTATTTTATAGCTAACTGAGTTAGCTTAGAAAGTCTGTTTTTTGGTAAAGTCTCCAAGCCTGTCACTGGTAGAAATCACATCTTCTTCCTATCACATCATGTGCTGAACATTCAGCAGCAACAGTCTGAAAGGCACAGAGGAAAAAGCCCTAAAGTTAATCACTTATGTATATAAATTGCTAGAGAGTGTGTAATGTTTTCATGCTGGAAGATAAACCAAATATTTCCTTAAAGAGCTTAGTAGGCTTTAGAGATGATTATCCTGGCTTTGGAAATTATCTGAAAGCAATCATTTAACTTTGGAGTCAAGCATCAACTTCCCTTGGCACTAAGGGTTATGTTATGTTATGTTTCAGGCCATGCCGCATCCCTGTTGTCTGCCTAGGACAAAGGTCCTGGAGCTACGTCTACCCCAGCCCTCCCAGCAGGGACAGCAATGCCTCAGCTGCTTTAACAAAACCCCTGGTTGACCCTAGAGCAGGGAACGATCATTCCTTGGAATAAACAGTTTGCAAAATGACACAGCTAGTGGTGACATCTCAAAGGTTCTTGCACAACTTCAGAAGCTTCTGACTTTACCCAGCTTTGAGTCTTCTGAGAGGAATGTAACAAAGGAGCTGTTGACATTTGTGCTTAGAGTGGCTCATGATATACTCCTGGTGGCAGAAATGCTACATTCTTGGGTTTCATAGCAGTACTTTGTGAAGCTTTTTCTAGCTGGTAGTATCTGTCTTACCTCAGTCCAGCTGGAGAGACAACTCAGTCACACCAGGAACAGTGCCAAAGTAGAAAAAGTGCTCCCCTTGGAGGAGGAGCCTAAAGACTGTTCTGATGGCAAGTTTAAAGCCCTTTGGTAACTTGCTACAGGGGCGATTATATTTGCATCTCTAGAATAGTTTCTGCTCTGTAAATGCTATCATATTTCATTTGTCACCTCAGTCAAAAAAGCACATGCACTGGGATCTTGCTTTCAGGCATGGTACCAAGGCAGTTTGTAGACAGTCTCCCCCTGAGAGAAGAACTTGTCCCCATGCAGAATGGACAACACGCACAATCACACAAGAGCTTTCTTGAGCAGAGCAGACAAGCAGCAGGGTACTTGTTGGTAAAGGCTTTTAACAGTCACCATGTCTTCCCCTGGGGAGTTCTGATTATAAGGAGGAAATGGCAAAGACAGGCACTGACATGAGCGTGGGAGCCTGGAGAAGAGCAAAGATGAAATTGGTGTGCATAGCTCAGGAGGCTTGTGCAATTATTCCTCAGATGGGAAGGGAAGGAGGTGGGAATGAAAACCAGTAGAGATGATTTGCCATGGTGGATTTAGAAAAATGACAGGAGGAGTAGGTTCAAGCCCACTGAAAGGCAGTTGTACTAACCTGACAATGACAAAGGCATAGATGCTTTCCCCAGTGTTTAACTTCTGGGGGAATACAGAGCAGCTGCAAACATGCTGTACTTCATTTGCATGCACAAACAGAGGCTGTTTGTCTGCTTCAACAGTTATTTGTCTCCTTTTCTGTGACCCTGATTTCCTTCTTGTTCTCCCCCTTCCTTTGCTCTTCACAGGCAAAGTATCTGGTGAAAGATGGGTTCACACATTGAAATATGATGCTCACTAAGACTTAACATCCATCCTGAAAATACAAAATGTGAGGCACTTTTCCCTGTTTGCCTATGCAGTGAAGAGAATTACCCCAGTTGAGTGGGTACCAGAGAGTGGCACGTTGCAGAAGTGTCATTAGAAAGAATGGATTTCTCCCAGATCTTCAAGCATTTAGCAGAGGGTCTGATTGGTTTGGTGTGCTGAAATAAGCTTTTTGATCAGCCATGACTGCTCTCCAGGCTCCATAAAGACACAGTGCTGCTCATTCAGGAGAGATATCCCAATGCCAGCATCTCCAGATTGACTCTAATGCAGGAAAAAAAAGAGCAGTTGGATGATTAACAATGCATGGATCACAAGAAGATGGAGATATTTTACTTTCTTTTCTTTCTTGCTCATACAGTGCAATGCACAGGGAGATGCATCCATTCAATGGACAGCAGAATTAATCGATTTCTTAAACAATTTTTCATTAAAACATCATGTCTACAGATCATTAAAGAAGCTTGATGCAACCCAAGTTTCTGTTGTGCAGTTGTGCTGAACAATGAAATGAAATATTATATGGTGGTTTAGATCACAAAACAACAACAACAAAAAGTTAGGAAGTAATTGTACTCACAAGAAAAAAGGAAAAAAAGGGGGAAAAAAATGAACTGATTGTGCAGTGTGCTATAGGTGGACAGTAATTCTATTATTTAACAAGAGGGCTTTCCTGGCAAGTTCTATGTGTCTATTCAGTAACACATATACATAAATGTTAGAAGGAAATGAGGCAAAAACAACTGGAAAAAAAAATTTATGAGACTTTTTTGGGTAGTGAAGAAGGAAGGAGAAATCTTCACTGAGCTTGAATTACTCAAGCAAATACCAAAAAAGAATTTCAGCATAAGAAAAAACAATGTATTGTGTAAGTAAAGTAGTTATGAGTGTAAGGGAGTTAAAAGCCAATGGAAAAATGGCAAGTCCTGTGAAATTTGCCATGCCTTTGTCATTTTCTCATGTGCAGTTCTTGTATGCTCTTCTTCAAGAGTGATATGTTTGTCCACTACAATTTTGCTTCTGCTGGCAATTTTGCTGAGGAGTTTGTCTGAAGACAGGAAGGAGGGTTAGTTTTCAGGAAAATATCCTTTCAGATGTGACCCAGAGAATAGCTGTTTCTAAACCAAGTGTGTATCCCAGTCCTTTTTGCCTACGCAGAAGGATTTGCTCTATAAAGAGATTTTAAACATCCGTCTTTCAGTTTCCAAAGCTTCAAGAGCCTGGAACAAAAAAAGACTTAATATAAAATAGGGATCTGTTTTGCTGACTGGAGAAGGATCAGGAGTTTTGACCTGTGGAAATTTTGAATCAGTCTCTGGGATTGCATCTGAGGATTGCAGAGAATGCCTTCCAGAAGAAGCCACATAGCTACAGAGAAACAGACATCTTCCTGTATAGTAGGAACCTGAGCCATAAACCCTGGTAATGGGCTCAGCATCCAGCCCAGTCCTTTGATTTCCTCACACAGACAGAATGAATAGACGATAACAAACAGAAAACATGCACTGCAGAGATCTTTGCCCTTCACTAGTTTGGATGTGATCAGTGTCGTGACATTAATATGAATAGAGTGATTCACTGTTTTTCTCCCTGCCTGGAAGATGGTATCTTTGTCAAAACATATTTCCAGTTCTCAGAAGAGTGTTAAAAATAGCAGAGGTGCTAAACTGACAGCAGGAAGCAGACTTTGTGGATCATCATTTTGGATCATCATTTTGTATTCTTACTTAGCTAACTAGATTGGCTCCTAAAGGATAATAATGTGGGGAGAGACTAAGTTATGTTTGTTGCATTTGTGCATGTATTATACTCATTAAGAGTGAAACAACCTCATCTGCAAAGTGAGAAACAGCATTGTTCAGTCCCAAAGGCAGACCAGAAAAGAAGCTGTGCTCCAGAAGTCAGAATCCCTTTTTTAGTTTCACAGAATCACAGAATCACAGAATCACAGAATCACCCGGGTTGGAAGGGACCCCAAGGATCATGTAGTTCCAACCCCCCTGCCTAGCAGGGCCACCAAACATACACATTCAGATCAGGTTGCCCAGGACCCCGTCCAACCTGGCCTTAAACACGTCCAAGGACGGGGCATCCACAACCTCCCTGGGCAGCCCGTTCCAGGGCCTGACCACTCTCCTAGTAAAGAACTTCCCCCTAACATCCAACCTAAATCTTCCCTCCTTCAACTTAAAACCATTTCCCCTAGTCCTGCTGTTATTCAAATGCATCCACTGGTTCTCCTTCAGAGCTCAGATTCCTGTACCTTTGGTGTTGGGTCATGCTGTAGAGTACGTTCCTGTTCCAGAGCAGAGAGGGCTCACATCCTGTGGCAGAACAAGCTCCTTTAGTTTGGGACTGGAAGGCTGAGGTAAAGGATACAGAAATAACAATTTACGGTGTTGTTGTGCTGTGGTCTTCCTTGTATTTCTGGAATTGAAGCAGAAGTTCCTGAAGAAAATGGGTAGAACATTATTGGAAGAAAATTGTATCTTTCTGTGGGTGGCAACTGCTGCGTTACACATCTCCTCTGCCTAGCTGTTACAGTAAGTGATTGACTGCTTTGGAGAGCTAAATAATAATCTCTGTTTTGCAAGAAAGGACCTTGTTTAAAAATGTTCTGAAGAAAAAAGTTGTGCAAGGGAGTACTTGTGGTTGTGTAGCAGTGCTTTGAACCCAAAGAAATATTCTAGGAAATTTCCACTTTTCAGGTATTTTGCTGGACGTGAGCTCTCTACAGAGCAGAGCTGATCTCAAGCCTGAAGGGGCCTGGTGGAAGACTGCTGGTTTTGCACCTCTGGTTGAAAATCTTCCATTTTTTTCTTTCTTTCCACACAATAGCTCAGTTTCTGTGAGTGCTTTTACTCACAACAAGTGAGCAGAAAGAGTTTTATTAAAATTACTATCTTTTTTTTAGTCAGACCTGAAGCAGTTTTTTCTGTAGTGCTACCTCAAGGAACTCCTAGGTATCACGTGTCTTACCACATTTACACTGCTTGGCAGAAGTACACTCAAAACACTCTCCATAGGCCTTTCTTTCAGGTAACACTTAGTAGATAGTGTAGATAGCCTGAATTACAAATTGTCTTTTGCTCTATATAAGGTAAGTCAGTGGAATTTAGGGGTTTTTTTTTAGGAATTCTAGTTTAGGATTTAAGTTTGATTTTCACTAGCAAAAGCTAGGTGGAAGGAAGATTTTAATCAGGGGTTTCCGAAGGATGACAGGTCTTTTTCTTCCTGACAAGCTGGCACTGAGAAAGTGTGCACACCCACTGATGAAACACCTTCTCCTCCAGTGAAATTCAGCCACTGATCCATAGTGATGGAAGACCTCGTGGTATTAGTAATTGCTGCCAGAACACCCTGCCCCCCATCCATTCTCATTGGAGTCCCTGTGATCAGCTATTGCAAGCTGCCTGCTGGCCAAAAGGAAATGAATCCCTCTCTTTGCTCAACCCCTCCTGGCAACAGTGTGTTTTGTATATTTGATTTTCAGCCATTCTGTTGAGCAGAATCAGATATTGGCTTGAACTTTTTGATGGCACCAAGCAGCACTGTATGTCTTGCAGAGCAAGGTGCTTGGTGCTTAACACAGGCTGGACTATCATCTTGCAGGAGCACTTCTTAATATCAGCCCTTGGTCGCACAGGGGGGTACCTGGGAAGTCCTCAGCATTACAAAGATATAAACTTGCAATTGTGTAGTATCACTATGAGCAGCTCTGTCATAATCTGATATCAATGGCAGCATGCATGCTCTACCAAGCAAAACCCAGCAAGCTCCAAGAGCTCAACACTGTGCTCTCTGTCCTGTGTAGTGTACAGTTAGTCTTAGAGGGACTACAGTCTGAAGATGGTGGAAATCTATTATTTGTTGGGGCTGCAGTGAGGGTTGCATGTGCAACCAAGCTGACCATGTCATGAGCGTGTCACAGATGGTTTCAGTGGAACAGGAGACAAATGCTTGCCGGATCAGTGATGCATCCCACAGAGTTTGTTCTCATGCTCTGGAAGAGCATGCAGTGCAGATGTGCAAACAGTGACCTCATTCTGCTCATAATAAAAACAGTGGGTGAATAAACTTAAAAATCCAAATCATAAGGTACTTGAAGTACTACTGTTTTGGTTTTTGTTTTTGCTTTTTTTTTTTAATGGTTGCATTGTTATTTAAGAATTAATAAAGTGGCAAACTGGTGTCCTCCAACAAAAAGAACAGGCTAGAATCATATAAACGAGTCATAAATCCTGAGCAAGTCTTGGTAGATAATTAGTTTCCCTGCTTTTATGAGCCATCACCTCAGGAATCTTTTCCCCAGACAGTTAGAGAACATCTTGATTTCATCAGTGTCCATCTACAGCACCGTTGATATGTTTAGGGCTGAATGTGTTCTTCTGTGAGCTTCAACTCTGCTTGTACTAACGTGCTTATAAGTGATAGGAGAAAAAGAGCAGGAACATTATACTTGTTTCTTCCTGAAAGAGCACAGTGGTGTATCTCTACAATGCCCACGCAAAGATATGAGTTGCAAAAATTCACAAAATCTGGAGTTTGATCCATCTGGACTCAGGTTTTGAGAATTAATTAGTTTGCATAAAAGTACTGCACACAGAAGATGGGTATGGCAGTGATATTGTTGTTACCATAACTAACATAATGACCCCCTGGCAGCAACAGTACCTCTTCATATTAAATTTTGTACAAGGATGGATCAGAGAGCCTGTCTCTACCATAAGGGCTTGCAAACTAAACAAAGTTCCATGTCTCTGACAGCAGAGCAGTTGGAAACCACATCAGGATAGCTTGGATAGTGCTGTATCTGCCATGTGTTGTGAGATCCAAAAGGGTCACCGAAGAAACAACAGTCAGTGAACAGCAGGGGTGGAGGAGGATGGAGTTATTTTTCTCTTTTTAAGTGACCTTACATAAAATTAATATTCTAAAACTATAAACTGTGAGGAGTACAAGTTTAGGTTGCCAAAAATAGAATAGCTTTCTGACTGGATTTTGCTGAGGCCTCTAATTGCTTTCCTCATGGGGACTCTTTGGTCTCTTCCTGTGTGGACTTTTTGCAGAAAAGTGGCACTGGCCTGAGCTCATAAGATTCTGCAACACAGGACTGGCAGCCCACTGACTTCCAGATCTCAGAAAAAGCTCCCTTGGATTCCTTCACTGTGAAAGATAATTGGAAGACATGCCACATCAGTGTTAATACACAGAGGAGTAGGACAGTTTGTCACCTCACTTGCGCCTGGAAACAAATAAGCAGCTCTATTTTCCCTGGCTTTCCTGCCACCCCTAGGAAAGCCCTGAGTCTGCTGTCAGTGCACTGTGGGTTGTGATTGATGACCCCTCCTGCAGATGTCTGTCAAGGTGTGTGGGTCAGTTATGCTCAGCCTTGTACCTTAACTGTAATAGTTTGCCATCCAGGCAGAAAGCCAGACCTCAGATAACGGCACAGTCATCACACTGTAGCTGGCTTTGTGTGGAAGATGTAAATAGTTCACTACCAAGCCAGCAATTTTCTTGGAAATATGAAGGGATGAAAAACCCTTCTCTTCTCCAGAGTAAACAGCTCTTTCAACCTGTCCTCACAGAAGAGGTTTTTCATCCCTTGCATCATTTTTGTGGCCCTCCTCTGGACATGCTCCATCAGGTCCACGTCCCTCCCGTGCTGAGGACTCCACATCTGGACTCAGTGCTTCAGGTGAGGATCACCTCCCTCACCCTGCTGGCCATGCTTCTTTTGATGCAGCCCCAGATTCAGTTGGCCTTCTTGGCTGAGAAGGTGCATTGCTGGCTTATGTCCAGCCTGCCATCCACCACTCCCCACAGGTCATCTTTGACAGGGCTGAATTCAGTCCTTTCATCCCCTAGCCAGTACTGTTAGTGGGAGTTGCCTCGACCCAGATTCAAGACCTTGCATTTGGATTTGTTGAACCTCATGACATTTACCTGGGCCCACTGCTCAAGCCTGCCTAGGTCTCTCTCATCCATCAAGTGTGTCAACTGCACCCCACAGCTTGGTGTCATCAGCAAACTTGCTGAGGGTGCACTTGACCCTACTGTCAATGTAATTGATGAAGATATTAAAGGGTATTGGTCCCAGCACTGAACCCTGTGGGACACCATTTGTCTCTGATCTCCATCCAAACACTGAGCCATTGACCACCAGTCTCTGGATTCAATCCTACATCCAGTTCTTCATCCATCAAATAGTCCACCCATCAAATCTATATCGTTCAAATTTGGAGGCCTTACTGTCAAAGTCAAAGGCCTTACTGAAGTCCAGGTAGGTGATATCAGTGGCTCTTCATTTGTCCACAGATGCACTGACACCATCATAGAATCCACTAGGTTGGTCGAGCAGGATTTGCTCTTGGTGAAGCCATGCTGGTTCTCCATATCACCTTTCTGTTTTCCATGTGCCTTAGCATGGCTTCCAGGAAGATCTGCTCCATGATCTTTCTCACAGAAGTGAGACTGACAGATCAGTAATTCCTGGGGTCATCCTTTTTACCCTTCTCAAAAATGGGAGTGATGTTGCCTTTTTTCCAGTCACCAGGGACTTCTCCTAATTGCCATGACATTTTGAATATCATTGAGAGTGAGTTGGCACTCTCCTATACACTCTAGCTGAAAAAAGACAATATGATCTCTGTGTTAAAGTAACAGAGCATCTGCAAGAAGGTTTACTAGTAATGAAACCAAGAATGACATACTCTGCTCCACGGGCTCGTAGAGGCAGTTCTGCTCAAGGCCAGCACTGACTTAGAAAAACAGCGGTGCAACCTGCCACCGGAGGCAGATCCATTAGATGCAGTTGACTTAGCAAGGCATGCTTTTGCTTTCCACATTCTTCAACAAAAAGGCTGCCTCTGACACTTGAAATGCCAAATCCACTTCAGCACAGCTTCCATTTTGACTGAGTTTTTGTGAAGACCCATGCTTTACAAAATACTTCTAAATGTGTGAAGAACACAACTAGCTGATTTGTACCATTAACAAGGAGATCGTGCTGGTTCGTGTAATTTAACAGTAGCGTGGAGCAAATACCTAATTGAATTCAGATTTATAACATGAGCTTATGCTAGAGAATGAGAGGCAGATGAAATTTACATGTACTTTTTCTGTTGGCCATCTTCTGCCTTTTAAGCACATTTCTAAAAGCTTTTCCATTTGAATGTTCAGAGATCTGCATCATGGTTGTATTTCATGCTGAAGTGAGACTGCATGGTAGGGATTTCAGAACTGATGCTCTGCTCTGCCCTGTTATTGTTTGAACTACACAGCCAGCTTGAAAAGTCAGACCTTCACTTTTAGATGTCCCTGTGAGATCAAAATGTATAAATCATGTAAAATAATGTAGTGTGCCTGCAGGGTGTATTTTGCTTCTTCACCTAGGAGATGAAATTAGAAGCAGAGAGAAAGACTCATTTCACATGGATCTGAATGAAAAGAGATCCTTGATCAGGAAATCCTATATGGCTGCTCAGAGTCAAAGAATGATGATGCCACGTTACTGATTTAATTAATGTTACCTAAATCTCTGGAGGCAACTAAGCTACCTGTCTCAGCAAGGTTGAAGAACTCTTGGGACATTTGTAGAGACAGACCTTTATCCAGAACACCTCGATATATGCAAAATAGTGACAACTGCGTATCAGGATGGCGTAACAATACAAAGAAAGGCATGACTTTGGGAAAAGAACCTATCTGTGTTTGAGTCCTGTTCCTGCTTCAGCTCCCCAGGAAAACATGCTGCAGAGGTCCGTATTTTAGCTAATGGAAGAGAAAATCTGACAGAAGAGCTCTGTGGAAAGAGGAGAGAAAGCATTTCAAAACCAGGTTGCAAAGTAATGGGGAAAGAGGGGGCTCCTCATTATCTCAGAGATCTACAGGAGACACAGGCAAAAGCAGAGGAGCTGTGCAGGAGTGGTTACATAGCACCTACACTCCCACCTACTGTGGGAGCTGTTGGTGATAGGTGAACGGTTGGACTGGATGATCTTTTAGGTCTTTTCCAACCTTGGTGATTCTATGATTCTACAAGGCATCTTTTTGAGTTTCAGTAGCAGAGTCCCCATTCCTTGAGGCAGAAATCCAGCCACAACCCTGAAGTTACAATGGAAGAATCTCCCTTTGCTATCTCTGTTATGGGTTTTGTTTGCTGATCTGTGTGTTTTACCATGCTAACTGCTGTTTAATAAACAGTTTGAGTGGTTTACATCTTTATAAGCCTGTCAGGAGCATCTGCTAGGTTAGAAATTCATCCAAACTGTACAAGCTTTCTTGCTTGAATCCCTATTGCCCCAAGTACCTGTGCATGTAAACCTGCACAAACCAGGCAGCAGCTGCACTCTTTCCAGGGACGACCTTGAAGCTGTGAAATCCCAGGCACATGTGAGACGTGAATTGCAGATAAGCTGCAGCAGAGGTGCAAAACACAGAGAAACCCAAGTTGTTTCCTGAAGGAGAACACCTTGAAATGCATAGCAGAAATCTGCCCATTTACAAGTGGATTCAGGCCTTGGAGCCCAGCATCAAAACAGACAGATGCAGATTAGCACCATACGACCATCCACGCTCTACTGCTTCTGCAGCCCAAAGCATTTGTGGTCTGCTGCTCCAGCACGGCCTGAGCCTCAAGCAACCTTCTTTGCGGATCTGCCAGGAACCCATTAGGGAAGAACCAGGCAAGCGCAAGGCATGTTTCTACAAGTCTTCCCTCTTAATGTTGCACACTAGTGGAAAGCTGCTGTATGGTCTGCTCGTGTTGCTGAAGCTAGGGCAGCCTTTGCCTCTGACGATGCAGGAAGGAGCTGGGCAGTCAGATTTGTTATGCAATCCACAGTGTGGTATCCCAACTGCTCCTATTAATGAAAAAAAATGTTGGGATGCCTTACCTATGGGAATGACATAGCAGTAATACCTCCCATGTACTGCTAAAGTTCAGTATTGAGACATGTGATCCTACACCTGTCAGATTAAATAACCTTTAGAGCAAGCTGGTTGGATATGAAGCTCTTTTACGTGCTGCATAGGCAGGATGCCAAAGCCAAAGCTGGGTAGGATTTTTAGCATGCCTAGATCACATACTAAGTGTGCTTTTTTTTTTTTTTTGGCCAAGCAGATAGACATATCCACCCTCATAGTCACGACTGTATTCATCATTTATGTTCTCTGTCTCTCTATGATCTCCTGTTGGAGTAATGTGACTCAGTGTTGAGTGGGAGAGGAGGCTGAAACCCCACAGTGCTGTGAAGATGCCATGTCCGGCCATAACAGGACTTGGTAGAGCGCTTATGTACCATTTGGAGAAGGTCAGTGATGGCCCATGGGACCTGGGTCAATCTTTACAAGGCACAAATGAGCTGAATCTCCTAGGGTAGTTAAGATGAACCCAGCTCCATGCTGAGGGCTGTTCAGAGTCTGTTCAGAGATAAACCTTATCCAGAGCAGTAATTTGCTTCTGAATTTGTGTATAATCTTATTTGCATCACCAGATTGAAAGGATTCTGATGACTGAAAAGCATCAAATTCTAGATTCATGACTGCATCTCTTTGTATCCATAGAGATGTTTGTCTCCTTCTTTGTTCCTGCTGTAAAACAATGCAGTCTTTCCTTCCTGAATGTAGAGATTAGGACTCAGTCACACCAGCAACTTCAACTCGTGTTAGCAGATCCCCAAGCTTCAGATTGTGTAAGCATCCTATTCATGACCATAGTTGGATAAAAGCTTAAGGAAAGGATCTTAAGCTAACAGCAGTATCTCACAGATGACAAAAAGTGTTTTCTGGCAGCAGAGGAACTGCTCACAATCCAGCAGCACAACCCTGCCCTGCTAGAAGGAGTTACAGTGCTGTACCACACAGGTCAGTATGGACGGCCTTGGTGCCAGCAGGCACACTGCCACGCTCACAAGTAGGAGCATTTTGATGTGAGACACCAAGACGCTGAAATCATTGTGTAATCCAGCCAGGCTACAAGGATTAAAACACAAAGCCCAGCTACAGCTTTGTGTATAATTCTTTCTTCTGGGTCTTCATTTTACTTTGAAAATAATAAGCAAAAAGTTGGATATGAGTCAGGTATCAGAATTAGTGCTGTCATTCTCCCAGTGGCTCCAGACATTGCTCTGTGCAGTTTGTTCCCTTCCCACAGCTGAAAGTCTAATTTCTTCTTCCCGCATCATCTTCTGTGTCTTAGGGAAATTCCTTCAAGTGGGGATGTCTGTCATATGTGCAGTGAGGGAAAATCAGTCCTGCTGAATTCATAGCCTTTATGATTCTGATCTTTTTTAGTGAGCAAAAAATGTTTATAGATCCTCACCAGGATTAAGAGGAAAGCCGTGTAAAGGATCAGAGTTTCAGCTTGCATGTCTTGGACTAAGATCTTGTAATTTGTTTTTCGTTTCTTAATGGAAGGATTACAAATCCCTTAATGGATGTTGTAACATTATCAGTACCTGCTTTGTAGGACAACATCAGCATTGTATAGGTGTTTTTCTGCTTGTTCAGCATCTGTTTGCTGTCATGTTCTGCCATGTCATATCTTCCAGACAAAAAAAAGGAGGCCTTTGCAAAAAATATTCAAACTCCAATTTCATGGAATGATCTAAGAGCCTGATACCCTTGATCAAATTCTAAAAGTATAGGAAAGTGTGACTTTATTCCCCAGCCATGTACAGTTTCAGATTTGGGAGGAAGGAAGACGTTTTCAAACTTTTCATACTTTAGGGACTTATTACAGGGGGTTGTCCAGACAAAAGTGTTGGTAGGTTAGACCTGAACCACAGCTTCCTGTCACCGAGGAGCATTAAGAGAAGTGAGAAAACTGCATGTAAAATTTAAGTCACTCCAAAATTTCCCCACAGGATATCAAAGGAGCCATGATTTCTCCAAGATAATTTTGTCTCATAATCTCAATGAGACGTTTTCCTGTTGTGTCCCCTTTCAAAAATGCTAATGAGGAAGTTTTCAAAAGGAAATTCCTTCCTGTATTCATCACTCTTCATTAAGAGCTGTTGTTCTGGGAGTTGTGCCATAGTTTTATTTGTTGTATGAGATGCATGGTGATTTTAATTAAGTGGTCATTGTCTGTGTGAGCCACGGTGGTTGGATGTAGTGACCAGGGAGTTATAACTGCAAGTGCTCAGGGCAGCTAAGTTTTTGCTGCAGTCCTACAGTGGCTGTTGTCTTCAAAAAGGAGGAGCCTTTCTCTTTTTGGACATCTTTGCCCTTTATAGCCACAGGTTATGTTGGCAGTGGGCTCATGGCAGCTATGAAATACTCATATCCAGAAGCCCTGAGCAGAAGTGAATCCTACAGGGCTCTGTTTGAACTCCTCCTCTGGTGTCCTAACCAATGACTGTTATAGTTCTCTAGAACTGCATACAAAGATCACATGGACACAGATCTCTCTTACATGGCGGATTAGCACAGGAGAAAAACAACTTTCATCACTGCACAAGGATGTCCTACTGTTATACATCTAAAAAGCTGCAGCATTTCAGAGAAGTAGAGAAAATGAATTTTCTAAGTGTATTTTCCCCACAAAAATCCAAGCAAGGAAAGTTACTCTGCATGCAAGTGACAACATTAGCATGAAAGTGGGTTGCAGACCAGAGACAACTGCTCCTTTGTCAGAATCACTTGAACTGGCATGTACTTGTTTCTTTCAAACCACTCAGTTCTTGCACATAAGCAACTCGCTCCTCTGACATTCATGACTAGAGAAAAGGCTGCAAAGAATACAGGTGTAATTCTGGCCTGAAGGCATCTTTCTTTCTTCACCTTGAGAGTGCAGCTGTCTGCAAGTGGTTCTACACTTCTCTTATTAGGAACCTCTTTGAAAGATGTTGAAACAAAAAATTTCCAGGCCCTCCTGCTCACTATCTCACTATGGTCTGTCTCTGTGATGTAAACCTATTCTGTATCCAAACCATGCTAAGGTATTTCTTGCGCACTATGACATGCTGTCTGTTTAAATCAATATTTGTGGAGTAATCTCCAGTTTTAAACAGTTCCACAAGATAGGAGGTGAAATATTCTTTTTCCTTTGCTTCTCATAGCTGTGGAAAGGGTATGAGGAAGACAGCTAAGCCTGGGCTTTACCTTTAGGTGGATTTCATCTGCTGCACCTGAGCTCCATTTGTTCATGCCCAGCTAACCTCCCTGCTTGTTGCTTCGAGAGATGGAAACGGACACAATTTTATTATGAGATATGTAGATATATGGAGGATACATGGAGGTTGCTATAACAACGACTCATATTCCTCCCATCCCCATCTCTCATACAAAGCTTTCCAATATATGATTTGCTTTGTTCAGGTACAAGGAAGGTAAGCCACCATGGTGGCAGAAGCTCAGGACATTTGAAATTGTGAATCTATATTGTAGGCAATAACCTTTCTGTACAGAAAGACTTTAAGTACAGGTCAGTGTGCCTGACCCGTTTCTTAGGTGCTACCCGGAAGCACTGAGTAGAAGGTCAGAAGCTGGACTGCAATTACAGATGAATCATTCCTGGCTCATGTTTGAATAGATACAAGGATCAACCTGTTGCCCACAGGTTTCTGGGGGTAAACAGAGAGGGTTTTGCAGGAAAAGGTAAACACAAAACTCATGTTGCTAGAGAGAGAAGACCACATAGTCCAGACAGGCCTCCAGCTTGCCAATACAGAGGCTGCATGACTTCCTATCACAATGAGAATTCATCCAAGTGCACCCATGTCCAGCTTTGGCAGGATGATGGGTTCCTGTATCTCGTCCTGGTAATAGTACTGATTATACAAACAAAGCAAGGGCCCTGCTGCCAGTCTCTCAGTCCTGTGCATTTTGCTGTAGTCCAGCTGAGGACAGTTAATTAAACTACAACCTGAGGAAAGATTCAGCTTCTGTGAAGGCACAAGAAGGGATTTCTTTAAATTATTCTAGCAGTAGGCAGAAGTGATATGCAGAATCCAGATTCTCCTTTTCTGAAGCTTCTAGATGCCCTTGAGCTGGCAACGGAAAGATGAGATGTCAGAAGCAATTTTTGTGTGTTTGTTCCCATACTAGCTGTCCTAAAAATCTGCAAGATTTAAATGAGCAGGGAATAACACCTGGCAACTGTACAGAGTGGAGAAAATAATTCCTTGCTGAAGAAATTTACGTGATTTTTTGAAGATATATCTCTGTGACTGCTTTCCTTGCTTTGAAGTACGCTGTAGCTTTCCTCTGCATGTGTCATTTTTCAGTACATTTGTTGTGCCTTGGCCCAGAAAGTGGGAGCTCACTAACTTCCACCCCTTCTCTTTGCTAGCCCAGATTCTTGTTTAATATGAAAGATGAAGACATCAGAAAAGCTTTTTGTAGAAATGATTACTCATCCCTCAGTGCTGTGCTGGGGTCTCAGTATCCAGCACAAGACCCAAACCCCATTTGGTCTGTATTCAGTCAGTTTTCCATTCATTTTTCCACTGTGCATTTCTTCATACCTGCACTGTAAGCCATAGCCTGCCCTTGGATCTGGGCACGTTTCCTCACTGAGGTCAGTTAAATGGAGCTCATTTTCTATGTTGCTCTGGCAGAGTGCTTTCTGCACGTATCTGAGCTGGCTTGAGCCCAATAAAAACAGGTGCTCCTGCCAACATGAGTGGAGCAGAGGGCTTCCCCAGGGCTTCATTGCCCAAGGACTGACATGGCTTTAGAGGTGCATGCTTCTGCTAAAAAAGCCACCAGTCTGCAAGCTGCATAATCTCTGCATTTCTTCACACTCTATGGAAGCAAATTTCTGAGCAATACCAGAAATAACTTTGCAGTGGAAAATTGATGTATTCTGTGACTTCAGTGTCAAAGAGAAGTGTTTTAGTATAATGGGTTTTTTTGTGTTTTTTTTTGTTTGTTTGTTTGTTTGTTTTTTTGAGGTCTTATGTTTGCTTTATTTATTTTTTTAAGGGAATGGTTTGGCATGTCTGACACTAAGCTCTAAATTATTTTGATCAAACGTAACATGAGAACAGCTGTCTCGACTCAGACAAAAACTCCCACATCCCACCTCTTACAAAACCATAAAATAGGCGGTGTTAGCACAAGAACGAGAGAAGGACAGTCAGTATGACTATTTCCAAAGTGCCATCATCGTCAAAAACAAGTCTGATCCAGGAGGTTCATGAACCCGATCTAACTCAATTTTTGAGGCATCCTTTACAGTATCCCTTTTTTCTGGCCATGACCAGGTTTTCTTTAAGCCCCTAGCATCTTCCAGCACCCACAGCACCCTTGGGGATTTTCAAGGCAGGCTCATGCCTTGGCTCTGAATCTGCTTCATTTGATTTCATTGAAGCCCCCTTCTATCTTACAGCGTGTGAGATGCCCATTTGCTTTTTCCAATCCATTCATGCTCTTATAGATCTCCATTTCATCCTCTCTCTCTCTCTCTTCTACCCTTTATAAATTATCGGCTGTTCTTGTTCTTTGTAATACAGAAGTGGCACTGGACACATTTAGTGCTGTGCAGCAATCGCTTTCTTTCAAAAATAGGAGTCTCCTAAAGGGAAATAAACCCATGGCTTGCATGTTCTGCTTTCGTCAACAAAAGTGAACTCCTGAATACAAATCTCAGTTTTCACAAAGTACATTTCAAGATGTGAGTCAACTTGTTCTTTGATCTGTGCTCAGTTCCCATCATTTGGGTCTGTGAATAAAAAAGTCATGTACTTTCACTTTCCCATGTTCCTGGTATTTTTGGTGAAGTGAGGGATGTAAAGTTAGAGTCTTGCAAACATCTGGGATATTCAAAGTGTGCTGGCTGTACGCTGTACTCCTCCATTCTGTAAAGGTAACTATCCGTGAAGAGCACTTGTATAGAATCATAGAATCATAGAATCACTCAGGTTGGAAAAGACCTTTAAGATCATTGAGTCCAACCATGACCTAAGCATACTACCCTAAATAACAACCACCCGCTAAAAAATGTTCCTGAGCAGTAAATCACGTCCCTGAGCAAAAGCAGAACACCTCAGAGAGATACAAATATTTTGTAATAAGCCTACTGTAAGAGTGAAACACAAAAAACTGGCTTCCATGCCCGTTTTCACCTCCTCCTACAAGCCTCGTTTTTATAATCTCTTCACTTTCTGAAAAAAAAGAAGCATCTTTTTGTCCACAGAATAACTCCAAGAATCTGGGTCTGTGTAATGATTGGCACCCCAACCTACAGCTTTCAGCAGCATCCTAAAAATGTGCAGGAACTGCACAACTTCCCATCCTGTTACTCACTTGCAATTTAGGTTGGTGTCTTCCTCTGCCCCACATCACACTTAGCCGTCTTTCCCTCCCCTTGCAAGCTTCACTTGGGTTTTCAGGCAAATTTTTTTCCAAAACTGAAGCTGCTTCTGAGAAAACTTCTCAGGTTGGAGGCCATGGGCTGGCAAAATGATCATGGAAACCTGTGCAAGAGCAGATTGAAATGTCACTTTGGTCCTTGTAGGTGCAGGTAACGCTATGGTCACAGTGAGAAGTTTCACATCTCAATTTCATCGCAAAAGGATAGAATGGCTGAAGCTGGCAGGGTCCTCTGATTTATTTCTTGGGGGTGATTTACACCAACAGATATCTGAAGCAATGGTGTAGTATTCACTGTGTTGTCAGAGAGGTATGTATTGAAACAGAGCTGTTAGGTGTGAATCTTTGTTTTAAGTACTATACTTTCCTAGTTCTAGGATCCATAGTAAATCATAAACTTACTAGGCATGATTGGAAAAAAAAAATATCTAGAATTAGATGAGCAGAATAAGGAGGGAGGAGCATATACAGGCTCAAATACAGAAAAGTACTTTACACAATGCTCAGTTTAAGCATGTACTCAGCATCTTCGTGCTTTCAGTTAGATCCTGAATGAGAATTTGTTTCATCTAATGAATATCTAAAATCCTCGATGCTGGTTTTTGTGAGGCCTTTGTTAGCTTGTCCAGTCTTTTACCACATCTTTTCATAACATGTCTGTACATACCAGCAACATGTACAATCATGGATCTCAGTATGGGAGAAACCCACCAATAAAGTGACTGAGTGACCTGAAGGTGAAAAGTCCTGACAGCTTATTACGCATGCTGCAAATCATGTAACCTTCAGAAGAAAAAAACTACCTCTGCCATCATGCTCCTTACATTCAGCTATGGTGCAAAAAGAGAATGGGTATAGGTATGTGATTAGACTGAGAGCCAGTGAAATGGTACTGTGAGCAATATTCCAGTTTAGCTCCACAGAAGCCCACTAGTTAGTAAGTAGTTCAAGCATTTTAATGCCTGCTGTGTTGTTGCCTACAGGGAAAATACTCTAAGTGCTTTCCCTTTCTCCCAAAGAAAATAAGTTTCCATTTATGTTTTATAAGGCTGTCTTGTCACTTCCATTATAACACATGACACAGCCAGCCAGAGAAGGTACAGTGCTGATTTCCATCATGTGTTTTAGCAAGAAAGCTTTTTTAAAGGGTAGAAAATGTATATACGTACATGTTTCAATAAACACGCAGAAATGTAGGTCAGTTAACTGTGAAGATACAAGTGCCTTATGCTGCCCTATGGCACATATAATGTGTTCAGCTCGACACAAACAGGAAAGAATTTCCCTTATTCTGAGAATATTAAGCCATTAACTGGAACAGCTTTCATGACCACTTTGTTCCAACCTATGGCTAACCACTTACTTGAGGAAATAGCAGAGAAATGACTCCTAGGTTTTTGCTCTCTGAAGTACGCTGTTAATACTGTAGACTAAAAGAAAGAGAAAGAAAAAAAAAAAAAAAAAGGAAACAAACAAAAAAAAAAAAAAAGAGAAAGCTCTGAAGTATGTTGAAGTTTTTTAACCCCAGAGCCATGCAATATCCTGCTCCATTCAAAAGTGCAGAGGGAAGAAGGGGATTGGAGGAGTGTTCCTTATGCTATCAATTTTATATAAAGAGTGGATTTAAAGGTGCATACATAAATTTTGAATGTCTATGCTTGCACAATGCAAATTGTCTTCTGCGAGAACAAAACAGTGAGATTTCAAGCTGTCAGCTGACGACAGGCACAATTTGTCACATTCCAGTTGTCCAAAAAGCCAGTTTTCCTGTTCCAAAATAACTTCAGCAGAATATTTTTGTTCAGCAGTAGTATTATTGAACTCTTCAGACAATTATACAAGTGTGTATCTCTATACATAAAATCAGCATGTAAGACCGTGCAGGGTATTACAGAACCATTTGTCACATGCATCATTTGACCACTTTGCCTCTTCAGAGTTCGTTGATAAAGCCCGCTCATCACCTCACGTCTTAGTCTTCAATAAGAGTTGTCCAGGCTGTTGACTCCATGTTTTGAGATAACCTATTATTAAAAGTTTCCTGATCTTCCTTTTAAATGTAGGGTTTTCACTCAAAATGCCTTGGTTTGAGGGCCAATATAAACATAAATCATTTGTGTATAAGTGATATCATATGTCCCTTGAGGATGAGAAATAAAGGCTTGAAATCCCTAGAAAGTGGAGAATTCCCAGTAGGACACCCAGAAGTGGAACAGAAGAATTACTCTGGGGACTCGAGGAATCCTCAAATGTCTTCAAGCCCAATCTTACAGCTACTGAAGCATTAAAATAATAAAAACATGTTTTCAACAGCCAAAGGATAAAAAAAGAGTGTTGTTCCAATAAAAGCTGGGGCAGATGCCCTGAAGGCAAAAGCACCAGCTGTATCCATCAGGCCCAGCACCACCACTGGGCAAGGGAGGGGCTGTCCCACTGCGCTCAGTGCTACATGCAGGTTGGAGTGCCACGATTTAAAATTGGTATGAAGCTATTAGAGAATGTCCAAAGAAGGGCTAAAAAGACAGTGAAGAGATGTACAAGTTGCAGGTGAACAAACCCTTGGTTCGGCCCAGAGCGGAGGAGCCGAGGGGAGGTCGCGGCTGAGGGAAGGCCTCATGGTGGCCTGCAGCTCCTCACAGGAGCTGTGCTCTCGCGTGACGGTGACAGGGCCTGAGGACACGGTATGGAGCTGTGTCAGGGGATGGTCAGGGGCCAGGGAAAGACCGTGCCCCAGAAGACGGTGGGCATGGCACAGCTCCCCAGGGCAGCGGCACGGGAACTGCCACAGCTCGTGGTTTGGGTTTGTGAGGTGCCGTGTGAAGCCGGGGGTTAGATTCATAGTCCTTCTGGGTCCCTTCCAACTCGAGGTGTTCTGTGATTCTGTGATTCTGTTTACACCTCTGGGAGCATTAATCTGATCTGAGCTGGGGGTGGATGAAGAGAAATGGTCCCCATGCGGCATGAAAGACTTAGAACAGGCAACCCCTGCAGGTTTTGAAAGGAGGAGGGATGGAGGAGGAGAAAGACAGCTAGATCTCCTGAAGCAGCTGGGAGAGCCTGCTGCCTGGCACAGGCATGTTTCTGGAGGTGACCTTAAAAAATCATAGGCTGTGGACATGGTAATGGTGTCCTTCAAGCTGCTCAGTCAGCCCAGCCTCTGGGAGCTAGCGCAAGCCAGCTGCTAGCGCATGTGGGTGCTTTGGATGGGGCTATCTGTCCCATTTGCACTGCAAGTAAGCCCAGTACAGTCTGGTAGCTTCACCATCTGCCTTCTGCCCTGATGTCCTCTGTTGACCTTGCATATTCCTGGTCCAGAGTATAGAACGAAAAAGTGCATCCATGTCCCTTTAACTTCCCTCCAACCTGCAATTTTTTCTCTCCTCCTCTGGGACTGTGCACGCTGTTGCTGTTCTGTCTGCCGGCAGCCAGTGAGGAGAATTTCTCCTGTTGGTGAGCAATCAGTGGGTCGGGGCTGGCACCCTCCCAGCAGACAGCTCCTGTGAGCCAGCAAGCAGAGCACAGGTGAAATGGGACTGGTGGCATCTGCACAGATGTGTGTGGCTGCCTGCATGTTCTTATGAATCTGCTACCCTTAAAGCCTCCATTTCTCTGACAATCTCTCTTTCTCTCTCCCTCCCTCTCTCCCTCAAATTATTTTTCCAAGGAGAAAAGGAAAAGGCAGACGGAAATAGAAGGCAAGAGACAACAGCTTGAGGACCAGATACTTCAGCTGCAGCATTTCAAGGTAAGGGATCGATGCCAGAAGGGATGGATTGACTGAATTTGTTCATTATTAGAGATGCAGATCACATGTCGGAAAGCTGGGAAGAGCCCACTCCGACATGAAGCAGCTTTCGCTGCTGGAGCCTGTCTCTTGCAGTGATCAGTACTGCCTGCATGTTGATCTGTGTGTTTCATGCCCAGAACCGCGCTGCGGAGATGGGGCTGGTAGGGTGTGAGCTCCGGCAGCACAGCCGTGCTGCTATGACAGAGTGCTGCTATTTATTATACATAATGACAAGACACCAGCCACTGCAGGTTGGGTATGCACCGTACGGCTTCGGCAAGCACTTTCTGCCTGCAGATCTGTGTTAGATTGTGCTGGAACCTTGTGTCTATGTGTGTGTTACAGTATGCATGTGTGTGTGTTTAGATCATTAATTGTAGGATGAAGTTGTTAGGAGTACATGGGAGAATATGTGTGCATGCACATGCAGGGAGGGTGCTGATGCATATGGGTATGTCTACATGTAGAGGCACCTTTATAACAGAGTGCCCAAGCCATCCCCATTCCCATTGGACTCCATGACAGCTGCAGATAACACCAACTGAAAGCCGTCCTGGTTATTTCTATCATCTGACCTTCCTGCTAGTAGCAGCTTGCCTTTACATTGATGTGCAGCAAAGAGAAGAGCAGAATTGTATGTGTGATCTTTCTTGTAATCAGTGTGCATTTGTGGTCAAACCTCATTAGATTTGTTCTGTAGGGGAGCCTAAGGAATTCAGTAATTAAAATATCTTGGAAAGATGACCAGAACTGGAAGCTTTTCCTTGCAGCAAGTCGGCTGGGTTGTGATTAAAAAAAAAAAAAAAAAAAAAGTTGCTTGCACATTAATTGTATGAGCACCTGCATGGGGATGTGCTGTGCTGAATGTCTCTTCTGCCCACGCCTGCACTGGAAGATCAGGCTTCCAGCTATGCCACAGGCGGGATCCTTCCTCTGCATCTCCAAAATACTCATGTTCCATAAACTATGCCTAATTTTCTGGCAAATGTAACGCAATTAAATTCAAGTAATTGAATGCAGCCCACACAAGTGCTTCGTCAGATTCACTATAAATCTACAGATGGCACATATTGTCTCTGGTGTCATCAAAAATGTGACAGGAGTTGCCATTTCATTCAGGTGGCCCTGGGCCACAGACAAGGGAGAATTTCTTCTTACCAACATAGGCTGATGCAGCAGGGCAGCCTTTCCAGAGCCTTCATGATGCTTTCTTTCTTTTTTTGCTGCAGAGCGCTTTCTTTATCATATTAACTGTTTGCAAACTAACTGAATTATGCTTTTCATGAAATCCTTTAAGCAGAACCCTTTGGGAAGCGAGTTCCAGCAACTGCTCTACTTCATCTGATTTCTTGTGATATAGCTGCTGCTAAACTGCATTTTATCATCCTCCTCAGGGAAAAGCTAACCCTTCATAGTGGTACAGGAGGGTCAGCTGGAGCTGGCTCCAGTCCTGCTGTGATGATTACCACTTGCCACAGTTCAGGCTGTCTGCACGGATTTCTTGACTAATACTTGTGAAAATTATCTATATCTCTATATTAGTTAGCTCACAGCCTAAAGCAAAAGTGATAATCACACAGGAAATAAATGGTAGATCAGGGCACAGACTTTTAAAACAATAGATTCCTCAGCTGAGGAATATTGTTTTAAAAGTCTGTGCCCTGATCTACCATTTAAAGTCTGTAATCCTGGATGTGAAGATGAGCATGAGATATGGTAGGAGGTCCTAAACCCCTCCATTCAGTGTCTTCACTTGTCATCTGAGTATAAGTGTGTGGCCAACAGTGAGGTGGCCTGCTCAAAAATCTGCCTGCATCATCACTGGGATTTCAGGATTCATCTCTAACTGTTTGAGGCCAATATAGGGAGGATAGCTACCCCAAACCTTTTTTTAAAAAGGGGAGAGAAAGAGGCACTGGCCAGGGTTATTTCCCATTCTTCGTGGAGGCTTATCAAATAAAACTGCATTCTCTTGTTGTACTTTGTTCAGTGCAGTGGTTGCTTATTGGAAACAGCAGGGAGCTGGCCAAAATGGTGGTTGGCTGCCAAGCATTTGAGAAGCTGTTTGTCCTCCCCAACTCCCCAGGGCTCTCCCTTGCCTCAGTCTGAATTTCTGCTGGCAACGGCTTCATGTCTTCTGGTAATGTTGCCTCCAACCTATCTCTGCCTAAAATAAGGACATCGATTTTCCTTCAGAAATGTTAGGTAAAGCATGGCTCATTTTCTGAATCGTAAGTGTTGCAGCCAATACAGAGCAAGATATAAATCCAGGTCAAAAAGAATAGAGTTGCCTGGAATGCCCCTGTATTATTTAAAATGCTATGAGGGTGTTAATGTCATTGTAGAGTTTAAAGACTTTACATTAGTGTTCATTAAGATCAGCTGTGGAGAAGCCTTTGAAAATAATATTTGGGTTAATCCTGTGTCTGCAGTATCTGGGTTGATCCTGCAAAGTCTAACAGATTTATTTCACCCTAAGATATTTGTACCCGAATTGAATGGATTTGGTTTATTTTTGTATGCTGCCAGAGTGCACTTAAAGTACACTGTGTAAAATAGCATGTTTGGTTACCTAATAAAGGATCTGAAAGCTGCAGGGGTTGTGCTCATTTCTGGCAATTTTGTTCACATAGGAAAAATACCTAATAGAAATAATGTATTGCAATTGTTTATTCCAGATTGCCTACAGTGTTCAATTTGCTGATGCCAATTAGTCCTCTGGCAAGATGACTTACTCTACTACACATTAATTCATTTTCCCTTGCTACATACATGGCTGAACTACAGCTACTGCCCCTCTGGTCCTAGGCAGAAGAGTCCAGCAAGCAGTGGAGGTAGCAAATATCCACCTTAAACCTGGATGAGGATTTTAGAAACGCATTTTATGAAGTCTTTAGAGAATTAGGATAATGGTTAGTGGATAATGACATCTGGGCAAAAATATTATTCCAAAATG
The DNA here is from genome assembly GCF_019238085.1 of Lagopus leucura. Taxonomy (NCBI): domain Eukaryota; kingdom Metazoa; phylum Chordata; class Aves; order Galliformes; family Phasianidae; genus Lagopus; species Lagopus leucura. The sequence continues at coordinate 1,189,358 of NW_024962285.1, read as the reverse complement.
AATAGTTTACGTGAATTTCTAAGTTATTAAAATGTGTAAACCTGACATGGGAGACAGTCTGGTGTGGTGTAGACTCTAAAGACAGAATTTCCTCATTTGACTGAGTTTCTAGAAATTAGGCACTTTTATAGGCAAGGTGTCCACATGGTGCTCCTGGGCCTTCTGCGTGCTCTGTTGAATGCAGGACGTGTGTTTGTCTAAGTTACAATTAAATGCCTCATTGAACTAGTGGTGGATAATGGAGAAAAAGAGGCACTTTAAAGCCCACTTTTTTGAGGCTGAAAAGGCCATCTTGCTCTAATAAGAGGTGATCTACAAAATCCACCCTTTTCAGAATACTTTCCAAGTCTATAGGAACTGGAAGTGTTAACAGCTTTGTAAATTTAAAAAAAAAAAAGAAAAAAGGGCACCTTATGAAAGTCAGCATCTATCAACATGATGTAGTTGAGCCAGTCGAGTTGAGGAAGCCAGTACTTGGTCTTGGCTGATGACTTTCACTGAAAATTCAACCTGCAAGAACCAACAGCTTTTAAGAATTTGTTCAGTGAGGTAAAAGTGGAGTGGACCAGTTCTGATGAAGCTGCTCACTATTTCAAATAAACACCAAGACAGAACAGGTTCTTCCAAGATCTGTCTGCCTCTATCGTTAGATGAACAGAATTTCAGTAACTGTTTACTGTGGATCTGTTTGGTGGCAGCTGGTAATAAAATAAACAGTACAAAGCCTCCGAATTGAATGAAAAATGATTTCTCTGCTGCAGCTTTACTGTTACAATAAGCCCATTTGCCACAGTTATTTTATTTCTGGAGTGATGTAAGTAAGAGGGACCTATTTCTGTTAACAGCTAGTTCTTAAAATGTGCAGTATGTGAACACTTAATCTATAATGTAATTATACCTTTACATTGATGGAGGAGGAGGTCTTTTTATGTTATAGATACTATGTTAAGATATTGTTTTAGACTGAAACTACCTTATCTAAAAATGAATTTTAATTTATTTCAAAATTCTATTGTTAGACACAATTTATTCTAGTCTAAAAGTAACTGCAGTCAGAGAATATACGTAGATCTTTCCATCCATATATATGTGGATATACAAATTAATACAATGTTGTGGAAAAGGGGAGATAGTTTCTGCAAAAGGGGGAGCTTTGCTACTCCTTTATCATGAGTTCTTCTATGAATTTCAAATAAACCCTTAAACTGAATATTAGCTCAGCCAAGCACAAAAGATAATGTTTGGTGGTGCCATCAACATACTCTGCACTTTACAGGGTCAGTGCAATAGCCTCCAGACCCTGTTCTTATCAGTAGTTGAGCACCCTTTTTGGTATGCAGTGTGCTATAGCAGTCTTGGGCTGACCCTCTTTATTTAACATGCTGGAGCCCACCGCACTTCTGTGAGGCTGGGAGTTTCTGCCAGCTCCATTTTCCAACCATGTTTCTGGAGCATGGAGAAACTGCAAACTAATTCAGAGAGAAATTACCATTTTCAGAGCTTAGGAGATCCTTGTTAAGCCCCTTCTGTGCATCAGCATCTTTGTGATGGCACCGTTCCTCCCCTGGAGACTCGCTTCCCATGAGAATTCAGGTTCAGAAGGGAGACACTCTGAGTCTGTATGTCTCTTTTATCATCCAGAAAAGAAATCCAGATTCATTAGCCAAAAAAGGAAGGGGGAATAGGACTGTGTAGCCTATGGAGCTGGGACACTTGCTATATCTGAACTGCTCACAGGGATTTAAGCTGCAGGATATCCTTGCAGAGAAGTAGCTTTCAGAAAGAAGGGCTTTCAAAAATCTGTGCTTTCTTCTCAAGAAATCAGAAAGCAACATTTTTATCCTCGAATAAAATCTTTTAACCATAATGCAGCAGCTTCTCCAGACAAACTGAACAAGTTGCCAACAATAAAACTGTGAAAGCGTTAATGCTTATGCTCACTTTTCTCTCTTGCTTGCATGTCACAGCCACATAGCTGAATGTATGGTATTTTTGCCAGTATATCCCTCTAAGAACACATTTATTTCGGAAAAATTAATGATTGGTTGAGGTGTACTTCAAAGTGGGGAAGAGTTATTCTGGAATGGCCTCAGATCCAGGTATTCTGGATGCATCCGCATGCAGTCACCACACTAGCACTCGGGTTTTGGCCAGGAGCAGTGTCCTCAGAGCGGGTCATAGCCACGCCAGCAGTTTTCATTTCAGCCATACTGTATCAAAGCAGCTTGAAGATGTTTACATCTTGCTTCGATGCCAGCTTCTCCTAATGGCTGATAGGCACTCAAGAATGAATTCACGTGACCCAAATTCAGCTTTCTAAAACAACCAATATAAGAACTCTTAAGATGAGAGAAAAAAATAAAGGAGCCCTAGAAAACAGCTTTTCTTTTTCTCTTTTGACTGATAGTGTATATTGGAAGGAATGGTAAACTGGGGCCAAGGACAGATTGAACACAGAGAGGTAACTATTCTTTCAGAAGATAACAGTAAAGATGACAGTAGTAGTGTAGTAGTGACGACAAGTGGCAAACACAATTTGTTTTGGGGAAAGAGGATGGCCAGTTTTCAAATTTTCAGTTTGTGAACCATTCCAAAGTAAGTTAATTTGATTTGTCATTTTTTTCCTTTTTTGTTTATTTTATATTTTATATTTTATTTTCTCTCAAAACCATTCTTTGTTTCCTTTGAAAACATTGAATGAGTACTTATAGAGCAAACCAAAACATATCTAAATTTGTGACACTAAAAGATAAAAATGTGATCAAAATCTTTTCATGTTTATGTTTGTAAAAGAGGTTCTTATTCAATTTCCGTGCAACAGCACCATGTCCAGTGTCCTTGGTCTAGCTTAAGACAGCTTGTTAGTCTGGCTGCAAAATTCCCTCAGAAATAAGGAAATTCTCACGGAGTGGTGCAGTGATTTATGTGTGAGAGTACCCTAGAGGTCTCCATGTACCCTCACCAATGGGATCAGGTTGCTCCCATCTCATTGCATTTGGACTCTTGCCCAGGATGAAGATCTCATGACCTCCCTAGGCCATTCATTTCCAGGTTGAGCCACCACCCTGGGACTGCATGTGCCCTCATTTTGATATCACTTCATCAGTATGTGTCTTCACATTGTGCCTAGAGCAACTGTTCAGCTCACTGATGCCTGAGTGAAGTGTGGAATAATTGGGCAGAGCTATCATCCTACCTTGAAGGAGTCTGAAAACTTAAGCAGACTTCTCAAAGACACTGAAAAATAAATCCCAGCTGTCCAGGTTAGGCATCACTGTGATTATTTCACTTGCTAATTCAAGAAGAACTTCTAGGTAGCCCAGAAATATGAAAAATATGTATATGTAGAAAAGAACTGATGTTCAGCCCATGTTTCACCTTACTGTTGTTTTCGTCTCAACATCATCTGAGTCTTTAATGAATGTTAAAAAATTTCCTTGTATCACTCCATGTTCATGATGCTAACCCATGTGTTATTGGGTGATGAGTGATGAGTTATGTGAGCCACAGAGAGACACAAACTTTTCATCTTCTCTCATGCAGACTTGACAACATCTCTTGCTGTGGTGGGTTTCCCTTCAGCTAAGGGAGCTTGGGTTTTATTTCTTCTTCTTCATCTTTGTATGGAAATAACTGTCTACTTGGTTTACAGTTAAATAAAATATGCGACCTGAGCAATTTAAAAGCAAAACACACAAAATATTTACACTGGTGATCTTGCTAATGGATGGGAAGCTTACACTGGGAACATAAAGCAATTGGCTCCTTTTCTTTCCAAGGAGTGCCTAATCTGTACAGCTTCATTTTCTGTTCCTGAGAGTTTTTAAATAGAGTGTGTGATCTCCATGAGGGAGCCGCAGTTGTGGGCACACCCATCCCTCTGACAGCCTGTGAGATGTGTGTTCCCCATGCCATGTTCCCCATGCCACAGCAAGCGTGGTCCCCATACCCTACCATTGGCACTGGCTGAGCTCTAGACCATTCCAGTGAGCACTAGGTAGTTAAGGCATCTTATACATCTCCCACCCACTCCTGCAGCCATATTGCTCTGCTCATAGCTCTCCCACCCACAGTGCTGCTTCAAGAAAGGAAAACATAAAGACTCAGGGGAGCTGAAGGGCTGTCAAATTACTAGCAGCAGCCAACAACTGAAGGCAGATTATCTCCTCAGTGTCTTCCAGCTACAGTGATTCCAGGTAGCACTTATCATAGTCATGGCAATCACACATTTTTGCTCATCCAGCACCATGCTCCAGGCACAACTTCTCTGCAGATTGCTGTGCCTCTCACCAAGGCAGAAGCAGGGGATGAGCTGTGGACAGTACAGTGGCACAACACCTTCTGAATGCACATTAAAGGACTGCTGGAAAATGTCTGTGACTCTTTGTCAGAATATGTGTTTCTCAAAAATATTTGTTGAGACATCAATTCCTCAAAATATTTCAAAGAAATTTTTGGTCAGTAAAATCTTGAACTCTACATAGAATATTCCATCTATTTATGGATAGAATATTTCTTAATGAGCTGGTTAAGCTCCACCAACTAGTTGTTTTGTTGTTGTTGTTGTTGAATTATACCTATCCTAGCTGTGATATTCTGGCTGAGGTCAAGACTATGATCAAGCTGACAAGTTTTTCAGCATGACTTCATTCCCTAGCCTGGACGGTGTTTCCATTATACCACTGTATTATGCAGACATGTTCCTTGGGTCATAACAAGCATCTTAGGTGATGGGAAAGACAACAGAATTTTTAGCAGTTAAGCAAAATGCTTTTTCTGAGATCACCCCAGTGAGCTGGAGACTGCTTCCTGTTCTGATCCAGTCACAACATGTATGGATGCATCCATCTCACAGCAAAGCTGAAAAATATCTCATCTTTATATTGCAAACAGATTCTCCTTTGCTGATACACAATGTATAAAAAGTCTTCATCAGTCTGGACATCAGCCACCAGAAAGTGAAAAAATACAGCATCACTCAGAAACACATTTGAGATGCTTTTGTAAAATTTGGGACATATTTGCCATCACTATCATGCTGCCAGATGGAGGGGAAGGTTTGTTGCATTGTCTTTCACTAGACAATGAGATACACATGGATTTGAAAATATGAGGAACCAGACCCCAGCATCCATATTTTGGTAGAGTAGAAAAACTGAATCCATGCAGGGGAGAAATCACTTCGATCCCAGCACTGTATTGTTAATGCTTAGCAATCTTCAAACATCAAAATCCGAACATTTTTGTCAGCGTTTCAATTTGGCAAAGATTTCAGTAATATCATCTTCAATGTAGCACTACTGATTTCAATACAATTACACCAGGGATCAGTATTGCCCCTGTTCTGCAGCACAGAAAATGCATCAGTATCCTGAATCGTCCAAATCTGACAGTGTTTCTCCAGATTAGGCATATTTACTGTAGAAGGCTGTCTTTGGTTAACTTTTGATATTTACTTCTTTTTGAGATTATCAGCTTCCTTGAAAATTTACTGAGCTGCAATAGGAAGCACTTCAGCAAGCACTTCTCTCAAGGAGAGGCAGTGATTGTTCCTATAGACATTTGTAAATAAGAAAAGTGAAAAGGAAAGAGAAGAAAAAGACCTCAAAATGCAGCAGCACAGCATCAACTATCTTTATGTTATCACAGAATGTCAAATGGAAAACCTGGCAAATGCCTCTGGGCATCAGGTGAATACACTGCAATTGTGTGGGACTAGAAATGTGTTTTTCTTTATGAACAATGTTTATCAAAGGAGGTACAAAATCAGCAAGACTGATGGGTTGAATTGATCACCAGCTGGGGCAATCCACAGATGACTCTTAAGGTCCTTTGGTGGCATATCAGTGAATGGAAGTGAGGATAAAAGGATTTACTTGTTATACTAAATTGTCTCTCAATAGCTTTATGCAATATTAAAGTAAAATGCAACATTGAAAGTAAAGAATTTTTTTTTTCAGTACACCAATTCTTCTGCGTTCATTGAAGGCATTATGCTTTATTTCCTTGACAGTGCTAAATGTAAACAACTTAAAGCCCTTGGGTTTTACTGTCCTGAAGTATGAAACTGGAATTTAGTGCACATAAGGGAGCAGAGCGCTGCATCTGTGGCTGTCACATTCCAACACTTGCAACAGCTTCTTTCTGTTCTCTCCAAAATCTATTCACTTATTTCTGTTCACTCCACAATTTGTTCACGGAATTGTGACCTGTTTACATTTTTTTCTTATAGCACAGTGAGGAAAATTTGCTCTGCTTTTCTCTGCTTTCAAAATAAACACAAAGCTGTTGGGTATCTCTGCCATCTCCCTGTGTGCAGAAAAACCAAATCACCTGAGAGCTGTGGTGACCTAGTGCAGTGCTGTCCCAGTGCCCTTTCCACTTCAGTAGCAGAGAGCCTTTTTAATGGCATGATTTAATTTCTGCTGAAGGATTTAGCCCTGAAGAAATTGTACTCTCTCAGTAAACGAAGGAATAGTTATACCCAACTGTACATAGCATAGCTGATTGCTGTACCAGTGAAATGTTGCTTTCTGATAGTAGAGCATATTCACATTCCATTAGTGGAACAAGCTGTAGAAATGCCTGTATATTTGCAGTGGTATAACTGCCTGCTCTTGCAGTGCTTTGCCCTTTCAGCAATGTCTAACTATACAGCACAACACAGGTGCATAGAGAAGTTCCAAGATGTAGTAGAGAGTTAAGGCATGTATCAGATAATGATGGAAGAGCAGTGCTGAAATACTAGCATGTGACTGCTTTAATTACAGACTGTTAATAAAGTATAACATTGCTAACACAATATTGTTAACTAGGGGTAACTCAGATGGCAAGCTGACTTCAGGCTCTATTCTCACACTAGTGTTCTCTGTTTAGCAGAACTGGGGAACACCTCTTTTTTCTGGGGTAAGTTTTGCAAGAAATTTTGAAGATATGTAATCCAGATTTCATAGCTGTGAAGGACAGATGGCAGTGAAGCATCTTTTCTTTCCAAACACATCTGGTTCTGTCCTGCATCTGGCATGTCAGCTTCAATGCTGACTGCCTCACAGGACTGGTACACAGGAGGTGTGTCAAAGCATCCCGCACAGATGTATCACCACCTCCCTCTTCTGCCTTGTTTGCTCTTGGTCACTTCAGATGTGCCAAAGCCTTCCTTCCAGGTTTCTCATGAAAATGGCCTGGAAAATGTTTGCTTGAAGGAGGTGAGAGATTTTTCCAGTTCAATCTACTGCTTGAGTGTCATGCCAAGGATCTGGCAGAGAAGAATAGATCCCATAGCCAGCAAAGCTGTTGTGCACAGTGCTACGATGTGTGCCTGCATGTTTGCCTGTTGTGTTTGCAGTGGGTGTATAAATACATGTAACCTCATCTTACTGGCAAGTAGATTCTCTGAATTTTAGGAAGTAGTCCTCATAAATGTTTCAATTTCACAGAGTCTTCTTGTCTGGACTGTTCAGCAAAGTATTTAATGATTGCCTTCATTTTCACCTTACAAAGGGGTGCCAAAAACATCAAAGCTACCAGTTTTTCTGGTTTAGATAAAATATGCTGACATTTCACCCAAGAGGATTTTCATGGGATTCTTGTCTCTAAATATGTCTTTATAAAATCCCATTGATGCTTTCCAGTTTCAAATGCATGCTATTAATAGGTCAAAAAAAGAGGCTTCTGGGAGAAAGAAATCATGTGAGTTTGTAGCTCATATGTTTCACATAAACAAAGGCCAAAAGGAAATCTGCAGAAAATATCTTTCTTGGTACACAGTGTTTGTACTGAAGAGACTGGCCTCTCCTGGCTGAACGTCATCATGCAAATTCTGTGAAAGAACACTGAAAAAAGCCTGAATTTCATCTATCCTCCTATAGTAAATGACGAGTGACTGGAAGCTAAATATCTCTTGATCTGTCCAAACAGCACTTTACCAAAGGCCTTTTTAGGACTTCTGGAGCCATATCTGCAAGGGATTTAAAAGAAAGAAGGCTGCCTTCATTTTCAGAGTTTGATCATTAGAATATGGAGCTTTTCTCCAGCAGAGCATTACACGAAGTATCGGATTTGAGGCTAGAGCTGGGTACAACACATGCAGCAAACACATTTCTGCGTCTGCATGCAAAAGATACACGCAGCAAGAAATTTCTGCATGCCACATTCCATTTTAAAGAAAAGACATACAATTTCTAAGGAGAGATCAGCTTTCATACTGTATGGACTCGATGTACTGCAGAAGATACCCCTCTGAGCTGTGCTGTGAAGGCCTCTTAAATGCAAAAGATAAGCACAAGTTTTTAAATGTGTAGCACACAAAAGATGTGAAGTCATGACCTGCAAATCCCTCTTTGGCTATTGTACTCTGATTCTGTGTTTTTCTAGGGGTCCTCTCCAGAGAGAGGACAATTCAGTAGTGCCATAGGGCTGGAGGAGATGATGAACTCCTACCAGTCCACAAGAGACAGTCGGAAGCACTAGTGGGTGATAGTGACAGCAAAAGGACTAATGAAATGCAGAAGCTGTGGCTGAAAGTAAATGTCCTTAATGTCTTATGAACACCTCAAAGACCACAGCAACTATGAGTAGAACAGACTGACCCACTTGTCTTTTGCTTTGCTCTGTGTCTGCTGCCTTATTAAAATGTAACTGCTTGATGTCAAATAGGCCATGCAGAGACAAAAATAGCTTGTGCATAGATGCTACGCCTATATATACACTGAAAAACTAACTAAGCTGAGTCTCTCATGTCAAAAAGCTTTCTATTTTGGGCTGGGTTTGAAGCCTACTTTTGGTGGTGAGTGTATTCTCTTTATACTCAGTTTGCAAAAATCAGATTCTCTTCCAGCTACAAATCCCTCATTGAAAAGACTGACAGTGTACATTCAAGCAGCGTCTAAATTTTGATTTCTTTGAACTGAAGATTTCTTTTTTTTGACTTCTCTGGAGGGGATGGACACTTTCACATGCTTCCTGAGCAAGCATTTCCAACCGCTTTGGAAATTCAGAATCAAGGCACCCCTCTCTGGCTAAGGAAAGGGTTAGTTTGTCAGTTCCCTGGCTGACCAATGTTTCCACCTCTTCATTCCCCTCTTGCCAAGGCCCACAGCCCAGCATGGCTTTGGGCTGTTGATTTTTCTTTCACCAAGTGAGCCCTATGAGGCCATGTCCTGTCAGCATCCCCTGGGATGGATTTGGCCAAGACACGTAGACTGATGAGCTGCTGAAAGGATTGCTTGGCAGCAGTGCAAGTCCACGGCAGATCTTCCTGGGGGTGAGCCACAGCTGGACCACACAGTGGCTAGGAGAGGTTGTTGCCATGTTTTTGTGTAGAAAACCACAGCAAAATTCCCCAGAATTCTTTTCTAGGGTATAAGTTATCATTATTTTCTGTGGCAGGGCTGCATCCTTGTATACCCACTCTTTCTGAAAGACTTGTATTTGTTTATTTTAATCAGTTTTTGGCTGAAAGATAAAGTGTGTGCTTGCTTGAATATATAGATTTACATGTTGTGTGTCTGTATGCATTTAAGCAAATATACAGAGATCTGTCATATAAATAGAAAAAAAAAAAAGTTTGATTCATTTAGTAATAGAGTGATTTTACCTTTCATGAAATGCACTACACTTATAACATACCACTCTTTGTTTGGTTTTTTTTTTGTTTTTTTTTTTTAAGCTCTAAGATGTCTGTGAGTTTAGTCTTTCCAGTGCATGCTTTATCACCTGTGAGAGATCTAAGGTTTTTTTCAATGACTTTTTTTAGTGGATTAAACTCTTGTTTCTATTAGGAACAAAAAATAATTTCAAATTAAGGAATTGATGATAAACACAATATATACTGCAAAAACCAATACTGCTAAATTTGTGTAAGCGTCTAACAGACTCCCCAAAATCCACTGCTCAAAGCAGTTGCCTGTAATTCAATGGAAGTAACCTAAAATTCAGATGCAGATGTAGCTCCTTCTCAGTCTTAAGATAGTTTTTTTCCTATCTGTTGCTAAAGTTTTTGTTTTTCTTCCTGATAGTCAAAAGCTCTTCGTGAAAAATGGCTCCTGCAGGGAATTCCTGCTGGCTCTGCAGAGGAAGAAGAAGCCAGAAGGAAGCAGTCAGAAGAGGATGAGCTGAAGGTGAAAAAGCTGGAAGAAAATATACACAGGTAGAGACTGTTTCCCTTTGTTTTGCATAATAGTCTCTCCTGTTAATAGAAATATCCCTAACTCATGTCTCCATCCCCTTCTCTGGTGGCAATTGACAATATCTGCCTAGGGACGCTGTAAGAGACAGGCAGACAGACAGCCCAAAATGTATTCTCCCAGACTCCCACAATTAGCAAACTAGAGTTATAGCAGTATCTGCGTTGAATGGACTCAGACAGATATTTTTCATGAGGGAGCTAAAAAGAGGGCTAAGTTCCCCCTTCAGATGCAGTTGTATGACTCAGTCAACACTTGTGAGATTCTCCATTGCTTTGCACCTCCTACAGCCAAAGAGTGGTGGCACTCTTTTGCACTCACTTTTCTTTTGTGCAAATGACTTTTCAAAATGCAACAGCAGATGCCATCATCAGATCAAGTATCTACAACTTCCTTAAGCAAGGCTTGGGCTTTAGAATTTCTTCCTTTTATCAGTTCACCATTGCACTCTAAATTAATGTTTGTTCTTTCTAAATGTGTGTGTGTGTGTTTCCCTATTTTACTCCAAACAGTGGGTCGTAAAGCTGTTAAGGAAAATGGTCTTATCCCTCACAAAACTAATTCTAGAATTGCTCCTTCTGACAGTTAGGCAGTGTGAATTTAGAGTTTTTTTCAGCTAGCAGAATACTTGTAGAAAGTTGGTCAGATTTGGTGCTGCAATTCTACAGATCTACCAGCTGAAACATGCAGGTGAGAAAAGAAAGAAGTAAGACCAGCAGTCCAAAGGTTGAAGTATTAGACTAGAATCTGGTCAATTTTGTTTGCTTATGCCAGGTTTCTTGTGAGATTTCTTGGGGAAATTCCTGCAGCTCTAAGGATATAAACAAGCAGATCCATGCTGAGTTTGTAAGACACTGTGGAAGTAATGTATTAGCATGACTGTGAGAATTGACTCATATTACTAGTCTCCCTCTTGTTACTAATATTAATTTATACTGAGCATGTGCATCATTCTTTTATATCTGTAGTAATATAAGGCAAGAGTGTTTTTTTTTTTTTTAAAGTTTCATACACTGCCTGATCCTTTACTCCATAAATTAATGCAGTAGATGGGGAGAATACATAAACTGAAGTTCAAAAGTAAGTAGGATAATACATATTTCATCTAGTGGTGAATGCTTCAAAGTGCTAAGTATTCTGACCCCATCCAACAGAACGCTTCAGCATGAACTTAATTTCACCTATATGAATACCACCACTGAAGGCAATGAAACTTGTGTGCTTATAAGCCTTGCTTCATTAATTGAAAGAATAGGAAATCAAGCAAAACCCTTGTCCATGTGGTTTGTGTTTTTATATTCTTTAACTGCAACAATGAAATGAAATCATCAAATATTTGGAAGTAATGGAGCTCCCTTCAGCCATGGCCACAAATGACAGGTCAGCACGTTACCACTAATTTGTTTGACAGCCTTGCTAGCAAGCTGAAATTTCCCGGCATCTTTCCAAGGGAACTCCAAAGAAAGAAAAATCTATTTTGATTTTGATAACACAGTACTACACCTGAACTTCGGAGGCAGGACAGTAGAAATTCAAGTCATTAATTTAATTCCTGTGTACATCTGTGACAACGTGACCCTTTGAAACACAAACCATCAAGATAAGCTGAGAAAGAAAAGGCCAGCAGGAGATGTAATACGTCAGGTATGTTATCTGGAGGGCTGAGGCAGAATTAACTCATCCTGAAAGCATTTGTTTGCTTCTTGCACAACACATTTAGGGTTTGTCTCTTCTGGAAATGATGCAAAATTTTTGCACTTGCTCTAAGAGCACTGTGAAACTTTTTCATTGACGTTCTCAATGTCCATCTTCTTCTGGTCACCAGCAAACATGCCCTGCTTTAACAGAGGGGAACTTGCAGCCACCCCCTTCCTCTTGAAGAAGTGCAACCCATCCTGATCTCAGAGAGCACAATTTCCCCTTAGAAAGCCTTTCTCACATCTCTGAGTTTGCTAGACAAACATCAATGGCACAGGAGAAATATCTATCTTTATATGATAAACTATAAACACTAGGTCTGCTAAGCTGAGTGAGCTGCAATACTTAGAGTAGAAAACTGAATGTGTTTGAAGACAGAGTAACATTCAGCAGTGAGGACACACACTCATGTAGGACTGAGTTATCTGGAAGTACCAAGTATCTCTACCTTAGGGCAACAGTAGAACTTGCTATGGATTTGTATATGGACTTCAGGGCCTTGAACACAGCAGGGATGATTCAGTTCAGTTCTGCTTTTTCTGGCTCATTTTATGTGACTTACATACTAAAAAAAATAATCTTGTATTGGATATACACATGCTTTTAATGTTTAGTCTTAAGCTAACGTAGCCAGTTCTCCTCTGTTTGGTAGCTGTTTTATTTTAACTGGGGCAGCAAAAATGCATGAATGTACAGACTGCTGTTTGTTTATTAGACTTTCCTGTTATCATGATATGAAAAAGCACATACTTCGGCTTGGAGCCTGCAAGAATATGCACATATGAGTAAACTTACAGAAGTAAGTGTAATGATTTAATGAGTTTCCCCATCTGTGAAAGTGTTTAGAAGAAGAAGGTCTCCATTATTCAGCATTTCTTCATAACACGTGACAGAAAAAAACGCCAGCACCGTATCAAACAGAAATAAACCAGAATAGCCCATAGTGAAGAACTTGATACAAATAGTGAAATTATATCATGCAGTTATGCTGTTGATTACTTGCAAGTGTATACGGAAGTGCAAGATGAAGGTACAAGTTCAAAAGTAAAAGATTAAGATGTAGTCACAGGAAATATCTGTTAGTGGATTCAGGTAATGATCCATTGATAATTACGATTAGCTCTTTACTTTTAGAATTTTGAAGGATATGTACACTAGGAGCAGTATTTGTACCCAACAATTCAACGTGAGAATAGAAGAATAAGCAGCACTGAAACAAGGTTTGCTCTGTACTTCTGGCATTCATGCTTGTCCAACTTGAGTCATCAGAGTAAGTCTTGTGCTGCCTCATGAGAAAATGCTGAATCTCTCCTGCTTTCTTTCTTTTTTTCAACTGGTATGGCTAGTGGACTTTACAGGAAAACTAGATTCCTATTCCTTATATTGGTTGAGTCTTAAATGAAAAGTAAGGGGAAAGGAATTACTGCAGCATCAAGTGCATGAAACCTGGCTGCAAAATAGGTGGTACTGTTATATAAATGGTAGATCAGAGCCAGAAATTTACTTGAAATATCTATTGTTATATACTGTCCTGAGTCACAGAGAAGTTCTGAAACTAATCTAGTTTTCTCTGTTCTCTCAAAGAACCTGGGTCAGCATTAGAGGAAAGTAGACAGTCCTTTGTTTCTTTCCCATTGTTGCACAGTGACAAAGTTATCTTCTGCTTTCTGCAGTTGCATTAGATTTTGAATTAATGCTACCAAAGGAACAACAAGCGAACAAGAACCACTTTCCCTTCCTTTCATCACAGAATCACAAAATCATACAAATAGGGATTTGAAGGGACCTCTGGAGATTCTCCACTCAAATCTCCTGCTAAAGCAGGTTCCCTACAGTATGTCACACAGGAAAATGCCCAGGCATGTCCTGAATATCTCCAAAGAAGGAGGCTCCACAACCTCTCTGGGCAGCCTGTTCCAGTGCTCTGTACCCCCACAATTTTTAAGTTCTTCCACATAGAATCATAGAATCACAGAATTACTCAGGTTGGAACAAACCTTCAAGATCATGAAGCCCAACTGCAACCTAACTATACTACTCTAACAACCCTCCACTAAATCACATCCCTGAGCACCACATCCAAATTTTCAGTCATGGACATAAATTTTCACTCATGGACATTTTTTCAGTCATGGACATAAAACCTGTTTTGGGGGATAGTAGTAACATAGATGCCCAGTGAACTTACACAGACACATTCTCAGTGGTGTGTTGTGGATGAAACAGGCACTGGAATGTATTGCATGCCTCCCATGACTATTTTTACTGCATGACAGTCTGTTATTTTGCAGCAGTGAATGGAAAGTTGGCATTCGACATCTGGGTATTAACAGGCAGAATTCATAGAGCAGAGCAGCCCACCCACAGCCTGCTGTTCCCTCACAGCATTTGAAAGGTTCCCAAAACTATTTTGTTTTACTAGATTACATTATAGTATGTGCTGGCGGCCTGTGTTTACTACAAAAGGTGTGGAGTTTTCATTGCTCTAAAACTTTCGTCTAACACACTAACATGAAATGCTTTGCGAGAGCACGTCTCCTCATTTAAGAGTAGATACCAGTCTGAGGCACCAGGAATGGACCTGTCAAACTGCTGGAGAAAAGAAACTCATAGAGCTAAACCATCAGTAAAGCAGCATATTGCATATGCAGTTCCAGAGTGTTTGAAAACACTCCATGGGTTGGTGGAGTGCTTCATCCAAATGCATGCTGGTAGTAAACCATGGCTGTAGCAGCTCCAGGAGAAGAGTTCTGTACAGTGATCCTTTGTGAAGAAGGAGTCCCCTGTATATCTTCTACATGCCAGTGTAGCAGAGGAAGGTCTGTGCTTTAGTCCATTGGTTACAAGCTCTTTCTTAGGGCAAACATTCTCTTACTGGTTGCTGGTGACTTGCTGGTGTGGGCAAGTGGTGCATCCAAGATGAAACTGCCACCTGCCCAGCAGCTTATATCTCAGAGAGCTGCTGTGCTGCACTTTCCTATACTTATAAAAGATTAGGAAGTATTTAAAGTTCTCATGAGCTGAAGAATGCCCATGGAAGAGACTGTGGGACAAGAAGCCCACACCAGGAGGGTCAGCAGCACAGGAATTGCAGTGATTACAGTCATCTCTCTTGAGTAAAAGTGCAAGGCTCTCTGATATTCTGTTACTCAAGCTGTGCCTGATTTACCAGCTTCTAGACGTAAGTCCAAATCAGGATAGATGCATATCCAAATGGGAGCATATCTTAACAAAACTGGCAGAATTATTCTTTCCTTACTTCAGTATGCTGGAATCTTTCTTGGTAGGTGCTCAAATGTGAGTATTAATTGAGAGGATGAGGAAGAGAAACCTTGATTTGAGAGGCAGGGTTTTTGTTTTTGTTTTTGTTTGTTTTCTTAATGTACATATTGGAATCACAGAATTCTCTGCGTTTGAAGGGTCCTTTAAGGTCATCTAGTTCCAACCCCTACTACAGGCAGGGATGCCCACCACTACACCAGACTGACTCAAAGCCCCATCCAGCCTGGGCTTGAACACCTCAAAGGAGGGAGCATCCACAGCTTCCATGGGCAACCTGTTTTTCTTTGTTTCTAACAGACTAGGAGTATATCACAGAACCGTGGCTTTAGTTCACATCTACACTGAAATTCCTTCTTATTGCAGATTCCAGCACATACAGGCATAGGGTTCAGCTGAGCTTATAATCGCTGCTGCAGCTTTGCCAGTTTATCTCCTCCTGGTATCCATTCCCTCATTTCCTTCAGAGGGCAGGGCTTCTCTCCTGCTTTTTTCCTAAGATAAAAGGGAAGCGTGCCCCACCTGGGAACTGCGGCTGTAATTATGTATCTCTCGAGACTGATACTAATAGACTTTTTGTGGCAGAGAGAAAGACTGTGTGTGTAAGACAAACCTGAGGGCACACCTTCAAAAGAGGGACCTTCAAAAGAGGGATCATCTGATGTCAGAACCAGCTGCTCAGACCTTCCTGAGAGCTGGAGGTGGAAGCCAGAACATGAGGAGGCATAATGTACTTCTTGGAAAGATCTGATTGATCTCCCTGCAGTCAGACTCCAGGGGGATGTGAACAGTTGCAGATTAGTGTGCTGCTGCAGAGAACAGTGTGTCCCCCAGTCCACGATCCACATGAGCATAAATGTTTGCAGCTTCCACATTGACAGCAGCTGGAGCAAAACTTCAGTTGTAGGGAGAACATTGTTTATTCAGTACTTTGGGGTTTAACTAAAATGCCAGATGTAGCTCATTAACTGGCCTTTGGCCTGCCTCTGCACACTGCCTGTATGAACAGTTGCACTGGAGAGCTCCCCAGGAGTGAAATAACAAAAGTGTCTCATCTCCAGGCAGTCTCTTCAAATTCTGTTCTGCTTATGAGGGAAGATCAAGCTTTCTGGATAGGAGCAGCTTTTTTGTCCCAACCTCTTATGTCTGGTTCTCCACCAAGTCTGATTGATATAAGAGTTTGTATGCTGAAGATGCACAGATTCCCATTTCAGTAACTCCTAGGAACCATGGTTTCCAAAACAGCACATCCTTCACTGCCCACAAAGCTTTTGCTTGGTGTTTTTCACATGTGATACATTTCTTAGGAAAATAGAGAATAAAACAAAGCCAGGCTAAAAACTTCAACAACAGGAGGTCTCAGATTTCTGAAGGAACCTATTTGGCAGTAGAATTTGAGAATTCCTTACAATTTGCAGGATGATCTCAGAAGAGAAATTAAGAGTTGCTGGGTGGCAAAGAGTTTGAAGTTTTTACATGTGGTATGGCATATTCAGATGCGACGATTCAAAACAAAACAAAATGAAACAAAAGCACACACACACATACATGCAAAATAGTAACACAGTTTATTGCTTTGGATCTGAAACTCAGCTTATACTTAAAATAGCAGAGTGGCATGCTGAATCTGTAACAGTTATTTAAGTGCTGGTTACCTGAATGTGAATGTAACAATATCACACTAGTAGATAATTTGTAATTATTTAGTGCCTGTGCCTTTCATGAAGCAGACAGAAAGACTGTTCAATGAGCACAGACTCCCACCACTCCAGCTATGTCTGCTTTCCTCAAATATGAACCTCAATAAAGACACCCATGTGTCTAATCTAACAGAAGAAAAGATGTAGAAAAAATTCCAAACATCCATCACTGCATATCAAGGAATTTCCACTTCATATGTTTCTAACACTTTATCCATGTCTGTACGTCATAGATTAGGAAGTCTCTTCATTTATTTACCATATGTATTGCATCACCACACTTCTTCCATGTGCAAAGACATCTAAGATTTTCATGCCTCTGCTAAGTCTAGTAGAACTGACAGGTTCTTTACACAAACAGACTTCTGTAAGTAGTAAACTTACAATAGCATAAAATGTAGAAATTGTTGACTTCATTATATCTGAACTAAATCTTTATCATAGGTCATGTGGGATTGTTTCCCTGACCCACATGGGAAACATATATAAAATAAAACAAAAGAGACTAACTTCTATTTCTTTCCTTGTTAGGATTAGATTTATCTTTTCTGGACTTGGTAACTGGTCAGCTTTCTCGTATTGCAGCTTAGCTCAAGAGCTCCTTCAAGACAGTTAGCTGGAAGTCTTTAACACTCTTAGAGTCTGGAAAATACCAAAATCAAGTTAGTTCTGTATCAGAAAGACATGTTTGCATGAGGGTTACATATGCATGAACAATTGTGAAAAAGATGAGAAAGCTGCAGTGTCCTTCACAAAGAGCAGGCACAGGGTTAGGCAGCAGCCCCCAGCTGATTTTGTGTTGGCACTTCACAGCAACTATTTAGTCTGTGTTCAGCTTAAAATGGAGAACTTCCTTTTGTTTCCTTTTGCACTGCCAAACCTCCTTTTATGTGCTGTGTATGGCAAGGCCAGGACATACAACATACACACACACTCACACAGATGTGCTCACAGGGCTAGGGAAAACATACTATGGCTTTGGCCCTCAGTAACTCCCTTCTCCAAAGACTTGGACTTAATCTGTGTGACAGCAGGGTTTAAATAAGACATCTCCATTTACATCACCACCTCCTTATTCACTCAGTGAGGAAAGACCCTCACTTCACAGCCTGTGTAAGCCCATCTGTTCCCCCAGCACAGCTGCCTCAGATAAGCATCTCAAGTACAATGGGTGGATTTTAAGCCCTAATGCTCCTTCCCACACAGGCATCCTCTACAGAACCACTGTGCACTGCTGTGATGCAAATAGTCATTAATAACTACTTAATAATTTATATATCTGGAGCATCATCAGTTTGCTTAGTCCAGGCCCTGCCCTCTTCTTGTTCCTGGCTCTCAGCACGTAGCACGCAGTTCTGCAGAGTTGGTATGGCCCTGCGTAGGCAGTCAGAGGAGCAAGGTTCAGTGTCTGGAGCCACCCAGTGGGCATCGCAAGTCTTCGCCACTCGTTTTTAAAATCCGCAGTTTGAAAAGCACGTCACCTCCCTGTGGGGTTTCTTAAACCACTGCAGTCTGAGAATTCTAAAGGACAAAGTAATGCAGATCCGGAACTGGTAGTCCACATAAGAGAAAGAATGATTGAATATGCTATCAGGAATAATGATTGATAAGAAAGCAACAGCTATTACCAATTTTATTGAGAAGGTGCAAATAAAGAAAAAGGAAAAGCCACAAGGAGAGTTTTCCAGCAACATTCAGCAGCACACAGTGGTCTGCTGGCATATGTATCACTGCAAAAAAGTGAAAAAAATGCATGCTGGAAAAAACCTTGTAGTCATCCCAGGGCATGCTGAACAAGTGATATGGTCAGATCAAAAATGAAGGACATTCATAGCACCCAGATCAGCACGATGCAAATGCAAAACATGTTCATAGTCATGTACAAATACAGGCTTTGTAGGACGAAGTGATACATGACTCTATACTGTGAGACACAGAGGAATCAGGTCCCTTAATCAGATTGCTGTAAGACCTCAAATGAGAAAACTGATTTGGTGTAACAAATGTGTACAAGAGCAATGAAATAAACAAAATGCTTGAGATAGAGAGGGTGGAGAAAGTGGGATGAATTAAACAGCAAATGGGCATGGATATAAACCATTTCAAAATCAGATTTTCATGGCATCTGCTGTGACCAGTTATTGTTGTCATAGGTGAGAGAGGATTTGACAAGGATGTCAGGTGTACTGCCAAGCAGTAGCGAAAGTAAAAAAATCAGATTTTGAAAAAAAAAAAAAAGAAAAAAAAAAAGCATTAAAAATGTGTTCAAGGTCAGACTAAGCAGACCTTTAACACCAGTTCCTACGTGATTGACACCTTGATTTGCCATTAGAACAATAGCACAGTGAAAATGTTGGTCAGCAGGGCCAAGAAACTGGAGTAGCTTATGACCATAAAATGTCATTAATGTCTACAAAGAAAATTTTGATCAGGACGTAAAGAACAACATACAAAAGCACTGGAGTCAGATTTGGACGATGTCCATGCTTCTCTGTCCTTCAGTGATGAAAACCAGCTGATATGCAAGCAGTCATAGTTACGAGACAGTAGAAGAGAGGTGTACACTCTGAGAAGACTAGCTACCCATGATTAAGAAGAATCTGTGGATGAGGGTTTTGCATATCTGAGGTGGCATTAACAGTGAAGCTGCTAGGGTCTGAAGAGCCACCTGCTCTACCTTCTGTTCAGCTGTCAGTCTGCATCATGACAGACTCACCTCAATATGGATAAGGAGTTCACAGCCAGACTGGATAGGATTTTGAGCAAGTTGGTCAAGTGGGAGGCATCCCTGCCTATAGCAGACATGTTGGAACTAGGTGATCTTAAAGGTCTCTTCCAATCCAAACCATTCTATGACTGTGATTCTATGGTTTAGGAATCCTAAAAATACTGATGAGGACAATCATAAAAACCTGCTGAAGAAAAAATACACTGAAAAAAGATAAAGCTAAATCTGAGTAAGTGGATCAGTGTTGAGACATAAATTTCAAAGGGCTGTAAAACTATAGTGTAGATTGTGACTGATCTAGAATAATACCATTTTCCCTTTATACCAGGCACAGGAAAATACATCCAGTCCTTTGTATGAAAGATTAAGTTATGCCTAGTCTGTCCTAAAAGATTTTTACTAATATGAGCAAGGCTTCCCTTTGTGGATTCATTTTTCACCAGCATTTTTATCAGACAGTTAAAAAGGATGAGCTCTACAGGCAGAGATTATCATAGCCCTGTGTAACAACCTCTGTACTGGAAAATATATTGAAATAAAAGGAGTTTTAAAATAATCTACCCTTTAGGCAACAAAGAATGTCAGCAGGATAATCTGAAGTTAGTAACTAGAAAGAGATGCAGGGACTAGGTCTCTGCATCCTCCACTTCTACAAATCAGTATAAGTGTTGCTGAATGTCACTTGGAATGGCTTTGAGGGGAGAAATCAGCCATGACAGATTATCCCTGGATTAACTTTCCCCTCTGCCACTGATTCATTGCATGACCTTTGAGCAAGGTGCACCAGTGCTCCTTCTATGTCTCCTGTTCCAGTGTTGCATTTGTGTAATTATATTCCCCACACATTTAGCTAAGTTTGAGCTGAACCCTTTCATACAGGAATTGCTCCTTACTATATTCAGGGGACCTCACCAGAGCTACTTGGATATCATGAATGAATTTTCATTCCTCAGAATTCTTCAGGCTTTCCTCGTTTGATGGTGACGGACAAGAAATAGGTGTTTTCTAATACAAGCAGACTGTGCTGCTGGAGAAAGCACAAGTAAACAGCCTTTAGCTGAAAAAAAAAAAAAAAACCAACAAAGATTCATATTGTGGCTGGACCTGTGCACATAACTAAGTCTGTAAATCTGGCTCTTTTTGGTCACTCTATTAAGTATCAAAGAAGCATGATCTGAAAGCAAAAAAAAAGCAATGTAGTATTTGGGTGTTGAGTAGAAATTATTACATAAAAATCCTGCATTAACTCTCTAATATAGAAAGGACACAGACTTGTGTGATTAAAGTACTCAGCAATACCTACTGGGTGCAGGCTCTAGAGCCAATGAAGTTCTATATGCTCCAACTGGCTCTGAACCTACATGCTGATGGCACAGCAACTGAAGAAGGGTGGAACTCAGACTGGGGCAGCTTTGTCAATACTTCAGTAGTTGGATGTGCCCTCTCGTGGCTGCTCTTGGCCTCCAAGATAACTCAGGTGTCTTACTACTATGTTGCATGTTGCTAAAACTAGTGCAGATCCTCATGCATCAGCACAATTGCATCAATACCAGAGGGCAGGCTTCAGTCCCAATAGTTACTGCATAACTGATGGGGAACAGGCACAAGCTACAGTATGGTCTGAGCTATTATTTGACATCCTATATACAACCATCTAGCTAGCTGGATCGTGTGTTGTTGCAGCTTCATTCATCAGGACTCAAACAATGCAGGAGTTTAGGTGAGTGGAACACATCCATCTGTGCTGAGATCACCCTGCTCCTGGTGCTAAAATCATCAGTGAGGTGCCTCTACCCTGTAGAGTGACACAACTGCATAATCAAATGGGTTGCTTCTGCTGATAATTCCTAGGGGTGTTTTATTTTTTTAATTCAGCTGTCAACACACAGTTCCCAAATGATCAGTTCATCTCTTTAATGTGCAGGCATTTTTCTTATCCTCGTCCACTAGTAACTAGGCTTGTTTTGTTTACATCTGAAAGAGCTTCTTTGGGTCATTTGTGTGAAGGAGAAAAAAACTGCAGCATGCTAAATCTGCAGTACATTTGGATAGCAACACAGAAAATGGCAATGGCTTTTCATGGTTTTCAGTGTTAACAAATGAAACATTGATTTTTACGACTTTCCTTGCTCTGCTCTCAGTCTCTTTATGCAGTGATCCAAGAATGCCATATCGCAGTGGAAATAACAGACCCAGTATAGATGAGTTCATTACTCCACTGGGTGCTGTGCACAGTAGGAATTGTTCTTTGCAGCAAAGACATTGTAATGTAAACCAGTGAGGCAAGCCATCACTAGAAAAAGAAAGTGGGAACCAAATGTATAGGTCTTCTAAGCTCCTACCTTGCATATAGGAAGTCAAATCTGTCACAAAGCAGTGGAATCAAATCTTAGCATTCTCTGCTACAGGAAAAAAGTGTGTGTTCTCTGAGAACAGATAACAGAGAGTCAAAGCAACACAAGCATCAACTGTCATCTTCTATGGTAGCACAGAAAATACTGGTGGAGTTACAGATGGGTTATTTAAAAGGCTAGCTTTACATCCAGTTTGACTTTTGTGTGTATTATTTTAAAATGATTTTTTAAAAAATGCATATAAAAGTTCCTTTCATGAGTCACATGTTAGCCTCTTTCCCCCTACTCAATTTCATGTGTACTTACTAATTAGGACAGTGAGTTTTATAGAAGTCATCCTCACAAGAACACAAATTGTATTCAGGAAATGGACTGGCAGACAGTGAGATGGTTTCCTTTAGATCCATCAATAAAGGGACTGTGACAATAACTCAGAATGGGCTGGTTAAGATTTTCTGTTGAAGCAAAGCCTTATAGTTCAAAAAGAATATGGGGGAAAAGTACCAAATGTTACTAAGTCACAAGCAAATCCTAAGGGTTTTCTGAGTTGTCTGATGATCTCTGAGCTTTGTGAATTGGCACACCTGAAACAGGCTCAGTAAGGCAGAAGGCTCCTAGATTTAGAGACATGTTTCAGGCAGCAGCTGCTGCACAGTGGCAGTGTGTCACCAGCAGAGTTGGGCTTGTAAGCCTCTACTTGCTGGCAGCATTCAGGTAGAGGACCTAGGTCACCTGCAAATGCCAGTCCAGATGGGTTATATGGGGCCAGCCGCTGACGTGGTCCTGTGAGAAAATCAATACCATTGCTCACAGGTTACATGCAGGAGTTCAAGATACCACTACTGACTTGGGGAAGATGGCATAATTACACTGAAATTTCAGCTTTGCTGCTACAAGATTTTCACTTAAAAATGGAAGGGAAGGGAAGGGAAGGGAAGGGAAGGGAAGGGAAGGGAAGGGGGAGGGGGAAGAACAGAGGAGAGTAAGAGGGAGAAGGAAGAGAAGGAGAGGAAGAGAGAGTAGGAGAGGAGGAGAAAGCATCAAAATAGCATTATAACTTTGGGAAAGGTTATAGTAAGTGAAAACAGTGGACCAGCCTTTCCACACATGCCATGTGGAAAGCTGTTCTTGTCCCAAGGCAACAGGAACTCTCATGATTTTGAGCCTTTATCCTATTGCTATCACTGTGAGAAGAGAGCTGTGGTGTACACAAGTTGGGTATTGTGAGATAGCTGCAAGGTGTCACCATGCCAAGAGCATTGTTATTCTCAGCTCTGTTTTCTTCATGTGTGATGAATACACTTTCACTTAATCATAGAATCATAGAATGTCTTGGGTTGGAAGGTTCTAACCCCACAGGCAGAGCCTGTGACCACTACTTAAATATTTTATATTTAAGTACCACTACTGAAAATATTTTATATTTCTTCCAGAAGTGAGTGTCCACCAAGGTAGACTTAGCTTGTTACAGGAGGTGTATCATCACTGAAATGCTAGTTTTAAGGCTGTGGGTAATATTAAGTAGTCTTACAGGCAGGCAACAATGGTCAGTGCTCTCTTGTATCATGTTTCAGGCAAGCAATTTCAGAAGCAATGACCTTACAGACAAGTGGGCCGTGTAATTCTCTGCTCTTTGCTATGTACACCACAAAAAAGACAGAGCATTGATCATACTGAAGCTGTACTGCATGTCACAGAAAAATCACCCTGTTTTCCTGTTGAGGCTATCAGGGAAGGTCATGGCGGTGTAGCATCAAAAGTCAGATAGTGCCTGCTTGATCTAGACAACAATCTCTGGAAGTGATTATAAATTTTCTGAATGGTTAGAATTTAAACAGGTTCTCATAGTAGGAAGTCTGCCTCACATCAGGGTGTCAAGTTTGGTTTTATTTAATGAGTTATTTTTTTCTTAATCCTGGTAGTATATCATTTCTACACAGAGAACATCAGTATCGAGTGTGGTATGGTCAAAATGGTACCATCAAAGATAGTGCAAACCTGAGCTGCAATGCAGAGTGTTGCTGTGAGACCATTAGTTTGTTAAATGCTTTTATTTGATGTTCACAGAGTGTGAACAGAAAACAGCATCACACCCCTACAAACTAGACCAGTGCCCACTACATGAAAGCTGCCTGAAATTCCCCACACACTAAGTCATTCCTCATTACTAAGTCATTTTCTGAGCAGAAGAGGCTCACTTGAAAGAAAACCTGAAACTCAAAAATCATGATTTATGAAAGAAAGAATATCAGACTAGAACTCCAACTGAGAAATGTCCTTCCTTTTATCCACTCATCACCTTTTCCCTCTCTTGGGGCCAGGAATGTAACAGCTGACAAATGCTTTGGTCTGCGTAATCAGAAAGAAACATACCACTGAGCCACTTCCTGACATCATGGTTCATGGTGCCTGTGTCCACCAGAGACCACAGAATGAAGCTGATCTCTTGTCTGCAGCACACTTTTTTTTTTAAGCCTTCTGTTCCATGGCTTTTGGGGGTAGTCTGTCCACTATTTAAAAAAATCGAAGAAGAAAGGAGAACAGAATATCTCCTTTGCCAACAGAGGACAAGAGTGTGCAGGGTGATTCTTGGCTAGAGAAAACACCTGCTTAAATATGCCATGAGACAACTGAAGACTTGTAACAGAAAGTATGGCTCTTACAGATACCTCCTAGTTGTGGACCCTTGTGCTTGGCCAGTCCCTAAAATGCACCACTGGATCTCCTCTGGCCCCTAAAGTTACTTTATGTGGCAATGGGGGCTGCTGGCTTTTCCCAGCACAGCCCTGAGCTCGCTTGCCTAAGTGAAGCCCATTTGGACTTGCAAGAAAGATAATGCAGTCCTTTTTTTTGGAAGGCTACCAGATAAATGGTAACCTGAAACAGTAATGGATGTGAAACAAAAAGCCTGAAGCAAAATACTGTTTCTGATTTTACTTATTTCTGCTACTTATTTTGTCATCTGCAGAGTCTGTAGGGGGTGACTACAAAATTACCTATCCTGAAGATATCTTATCTCATTATAAACTGTGGTATTTAATCATTTCACAGCTTCATTAAATGCCTTGTCCTAACATTTATTGCATCAGCACAGACCAAAGGACCATACTAGCATCTTCAGTAAGAAGAGGAATGTATTGGTATGCTCCTATTCTAGCAGTCCCTGCTGAGAAATTTCATCTCCCAGAGGAGAATACATTTGAAAAACCTAATGCACCAACCTAGTATTTCTGAAAGATGATGCTTTCTTCATTGCTTTCTGCTTATAATGTTGCTGAGCTGATCAGGATTCAGTGCCACAAAAGAAATAAATTATGAAAGGCAGTGTAGCACTGTGGAAGGGAATGATAATGATAAATAATTCCTGGCTGAACTACTTGTCATGTGTTGGATATATACCTAACCTAATTGGATATATGCTTAACCTAATATAAGAAGTCTGAATATGAGATATGGGTGGGCTTTTCTGTCCTTCTAATAGAAATACCCTCATTAAAAACAATATTCATTCAGGAATTCAAATGTACTGTGGAGATCCGTAACTCTTTCATTCCAGTACGCTTTAAACTATGTGAAAGTTTTTATCAGTGGGCACAGTAAAATTGTAAAGAGTTTCTCAGGGTATGTAGTAGCCAGTAGTAAGCCAATTTTGCTCCTACATACTTGAGGTCAATTGTATAAATTGAACTTTTTACAAATATGCATTGGGTGAACCTGACATCTTTTTCGTAAGGGAAATATTTTTTGATAGTAAGTAGTACAATTGGCCATGGAACTTCTTGGTTTTAACTAAATTTCCCATTTTCATATTTACTGTTGAAAAGTTTCTGCTCTTCTGCATATTGAGAACAATTTGTAGAGTTGCAGATTTCAGAAGGAATTATTATTTTCATCTAAACACATGTATTTTGGACATGATTCAATCCTGTGTAATTCTTTGAGGGATTTTCTTTACTTCACAGGAAAGCATCTTTGAAATATATAAGGTTTTGTATCTACTGTGGGTGGAATGCTAGCTGAGAAATAGCCCAGAGTGTACAAAATGTGTTAATATATCTGTTTGCTCCAGGGATGCTGAATAGTGTTTTTGCTTTTGTTTTTGTTTTGAGACTCTGCTAAAGGGTTTTGCATAATGATGAGTGTGAAAATTTCATTTTCTCTCTCTTTTCCTGGAGAGCAGGAGACCATTTTTTGCTATATTAAAATGTACATTCTTTAAAGAACAGAGAAACCCACACAGGTAGAGAAGAGAGCTCCCCAAGGAGAATCAAGCTGAGGTGATAAAGCATCACCTTCGTAATCATCAGAAGTGCTCCAGCAGCTTCCCTTGCTGATTTTTTTCCTAAGCAGCTGTTCAGTTGTTGCACTGCTGCTGATTTGAAGCACAGGGTCTTTCCTGTGAGATGCCTGGAACTCAGTTCTGGGAACGGGCACCTCAGGAGCCCCAGGAGCATTCATTAGTAAGCAAAACAGTCATTCCCAGTACCATCACCCCATCAGGCTGGACATGTGAGAGGAGGAGAAAAACGTTCCCTTTTGCTGCAGTTGGTTGGATTTAGCTCATCGTTGGCAAGGTGAATCACCAGGTTTAATAGCTCTCAGGGTTATTAGAGCTGTCCTGTCTTTAACAGCTCCCACAGCTCTCTCTTAATTGTTGTTCATCTCCATCTTTTTCCAACCTGCCAAGCCTCTGTAGTTTGTCTTCTTTCATTCCTTTATTTTTAACAGAGCTTGAGAGTCTCCTCAGTGCTGTAATTCAAGGGCCCTGTAGAAAGCAGATTCTTTCGCACGTTTCTCCCTTCCCACCTCCTAGTAAGGTCCAGGTAGTAGTATTAGGGTCCTGGCACTCTTCCTACGCCTTTCATTTCTGTCCAGGACCATGACATTGCTCTGTGGTGAAAGGATCCCTTTCCTCCCCATTGCTCCATGCTGTGGTCCTCCTTGCCCCCATCTCACCCACTCTTTGCCCCAAGGTTCTGGCAGGGGTGGCCTCACCCACTCCAGCATTCAGGGATTGAGAACCTTCTGAACCCACCTGCCCACCCACAGATCCAATTGGTCTCCAGAAGGAAGAACAAAATTTCACATCAGACCTTCTGTTTTGGTACAAGTTTCTTCTCCAATTCTTGAAACTTCTGCTCCCACTCCCCTTTGTTTTCCTCATTGCATGGGAGGCTATTTTTTAATTAAATGGGAGGGTAGAATCTCAGAAGAGAGAGAGAAAGTCTTTGTTCTTCATATCCCAAATTGATTAGCATTCTTGTAGCTTCACTGTTTGCTTATCTGAAAATGCCTTGATTTGACTGAGGAAAGAAGAGCTTTTACATTTTAATTTTCTTTTAACCAAAAGCTTCTAAGATACCCTAATTATACTGGAAAAGATTCTGAAACTCACTGAGCAGCTTCAAGATCATCTAATTAATAACAGCCCCGGGCATGTCCAGTGGAGGAAACACACTATAGGAAAAAAGGGTAATTAACAAACCTACCAATTAATATAATAAGTAAATGCTTAAATATATTAAAGGTCATATTCATCTTAACATCATCTTGCATAGGGAAGCACACCTTGGAAATATGAATTTATCTTTTCACCAAACTATGCAAAAAAGCAAAATTCAGGAACCATGCACCAGATTGATTAGACCATTAGATATGATGTAGGCAGATATCAATAAACTCAGATGAATTCATTACTGAAAGCTTTGATGGATAGATGTAGGAATTCTGTAGGAATTACGTAGTGTAGATGGCCACAAAAGTTGGTCTAGGGGAAGGTAAGAGGTGTAGAAAGAGACTCACTGTGCTAAATCACTGTTTCTTAGTTGGCTTTAAAAAAAAGAGAGTTCACAGAAGAAATGGAATATAGATCAGATCACTAAGCATTACTTGAACAGAGCAGCACAAATATAGGAGGACAAGATCAAAAAAGGAGAGGCATAATGTGTCCTGAAATATAATAAGAAACAATTCTATGACAACATCACTGGTAGAAAGCAAAGGAAAATGTTGATTTCCTCCTCCGCAGATAGGAAAGATAATAGATGTCATTGAGGTGAGTGTCTTTCTTCTGTACTTCAGTCTTCACTAAAAACTCTTGCAGCAATCAGACAGTAAATATAGTGAGACAAGTTATATATCCAGAGCAGAATTCAGGAAAAAAAGCTAGGAGTACTTAGAAAAAAGCAACAATTTTCAGATCATCCGAATGTGGCTCAAGCCACTTTTTCTCTTTTAGATCTTCAAAAGGACTGCTCATAGGAAGAACAAATGCCATGCTCAATTTTAGAAAGGGAGCAGGAAAAGAGGATCAAAGGAGCACCAGAACATGCAACTGAACTTCAGTCCTTAGGGAGCTACTTATGGTTATCTAGAAGAACACACAGTGAATAATAAGCAATTTAAGTATATCAAAATAAGGCTTGTCAAGATACACAGGCTTCCTTGACAGGAAGCAAGCAGACCGTATGGCTTCGAGTAGGCTGAGGATGCCAATTATCTTGACAGTAAGGGGACTTTGATACTTTTATAATCAAATGATAGAAGTATGGTTTGGACTAAACTTCTGTAAGGCAAATATAGATGCAACACTGCTCAGAAACCATTCAGCCAAATTAAAAGGAAAATCTTTTTAGGGCTCTAATTTGGGCCTGAAACTATTCAATCTGCACATTAAAACTTAGAGTGATGAGAAGGTATGTGAGTAGATGATGAATTTGTTGCACTCCAAGATGTCAAATCTGGTAGCATGCAGTAAGGTGCAGCATGACAGTAACAATTAAGGAACCATCTTAAAAACACAATAAAGGACAAGTGCAAAATTCTGTTTTTAGGCAGGCATAGCCAATGGTGCAAAGGCAAGGTTGGCTGTGGATGTCAGCCCAGTTCTCTGCAAAGGATGTGGAAATAAAAGCAAATAAGCATGTGGACATGAGTTAAAGATTTTATGTTGTAAAGACAAGCTGGCATGCAGGTAATGAGACATTAAAGAATTCTCTTCTGCTTATCATTAATAAAGCCTGAGCCAGACTAATGTGTAGTTGGAATGCTGCTTTGAAAGTATAACACAAACTGTCAGAAAATCCAGAGGAGAAAATGGAAATGGTTGAGGTCAGCAAGGAAAAGCTAGCACTGAGAGCAGGTCTTTAAATATTTCATATGCTGCTGCAAAGGAAAGGAAAAACGAGTTCTTTGCATTCACAGTAGAAAGGGCAACCGTTACTAAGATTAAGTGTTGGCAGTGAAAATCCATCATGGAAACCTATCCAATAACAGAGATAGCAAAGTGCTGAGAAAGCTGGCTGTGGAGGTTCCATCATTTTGAGTCTCTGAGATGAGGTCAGAGATGCCACCACCAGGGCCTGCACAGAATGCTTGTGCTCTGCCCCCACCTACACTTTGATCTCTGTATCTGACCACAGAAGTTCACAACCTGCAAGCAATCACTGACATTGTTTAGGGAAAAGGGAACTGAACACAGGTATGAAAATGTCTGCAAACAGTTCGAAATCAGCTATAAAGATGAGGCAAATAAATTCTAAAGACAAGAGAACTTGATCTGGACTACCAGAATACTGGATGTTTAAAAACATCAAGCATTCCTCCCCCGGACTTTTTCAAAGAAGGAGCACAAT
Organism: Lagopus leucura; assembly: GCF_019238085.1. Lineage (NCBI taxonomy): Eukaryota > Metazoa > Chordata > Aves > Galliformes > Phasianidae > Lagopus > Lagopus leucura. The sequence goes on along the minus strand of NW_024962285.1, from coordinate 1,159,781 downwards.
GAAACCATGGATGAGACTACCAAGAGCCACAGGGGAATCTTCCCTCCTGAACAATTTTAGGAACAGGATTAGAAGAGGTATGGAGGAATACTTGAAACAAGGGGGGGGGGGGGCTGCACTATTTTATGTGTTTCTGTAATTCTTTGAGAGAGGGGAAATAGTGAAAGTACACGGAAACGAAACACAGAAGTGAGAGCAGGAACTGCTCTGTACAAAGAGCAAGTGACAGACTGTGAAACAAGAAATTAAAAATGTGTGGGCAGGGGAACCCCTCATTTTTTTTTCATTATAAACATCTGACTTGTTGCACTTCTTGATTATCCACATGGAGTATTTTGCAAAATTGAAAACAAAAGCTCCAAGGGTTTTCAGTGTAAACTAGTGTTCAGCAGAACATGTTGACTCTTACAGCTTGAGACAGGGCCTAATGCTTACACTGCAGGAACGGAAAAAACCCTTTACTTTTTGGTACATTGCAATGTAATATCTGGAAACATCTACTGCCAGACACTGAGCTGGATAACCTGCCAGTGTGAACTAGCCTGACAGCTTCTCAGATAACTACCAGAAATCATAACAGAATTTTCTTCCCATTCCCCCTTACGTTGGTGACTGGCAAAATATTTCCATGTTGAAGCTCCTCACTTCAGAGTGCTTATGTGAACACATAAATAAATTTGCTGGTTTGCATTGAGAGCTTCAGTTTTGTTCTCCAAACAATTACAGAAATTCCAAAATACTGAAATTTCACCTTGTCTCAAGTATAAATGAAAAACAAACTTACCAAAAATGTCATGGAATTGAGGAATTAGTAATATTTGTTTGACCTCTTAGAGACATTTAGAATCATTTGTTGGAAGGAACCTCTAAAGGCTATCTAGTCCAACTGTCCCGCAATGAACAGGGACGTCAACACCTCCATCAGGTTTTCAGTGTCCAGTCCAGCTTGACCTTGAGTATCTCCAGGGATGGGGCATTCATCAGCTCTCTGTATCAACTGTGCCAGTGCTTCACCACACTTACTGTAAAAAGCATCTTCCTTATATCCAGTCTAAATCTCCCCTCTTCAGTTTGAAAATATCTGCTCTTGTCCTGTTACAACAGACCCTGCTAAAGAATCTGTCCTCTTCCTTCTTACAGCCCTCTTTTATAGATTTTCTAAAAGGCCACTATCAGGTCTCCCTGGAACCTTCTCTTCTCCAGGCTGAACAGCCCCAGTTCTTTCAGCCTGTCCTCATAGGAGAGGTGTTCCTTCCCCTGGATCATTTCTGTGGCTCTCCTCTGGACGTGCTCCATCAGGTCTATGTCTCTCCTGTACTGAGGATTCCACATATGGGTGCAGTACTCCAGGTGAGGCCTCACCAGCATACAGGGGCAGGATCTCACCTCCCTTCTTCTGAAGCAGCTCAGGATACAATTGGTTTTCCAGGCTGCAAGTGCACACTGCTGACTCATATCCAGCTTGCCATGCATTAGTATCCCCAAGTCTTTTCCAGCAGGGCTATGCTCCATCCTGACATCCCCTAGCTCGTACTGATAGTGGAAGCTGTCACTACCGAGATGCAAAACCTTGCATTTGGATTTGTTGAACCTCAGGGGGTTCACCTGGGCCCACTGCTTGTGTCTGTTTGTATTTCTCAGAATGGCATAATGTCCCTTGGCCATAACGACTGCACCACACATTTATTTTGATAAAACTGCATTGCAGCTTGATAACGCAGACGCTGCAACCTGAACATTTCATCTATTCTTAGTCTAAATGATGAAGTAAAAAAGCAGACATTTATACCTCGTAGAAACAAAACTTTGAGATAATCTCCTATCAGATTGTGATGAAATGGATACATTCCCATAAACATTTTATCACTTAATTAAGGCAATGTTTCCCAAAGGAATAATACTTCGTAAGTAAATAGTAAGTAAGTAAAACATCACTTCTAGTGTCCTTTAACCCCACAGAAAGTATTTCTGAACAAAGACAGGAACATAATCTATGGTCAGGCAGCTAGAAAGACATCTTCAGAGTGAAACGAAACAGCTGCTTAACACAGCATACAAATTATGCATAATTGTTCAAGACCTATTTATCAAATGCATTTCTGAGAAGAATTAAAGATGCATTTTCTACTCTAGTTGTTGCTTTATTGTTGCTTGATCTTGCAAGCACTGTTACTTCTCTTAGGTGTTTTGTTATGACTCTTCGTTTCATATCTCCCAGATGTTTTTTTTTTGCAAGAGCACTGCTAAGAGCAGCAGGAAACTAATGAGGGTCATTTTTTTAACCTATATGGCATTGCTAGGAGGTAATCTTCTCAGACAAATCACCAGTTCTTTCCCGTTGTCCTGTTTCTTGGCTGCTGCTGTTGGCAGCAGACACATTGAAGCATGACATCAGGGCCAAGCCAAGTGTGCCCACTGCTGCACACATGCCATGCAAAGCAGCTCTGACCCGTGGGAGGGGAAACAGCAGACACAGGGGTCTGTGTGGGGTTTGGTGCCAGCATCTGGAGGGCTGCCAGTCCTCTGCACACTGCCACAGCACTGCTGAGCTGGCCCTGTAACAGTCACAGAGTCACAGAATACCCCAAGTTGAAATCAGTGAATCACTGAATCGTAGAATGGATTATTTTGGAGGGGACCTTAATGATCATCAACCTCCAAGCCCCTGACATGGACAGGACTGCCATTCAGCAGGTGAAGTTAAAACAGGGCCCCCATCCAACCTGACCTTGAGCACTTCCACAGCTGGAGCACCCATAGTTCTGGGCAGCTTGTGACAGGGCCTCACTGCCCTCTGAGTAAAGAATTATTCCCTAACATCTAATCTATATTTCCCTTCTCTTAGTTTAAAGCCCTTCCCCCTTGTCCTGTCACTACTAGACTATGCCTATAGTCAGTCCCCTTCCTGCTTATAAGTACTGGAAGATCACAATGAGGTCTCCCTGAAGTCCTCTCTTCTCCGAGCTGAGCAAGCCCAGCTCTTTCAGTCTTTATTTGTAGGAGAGGTGCTCCAGCCCTCCAATCTTCTTCATGAGGTTCTCTCTACTTCTAGCAGTGGGCTAGTTGTGGTTGACATCGCCTTGCATCACGGAGATATGAAAATGCCCTTTCCATTCCTCTTCCTTCTGCCCTTAGTCATCTCACTACTAAGATATCTCCCAGGTCCCAAACCATGTTTTTGTGCTCCTGATTTGTGCTTCCATTGCTCTGCGGTCTCACAGAATGATTGGAGTTGAAAGGGATCATAAAGACCATACAGTTCCATTCCCCTGCACTGGGCAGGGACACTTCCTACTGGACCAGAGTACCCAAAGTCATATCCAACCTGGCCCTAAACAGTTTCTGGGATAGCAACATCTTCCTTTAATCTTAACCCATCCTCGGTCTTATGTCATCCATAATTTTGTGCTTAAACACTTCACACTGTCTCTGAGCTTTGTTTTGACAAGAGCAAAATCCTTTTTTTCTATAGAAAAAAAGGCTCCTCTCACTAAGCTCCTTCTGAGGACATGTAGAAAGAGCCTGACACTATATCCACTCACCAACGGAAATCCAGTTGTAATATCACTAAATACTAGCCCTTTGGATGTACTTATTTCATTCTTGTTGTTAGAGGCAAGGTTGTGACTGCAGCATACGTAATGCAAGAAGTTAACAAAAGTGGTAGGACTTACATAACCCAGTTTCCATGAAACTATGTCAGGATTCCAGTCCAAGAGTGGGTGGCCACCTGTGCATTGAGGAAGCATCCCTCGGCAGACCCTGGTTTGCCACAGATATGCATTTCATCTCCCCAGCATCCTCAGCAGAGTCTGGGAGGAGGCCTTACATCTCATCTATTTTTGGGTGTGAGACACATGGCTTACCTACTGGTCAGTGTGGCATAGGAACAGGATGCAGAGAGGCACAGAGCATCCATGCTCACTGAAACATGCAGATGCTCCAGCCCTGAGTATTCCACTTCACAGTAGCTATGAAGGAGGCAAGGGTTTCATGTCACTCCTGTATCCTCCTTCTTGCTATCTAGGGCTTTGGTATGAGCTTTCTGCCTACAAAGCATTAATTTCAGAGCTTTAGTCTCACCTTGGCCAAGCCTTAGATGACTGTAACCACCGTATGGTTAAAACACAGACTGCCAGGCACATAGGGATTTATCTGAAGACTGGTTGCACATCTGGAAATGGCTTCTTCCCTGTTATAGCAATTCCATCTGGGAGGTTCAGTGTCATATTTTGGACTATGTGATCACTTTCGGTCATAACTACTTCAAGCATACACCTTGCCACAGGAAGTAAACACTCTGACTGCCTAACTGATTTTAAACACAGGAGGTGTAGGAAACAACTAGAAGTGTGACGCATGCAAAGAGATTGCTGCTTTCATTGCATTTTCCAGCCAAATGCTGTGTGTGGGAAGTCAGCATAGGAGTGGCTGTCCTGATGACCCAGTTGGTAGAAACATTGCTTATTGCAGGATTTGTAACTTGCAGAAGTAATTAGGACAACCCACCAGCTGAACAATAGAGAAGGCCGTCACCTGAACAGCAGATTTAAGATGGTGGCTTTTCCTTCCAGTCATGCACAATGGCAGCTTGCATCTTACTAAAGAGAAGGAGTCAGCTATTATTCAAGCCATTTCAACATTCATATTTCCAAAGTATCCACAAAGGAGTACTTCAGGGCAAGATGTCTGGTGAATATAAAAAAACATTCTATAGGAAGAAGACAGATCCTTTGTCAGGCAAAAGCTGTTGTATGTATGAACTGCAGGAGAAAGCTTCAGATGGACTGTTGTCAAAAGCCATTTGTTCAGTACTGTGAGTGTGTGGTCCTGAAAACTGTGTTTCATACCTTTCCTGTTCCTGTGTGGTAATGAATGTTCATGCATTTACTTATTTTATTTTGAATATTGACTAGAGGAACATTAAGAAGAAATCTTTATCTAAAATGGAAAATAAATGTGACTTTATGAAGTTACAGCAGTAATGCCGGAGAGGTCTGCCCTCCCAAGATCTGCCACCAAATTTTGATGTCCATTTTGTCACTTAGGGATGTGGGTGATCACCATGATTAATAATAATAATAATAAATGTCTTCCAGACATTTATTCTCAGGAATTTGGATATTCAGTCTCCTAAATGGAAGAGTGTATTTTTGTGTTTGGGAGCTAATCAATCATCTGAGAGTTTTTAAGCAATTAGGATTCCTGGGGGGGAAAATATGGAATAAGAAGAAAATAATTTCAAGAACAAATCTGGATTTTGGATCTCTGGTATGCAGAGAACACAATCATTATATCATCAATCTGGAAAGAAAATTTATCTGTCCTCCCTTAAAATAACCAAAAGATAGGGATTTACATAGCACTGTCACAGAAAATGTTTTCCATTAATTAACATTCAGTGAGAGAAAATTGTTTTCATGTAACAAATATTAACACGATTTTAAGGATATAGCAGTAATTTGCTACATGTGGAAAAGCTCCATAAGACGTTTTTGGTCTCCTGCCATTGTAGTTGCTTCAGGTTTTTGAAATATCCACCTGCTGTGGTTTTAAAGAACGACATGGTCTTTTTATATGAGTTGGCATATCTGAAGGTCTGACATCTGTGTAACTTCCTTCCTAGACTGAGGACACAGGAAATTAGAATTCTGATTCAAGCCCAGCAATTGTTTTCCATAAATACAAAGAAAAATGTAGAGAAAAGTATATGGAGATTTTCTAATGCTGAAATGCTGTATCCCAGATATTTACTTTGCTATTTCAGACTAGCTAGCTTTTTCACAACCAAACGATAGTGATTTCAGAAAGTGTTACTTAAATTTTACATAATCTGTAAAAAGAACAAGTAGGTTTCAAGTGAACTGTAGTAAAAAGCTCTATTTTGTCTTCCTACAGAGAAGCTTTCTGTTTTTATGTACAAATTCCCTTTTCCTTTCTCCACTGATACAGTCCTGTATCTATTTCCTAATTTTCCAGTTTAGCAGCCTAAATCCAGCAACCCAATCTCAATCCTAAACTGGCATTTCAGCATGGTCTGGCCTCTCTCATAAAGGCTGCGAAAAAATGTTTGTAATCACATTTAATAATTTTAATCTCACACGTCATTTTATTATTTCAGCAATTGGGTTGGTAGATCTCAGTCCCTCCTCTTCAATGCAACAGTGCTACACTCAAAATATTTCTATTATGCAAAAGATACACATCTTTCATGCAAATACAAGAATTCATTGTGAAGAGAATATAACTTCTACCAACCTAATAGCAGAATTATTTTCAGTCTCAGTTTAAGGATTATAGGAGGAGGAGGAATAAAAAATTGTATTAAATGAAATGTCTCCAGAATAACAGTTACAAGTGCAATGCCTACACTTCCTAGTGCATATCCCTCTCTGTGCTCTTTCCTTTGCCTTTTTGGATCTGTTCTGGAGAGAGAGATAAAGCTTATGGTGAGTCATCCATCAGCATCAGGGCAGGTAAGACTGCACTGGGCAAAGGAGCTAAAGCAAAAAAAAGAAAAAAAATAAAAGTAAAAATAATTAAAAAAAAAAAAAAGCAAAATCAAAAAAAGGCCGTCCAAAAAGCTCTTTTTTTTTTAGGGCTGTTTTGAACCAGCAAAAGCACTGTGCCGGTGCTGGGGGTGGCAGCAGCTGATGGCTGGTGGGCGGGCTGCTGAGGCAGCAGGGGTGGAGCTGGCAGCGCTCACTCTTATCTCTGTGATTAGCCTTGACCCTTTTCTGTGAGGCTTTAAGCAGCCCCCGGGAGGGGCCAAACCGAGAGAGCCGACTTGAGAGGAGAGGCTGAATGGCAGCAGGTCCCACCTCAGCAACGCAGGCGGCGCCCTTCCCGACCCACCTCGGTCCTTCCTCAGGTGGCTTTAAGTCATAGGTTTGAAACCCTGGAACTGGAGGGTGAGGAGGCGGAGAATGAGGCGGTGGAACAGCCGCCAAGATTTCCTAAGGAGAGGCGGTCGGCTCCACACTTGAAGACCGCCTCTTCCGGTAAAGGAAGGAGGGTGATAGTTGTAGGTGATTCCCTTCTAAGAGGAACTGAGGACCCAGTATGTCGACCTGACCCCACCTGGATGGAAGTGTGCTGCCTCCCTAGGGCACGGGTCAGGGACGTCTCTAGAAAGCTGCCTGGGCTTATTCGCCCGTCTGACTACTGCCCCTTATTGGTAGTTCAGGTTGGCAGTGATGATACTGCCAAGAGAAGCCTAAGGGCTATTAAGAATGACTTCAAGGGTCTGGAGAGGGTACTGGATGGTGCGGGAGTGTAGGTGGTCTTCTCTTCTATCCCTTCAGTGGTGGGGAAGGACACTGAGAGGATCGAAAAACTCTCCACATCAACAAATGGCTTAGAGGCTGGTGCAGGCACAAGAACTTTGGTTTTTTTGACCATGGGGCAATTTACTCGGCTCCTGGCATGACGGCTGCAGAAGGAGCTCACCTGTCTGCAAGGGGCAAAAGGATCCTAGCCCAGGAGCTGGCAGGCCTCATTGAAAGGTCTTTAAACTAGGAAAGAAGGGGGAAGGGAACAAAATGAGGGCTGCTGAGGTTCAGGTAGTTCAGGGTTCAAAAGTGAACTTGATGGGTGATGAGGGTGGAGTTCGAAGGGATGGAGTGTGGCAGGGGAATGCTGCTTCCCTGAAGGTCTATACACAAATGCGCGCAGTATGGGAAATAAACAGCAGGAGTTGGAGATCTGCGTGCAGTCGCACGGCTATGATCTCATTGCGATCACAGAGATGTGGTGGGACAGCTCGCATGACTGGAATGTTGTCATGGAGGGCTATGTGCTTTTTAGGAAAGATCGGCCGGCAAGGCGGGGTGGTAGAATTGCTCTTTATGTGAGAGAGCAGCTAGAATGTATGGAACTCCACCTGGGGGAGAGCGGTGTAGCAGTGGAGAGCTTGTGGGTGAGAATCAAGGGGTGGGCTGGTATGGCTGACACTGTTGTGGGAGTGTGCTACAGGCCCCCTGCTCAGGAGGAGGAGGTTGATGAGGCCTTCCACAAGCAACTGGAAGCAGCGTCACGATCCCAGGTGCTGGTGCTTATGGGGGACTTCAATTATCCAGATATTTGCTGGAAAAGCAATGTGGCCAGGCATGCGCGGTCCAGACGGTTCCTGCAATGTGTTGAAGACAACTTCCTGATGCAGGTGGTTGAGGAATCGGCGAAGAGAAGGGTACTGCTGGACCTTATTCTCACCAATAGAGAAGGGCTTGTCAGGAAAGTAAAGGTTGGGGGCAGCTTGGGTTGTAGTGACCACGAGATGGTGGAGTTCAAGATCCTGAGTGGAAGAAGTAAAGCAAAAAGTAGGATTGCTATCCTGGACTTTAGGAGAGCCAACTTCGATCTCTTTCGGGGCCTACTTGGAGCTATCCCGTGAACTAGGGTGTTGGAAGGCAAGGGGGCCTGTGAGAGCTGGTCGGCATTTAAGCAGCTCTTCTTCCAAGCTCAGGATCGGTGCGTCCCTGTGAGGAAGAAATCGGGAAAGGGTGGCAGGAGACCTGTGTGGATGAGCAAGGAGCTCGTGCACAAACTCAAAGGAAAGAAGAAGGCCCATGAAATGTGGAAAAAGGGTCTGACTACTTGGGAAGAATACAGGAATGTTGTCAGGGTCTGCAGGGATGCGACAAGGAAGGCTAAAGCCCGCCTGGAATTAAATCTGGCAAAGGGGATAAAAGATAATAAAAAAGGTTTTTTCAAGTACATTAACAGTAAAAGGAAGACTAGGGAGAATGTGGCTCCCCTGCTAAGTGACGGGGGAGTTCTGGTAACGGGGGATGCTGAGAAGGCAGAGATACTGAATGCCTTCTTTGCTTCTGTCTTCAGTGAAAAAGCTCCCCCTCAGGAATCCGAGACCCTGGAGGTTAGTGAGAGGGTCTGGGGAATGGAAGACCTCCCTTCTGTCAGGGAAGAGGTGGTCCGGGAGCGCCTAGGCAACATCAATGTTCAGAAATCCATGGGACCCGATGGGATGCATCCACGGGAGCTGAGGGAGCTGGCAGAGGTGATTGCTGAACCGCTTTCTGTCATCTTTGAGAGGTCTTGGAGGACAGGGGAGGTGCCTGAAGACTGAGGTTAGCCGATGTCACTCCGGTCTTCAAAAAGGGCAAGAAGGAAGATCCAGGCAATTATAGGCCAGTCAGCCTCACCTCTGTTCCTGGAAAGGTGATGAACAGCTTGTGCTGGATGTCATCTCCAGACAACTGGGAGAAAAGGAGGTTATCAGGAGTAGTCAGCATGGGTTCACAAGGGGGAGGTTGTGCTTGACCAACCTGGTAGCCTTCTATCATGTTGTCTCTGGTTGGGTGGATAGGGGGAGAGCAGTGGATGTGGTCTACCTTGATTTCAGCAAGGCATTTGATACTGTCCCCCATGACGTCCTTATAATAAAGCTGAGGAAGTGTGGGATAGATGAGTGGACAGTGAGGTGGGTTGAGAACTGGCTGACTGGCAGAGCACAGAGGGTCGTTGTTGGTGGTGCAGAGTCCGGTTGGAGGCCTGTAACCAGCAGTGTTCCTCAGGGGTCTGTGCTGGGTCCGGTCTTGTTCAACATCTTCATCAATGACCTTGATGAGGGGATAGTGGCCACCCTCAGCAAGTTTGCTGATGATACGAAGCTGGGAGGATTGGCTGACATGCCTGAAGGCCGTGCTGCCATTCAGCAAGACCTGGACAGGCTGGAGAGCTGGGCAGAAAAAAACCGGATGAGGTTTAACAAAAGCAAGTGTAGAGTCTTGCATCTGGGGAGGAATAATTCCATGCACCAGTACAGGTTGGGGGATGAGCTGCTGGAGGGGAGCTCTGCGGAGAGGGACCTGGGTGTCCTGGTGGATGACAGGTTGGCCATGAGCCAGCAGTGTGCCCTTGTGGCCAAAAAGGCCAATGGCTTACTGGGGTGCATTAAAAAGAGCGTGGCCAGCAGGTCGAGGGAGGTGATCCTCCCCCTCTACTCTGCCCTGGTGAGGTCTCATCTGGAGTACTGCGTCCAGTTCTGGGCTCCCCAGTACAAAAAAGACAGGGATCTCTTGGAAAGAGTCCAGCGGAGGGCCACCAAGATGGTGAAGGGCCTGGAGCATCTCTCCTATGAGGAAAGGCTGAGTGAACTGGGTCTGTCCAGCCTTGAGAAAAGAAGACTGAGAGGGGACCTGATCCAGGTCTATAAATATCTAAGGTGTGGGGGGCAGAATGGCGAGGCCGGACTCTTTTCAGTGGTGAGTGGAGACAGGACAAGGGGAAACGGCCGGAAACTGCAGCACAGGAAGTTCCGCACAAATGTGTGCAAGAACTTCTTTACAGTGAGGTGACGGAGCACTGGAACAGGCTGCCCAGGGAGGTGGTGGAGTCTCCTTCTCTGGAGATGTTCAAGACCTGCCTGGATGCCGACCTGTGCGACCTGCTGTAGGGAACCTGCTTTGGCAGGGGGTTGGACTCAATCTCTGGAGGTCCCTTCCAACCCCTACAATTCTGTGATGCTGTGTGATATAGACATAGATGGCTTCCTCCTCCTAAGTCTGAGGCAGTTTGTATATATGTTCTAACATCTTTTACAGTTTAATCTTTCTTCACTGGCATGTAATTCCATGACAGATCCAAATTTGCTGTATATGAAGTTAACATATTTATTAGATACGTGCCCTTTGTTCTTTTGCTCTAGGACTTGGCCTGACCACTGCTAGATTGCTCATAGCTGTGGAAGTTCCAAGGTCAGCCTGTGCCCTGCCTGCTGTTTTTGCCTGGCCTGTCCTCTTGTCCTCTTCCCAGGCTCCAGCTGTGGCATCACGTATTTTCCTCTGTGCTACATTAATATACTGGGGTCATAAACACCTTTTAATACAGAAAAAGCAGCTTGGCACTCTGTTTAAAAAATAAACAGAGTGCCATAAGATTACACAAACATGCATAAGTCAAACAGAACAGGTGGGTAAAAACAGAGCTTGACAAGTCCTAGGGACCTTGCAAAGCTACTGCAAAACCAAATACTAGCGATGACCATTCTGTTTTTTCTAGGCTGAAGGATAGCAGAGCTAATTATATTTTGTTTACCCTGCCCATAACATAAACAAACAGACACATATTGAAATTGCACATGTTTCCATATGTGCATGCTTGTATTCACAGGGACTAATAGTGGCACACTGAAAGCTAATTTGGTACCCTAACATTTGCAGGTCAGGGCTTCAATGACAATTCAGGAGAGTGTGAAGCAGTCTGTCATTACTGCAGTTACCAAGCTCGGGATTTACATCTTCTGTGGGTGGCTGGTGGACACAAAGTTTTCTCCTGGGGCAGGTCAAATAAACATCCAAGAGAGGAAGTGAATGTATTTATTCTGATGAAGGTAAAGCTAGAGGACTCTGTGGTCCCCTGGTTCCCAGTGATCAATGAGATTAAACTGACGTTCATCAAGTAAGGTTCCCCTCAGATTTCCTGAGGTATCCCAACACAGCAGATAAAGTTTCCTGAAAACACTAGTGTCTGTGTTTAAAGTTGGAAGTGTCACCGGAGAGTCAGGAGTTGTGTGCTGGTGTCTGAAAGGCCCAGATACCATCCTGTGCCCACATTCCCCAGGACTGAAAAAGCATAGTAGTACCCAAACGTCATGCCACGGGCTGTAAGTTTCAGAGTCGGCCACGGGTATGATCCAGCTTGGTCATAAAGAATCCAAGAGCAGCCACAAAAAGCTACCATGATGGGTATCGCTGGTCTCATAACCCAGGTACCTGGCTGGCAGCTAGTACGTGAAGTCTTTGTCTTCAGGGCCTGCAACTGAGAAGGTGAGAGGAGCTCCTTCCTAGTGGCTGTCATCATGCCCGAGCTCACTAGAGGGCGCCATACATTGCATGGAAACTCATCACGCAGGAGTCTGGATCACATCTTATAAAATCTGCTTGTACGGGCGGCAGTATATTATTTCCTTTTTATGATTTCCTTTCTGCTGTGGCGGATCCGTTTCTGTCCCTGATCCTTCAGCTGATGTCTGTGCACAGGGCGATCCTCTCTGACTGTCAAGGCAGGCCTGTAGGACAGCAGAAAGAAATTCTGCAACACTTTCCATGGAGTGTTTGTCTGAAGGTTTGTTGTGTTCTTTTATTAGGTGGCAAAACTGCTAAACAAGCACTTCTACACAGTGACGTGCAACATGAAGAGCCAAGGCTCAGCTAAGGAGTGTGGTATGAGGGAGGGTGAAGGGGAAATGAGAGAAGTGGAAATAGCTCTGTGGGAGGTGCTGAGCATTTGGCAGTCTTGATTAAGAAGTTGCACATCCTTGTGTTATTTTCATGGGTCCCTGGCCACAGCTTTTACAAGTACTTCTGCTACCTGGGTATTTACGCTGACTGCAGGAAGCAAGAGATCACCCAACGAATGCATCAGCTCACCGTGGGCCAGGCAAGACATGGTGATGAGCCACCTTACCACTGCCACTGAGCCCTGTGTGTTACGGCAACCATCTCCTGGGTTGAGCCTTCACCCCTACAATTGCTGCATGACCAGTTTTTCCAAGGCAAGAAGATGTTCCTCTCATCTTTAGATTCAAACTCCACATTACTCACAATCAGCCTGAGCCACATCTAAATTATGCTGGGTCCTTCCACAAATCAATCCATTCTCAATTCTTTGGAGATCAGAATGAAGTTGTTCCCAGATTCCTTTGTGTCACAGCAATTGAATTTTTCAAGGACTTCATGGCGGGAAGGCTTGGATACTTCCTAAAGAGGGTATTCAAGAGAAGAAGACAGGCATGAGTAAAAGTAAAACAATTTCTGTATAAGGATATTTGGAGCTTTATTCTGCTTGTGTCAGCCACGTAGGAGGAGGCATGCAGTAGGCAGTGAGCAGAGGCCAGAGCAGCTCCATGGCCAGAAGGCCACAAAAGCACTCACTTTGGGTCTGGACCCAGGGCAAGAAGCCAGAGAGGTGTACAGACACAGCTGGTTTGAACACAAAGCTGCACCTTCAGCCTGCTCATGCTTACCAGGGTTTGCATAGTGCAAAATGGCAAACATCAGCAGCTTTGTACCACCACAAAATACTTCTTTATGACTGGTCACAACAGCTACCATGAGTATTAGAAAAACAAAATGAAACAAAACAGTAAAGATGGGTGGAAATAAATGGCGCTGTGGGTGTTTCACTCCACTAATGAGAAATTTGCTTAGAATAGGGCATGACTGTAGACCACGTAGCTCCTTGTGTGTGGAGCTGTAGGGTGAGTGCCATTGTGGAGCAGCACACTGATGGGAGCTTGTGTGCAGGCTGCAGGGTGAGTGCCATGGGGACTGCCAACAGCAGAGCTGAGAACTGCAGACAGAGCCAGGGAGAAATGAGGCCAATTTCAAATGAGGGAAGAAACATTTAGACAGTTGGTGGTGTCCATCTGGCACTCAGTGATGAATCTGCAAACCCCTTGGCCAGCTCTCTCAGCAGTCTACAATTCCAACTGCCCTCATCTATTGGTCATGGTAGTGCAACTGGTGCCATTCAAGCTCCCTGAACATTGTTGCTGTTGTTAGCTTCAATGCCTTTTTTGAATTAAGGCAATTGAATTTAATTTAGTTTTGTTTTTTGTCAGCCCATTCCTAAGGACTGGGGCTATATTTTCACTTCTGTGCTATCTTCTGCAGTTTAATGTCATTACACACACATACATAGAGCTCCACTGAAAAGTAAATTTTCATGACTGTTTCTCAGTTGGCATGGATATCACAGGAGACAAAATGTCAGAAGATCTTCATCCCATTTTCAAAAGCATCTCTAAAATTTCTCAGGTGTGTTTATTTTTGTCAATCCACAAAGGTGCCTATCTGCATCTTTTGGAACTTGTTAACAAAAACTGGATCTTGTTACCAGAAATTTACATTAACTTCATATATTTGTTAGGGTGAATATGCTTATCTATGTGAAACAACTTGGAAATGAAGCATAGACTTTTTATTAATTTGCACATCTGTGACATCTTTCCCTTTGGTGAAATTTTAGACCCAGCAAACAAAAATGTTCTGCTAGTTTTATAAACCTGAGCAGGCTTTCATAATACTATCACATTTGTTAATACCCATTCTTACAAAAAGTTATCTTACTTGAATAAATAGTTCAAATACCAATGCAAAAACAAAGTGGGCATAGAAAGGCAAAGGGGGTGGGGGGGGTGAATCACTGGGCTAAAGTCAACCATATTCATAGGCTTACTGAGATTCAGGCTGAAGATCAAGATCCTGAGTATTAAGACCCTTGTGAAACTCAAAAACCCCTAAAGTAAATCCTTGAGGTTTTTGGAAATTCGTACAAAATTCCAATCTCTTTTTCCTGGTCACATAACAGGAATTGCCAGAGATGTGACATGGACCAGCTCCTCTTCCTACTCTATTCCTTTGTACCACTGTTTCAGGCATCGCAGTTATTCTGACAACAAAGTATAAGGGTGTTTTGTATAGTCATGGCATCCACTAAAACAAAACAAAGCAAGCCAGTTCCTCACTGCCAGCCAAACGTCCTGGGATTGTAGCCAGTAACCCACAGGCTGCACTTGGTTTTCCTCAGCTGTTGCAGAAAGAATAACGAACAGAGTAGAAAGAAATGTATGAGACTGTAGGGTTTATCCACACTGCTAAATTTCTGGAGGTTCTCTTCCTCATTTACTCCCAGAAAGGCAGTCCTGTGGTCTCTCTCTGCTATTGTAACCACCTATGGGCCAACCATCAAAACGTAGACCCTGACATACTTTCAGAGGTTCTTCCACAAAAGAAAGTAATCCCTTTTCTAGCTCATCCTGCGCTGCAGGTGCTCTGTTGGCTCTTTTTCAGACCCTGATTTGAATCAGCCCAGATGTCTGCTTATCCTGACTTGGAACTTCTGTGGCTCCTGGGAAGTCCAGAGGTCAAGAATTTCACGCAGCTAAGACCCACGCAGGCAGGAAGCTGTCAGCTGACTCTTACCACAAGCATTCTGTGCAAAGTGAAGACAAACTTTTCAGCTTCCCACAATTAAAATCATGC
The DNA here is from genome assembly GCF_019238085.1 of Lagopus leucura. NCBI lineage: Eukaryota > Metazoa > Chordata > Aves > Galliformes > Phasianidae > Lagopus > Lagopus leucura. Next base: position 1,144,776 of record NW_024962285.1, on the reverse strand, counting down.
CTTGTTCCAACTTTCCATGAGGCAGCAAGGGGACTTCTGAGCCGTCAAAGAAAGTAAAAAGGACATTGCCACACTGTTAGACTCACTCGCCTTTCTTCAGCACTGTGAATGATAAGATAGCATGACTCGTGTGTGACTGATACTAGGTAACGTGGAATAAAGAGCTGGAAGGGGAAATCACGTGCAATCTCAGAGCTCTTCTCTGCACTCCTTTTTTTTATTGATAAGATGCTTTTCAAGCAAGAATTTGGTCTCACAGATTTTACACAGCATGGGAAATTATATTATTATGTACAAAAATCAAAGGACAGAATGCCTCCAGATATGCTCAGGATTCCTTGAACAGGTAGTGGGGATTTAGGAGCTCGTTTGGTGTGGCCTCCAGCTCTCTCCCCCAAACGCTTCTCACTCTCACCTAGTGTAGTAACAACTAATGGGATGCTTCTGATGGAAGGAAGACAATTTTGAAATGAGATATGGACATCGGGAGTGCGCAGGGCAAATGTAGAAAACACTCTGTACTCTTGAGAAGAGAAAACCAGGGTCTGTATGACAGAGATAAAACTGTGGTAGTAGAAACTAATGCATTTCCAAAAGTTGTTCAGAATTTCATCAGCTTTCAGTCAATCCCAGGATGCTGTTGACTTGCTTCCTCTGCTTGTCCTGGGGTGGTAAGCAACTCCTTGGACTGAAATTCATTCATCATTTTACCACACAATTTCATTCTTGCCTAGCTGAGCACAGCCAGTGGCAAAATACACTTTCCTTTGCTAACCAAGATCCAGTTATCACTGCAGCCCCACCTTCCCTGCACTTGTGGGCCGGAAATATGTCCTGGGAATTTATGAGGAGAACAGCACAGAGTTCTCCCTGTGCCTGCAAGGATGTAAGATTTCCCCAAAATCCCTTACCGGCAGTAACAGCACCACCCAACAGTTCCATGGACACTCAGAGAAAATGGTAAGAACAATAGCAGGAAATGTCTCAGGATGGAAACAACAATCTGAACACAGCCCACATTTCTGGGGGCTTCCTGATTGGCTTGATTTGCCTCAGCTGGAGCAGTTTGGATAACCTGGAGTTGTCTCACCAGGGTGAAACCTCTCCCCATTGAAGCTGCATTTGTTCTGGTGCTTTCTGGGAGCACAGGGAGACTTACCACCAAGAACAAACAAATAAACAAACAGATCACAAGAGCTTTAATGTAGATTAGAGCCATGAAGCGAGGTCAGGACAGTAGGGTTTTGGTTTATTGCTTGTTGATACTGGTGGAGAGTGGCAAAACTGGACAGCCTGTCCATTCCCAGAGAACACATTCTTCACCTTGCACCAGCCTCTGTCCTAGAAAAAGGGACTGTGAGATCCTGTAAGAGAATGGCAGCAGAGGACAGATTTGTGATGTTTGAGTCCAAGAAGCTGTTTGCAACAAGAAACAAACAAAACAAGCAGCAGTTCCTACTGGGTGTTCCCCTTCCTGCCCTGCTGCTCGGATTCTGTCCCTGCTGTCCAAGCAGCTTTGGCAGACATGCAGAGGAATGCATTTCTATATTTGTGAGGGGTTCTTGATGTTGGGAATGTTAAAAGGGACTTAATAAAGCTCACTGCCCAAAGCACACTGACTGCCAGCTGCACGTACCCCCTAGTTCTCCTGCTCAGGGGCTTCTGAGCGCCTCACAGGTTCAGGCAGTCTAAAGCACAACACAAAAGGCAAGGAAGGGTTGGGTAAGAAAAGTCAGAGGGAAGCAGATGGGATCCCTGCAAGCTTCAATTTTCCATCATAGTAAAACTGTGGTGCTTTAACAGCCATGCACCAGCCAAGTCACAAGGAAGGTGTCATCACACCAATTATAATACCTGCTTGGACTTGCACATTTTCAGTGTAATAGCCTGAATTTTCTGGTGCTCATTTTCAATTTCTGAGTTGTTCTCAGACATGTATTTCTTGACTACATTCCGTCAAATGGCATGGTGTGCCTTAGGTCAGACCACTGATTGCTGGGCAGCACAGCCTTACAAAGCCAACAAATTATTGACACCATCTTCCTTGCAACAGCACATTTTAAGCAACCACTGCAGACTATTCATAAAGAAAGAGGACAAATAAGCTGTTGTCTGCACCTGAAATTCACTACAAAGTCCATGCAGTCATTAGAAGCACACATGACTAAAGACAAACCAAGATCCCAGAAACATCGCATGTACTGTGAGTATCCATAATTAATAGTACCAAATAACATACTTTCCTGTGAGAAGCACAGCCTGATGTGTGATTGGACCATACTGAAAAGTGTATTGGATCAAGATGGAGAAATGGAGTCAGACATAGTGATTTACAGAGGTTACAGCTGAGCTGAAACAGGCAACTGCAGCCTTTGCTTGGTTTTTTGAGAACACTGCTCTTTCAACAAACAGTGCAAGCTTTTAGATGTGATCAGATTGCCATACAAAGGACTTATCTGCATTTGCTCCCTGGGGACAGGGAGGGATTGAAAACATCCCAGATGGCAAACAAACAAGGAATGAAATCTTGGTTTGTGTGCAGCAAGGAGTGAGCTGCCATGACTGTGAGCAGAGTCTCTCTTAGAAGAGGCAGTGGAGTTTGGCATGGAGGAAAATGTAAGAATTCAAAGAATGACAAGAAGCATCAGTAAGAGGAAAAAAGGGGAACCTATGCAAGGAGGATCTTGTTTTTCAATTACTCTTCATGTACCTAAACATATATATATGAATATATGTATATATATATACACATATAAAGGCAAATCCATGGATTACAGCATTTTAAGATGTTCTCTCAAGTACCCCTGGTTGTGCTTGGTCTGTCAGAAATACAAGATGTGCATTAATAACCAGCATACACTCTCTTTAAACCTCTGTCAGTTGAATGGGTGTTAGAATAGGTTGGTAACACTGCTTGTCGATGATGGTGTTTAGACACTTATAGTGTGCAAACAGTCGGAGCAGAGATATTACGGTGGTGCTCAGTACACCACTTCAAATCCTTTCTTCGAAAGTAGAACATGTGCAAAGAATCCTACAGCGAAACTTTGGAGTACTTTTTCCTGCTATAAAAGAACTTGAGCACCTTGTCAGTGCAAAAAGCTAGAATTATCCATGATATTTTCATTTCACATTGTAGAATTATGTACCATTATCCCACTTATCGACAGAAAAAAGATTTAGAGTTCCGAAGAGTAATATGAACACTGGCACTGCAGAAAAACAAACAAATAATGATGTAACCACCACCATATTGTGTTCGTATCCACTTCATGCAATCTAAGCAATAGGTAGAGAAGAGGAAGAAAAATATTTACGTCAGAAATATTTATGTCCTTGAGAGTAAAAACAAAAGAAAACAAACAAATGAAAAGTAAAAACACAATCTTTGGCCCAGGACAAAAGAAAAGAATTGTCATTATAAACTGAGCAAGAAAAATGCGGTTCAGAGGAAATTGCGCTTCACAGCAGGGAGAAAACAGTAGCAAGCAGAAATGCAACAGAGGGGGAAAGAGAATTTGTAGGGAATTTCAGCTGTATAACGTATTTTACAAACCATAATACATGTTACTTTACAACATGTTACAAATCATGTTATATTGTGTATACACATAGGTGTTCTTTAGTGCAATAATTACTACACTTGACAATGTGATCTCCTTCCCTAGTTGGACTCCTTCCCTTAAACTGTGTTTGTTCTCATCAGCTGCAGTACATATATAGAATTTCCCTTTCTTTAACTTCTAGAGATGCAAGCTTTTGTAGACTACAGACCTCCATCATGGAAACTGGAAGAGGTTTTTTTTATCACAAATGAGACATGAAAGATCTCTTTACTGAGGAGAGTGACTTTTAGAATGCCAGCCAGCAGATAGTAGCATTGGTTGTACGGTCATACATGAATGTATTTGCCCTATGTAAGGGAGAGAGGAGAGGCAAGGAGAAAGGATGATAAGGAAGGAATACATATAATGTTTTAATAGGAAATGAGGTGCTAGAATTGAAGAAATAACCAATGGAGTCTGATAGACTGTGAGGAGCAGGGCAGTTCCAGGGAAGCAGGAGTGACCAAGAAGATTGCGAAGGATGGACATAGGGCATGGATGGTGAGGGATAGGATCCACCAGGAACACGAGAACTGCACAAGTGGTAGGAAAAGGAGGGTAGTAGAGGAAAAAGTGAAAGACAAGGAAAGGATGAGGAGAGGACGTGTCTGGTTAAGAGCTTGTTTTCCTGTCTTCTTCAGTACTGTGTCTACATAAAGCTGCACCGTCAGTCCCTTGCTGGCTGTAATATTTTCCAACTCCCTGGTTGCTCAACTACACTTTTGATTTTGAGAGTGTTTGACCCAGTCTGGTGAGTTTCTGACAGAAATGCAGTTAAATCCCAAACACAAGGTAAGGGTACCTTGGCCTTTCAGCTGCCACCAGCAAACTCACCGAGTTTAAGGAAAGAGCCGTTCCTCGGATGGTGAGGTCAAAACTACTTGGCAGCAGGTACCTGATCTCCCTCAAGGATAAGAGGGAAGGAGTCTCCCCAGAGAAGTGTACAGGCTGCTACTGACCCAAGATATTTTGCTTTTTCATGCAGCATTGCTTGAGCTCTAAGCTTGCAGAGGTTTATTGCATTCCTAGTGCAGACCCTCTAGAAGCATCAGTAAGTTTCAATAAGGATAGAAAATAAATAGCCAGCATCTATCTGAAGTTTCTGGTGTGGACAGCCTGGAGATTGCTGGGAGATAAAACCTGTACCCTTTCCTAGGCTTGCTGTCTTCCCTGGTGGTGCTGTGGAGTAACTGTGTGTACCCTCGGAACACTGGTATGTGTAAGAGTGGAACAAAAACAACCTCCTTCCATAGCAGCTGCAGGTAGAGGTGCACAAAATCATGCCTGCATGTGAGCTGTGCATCCACGCTAGCCCTGGGTAGCACTGTAGCAGCCAGCACTGCTGCACTACAGAGGATGAGCACTCTAAAGTCATCCCTCAGTTGCTCTCCCTTCATTCCTTGGACTTCTCCCAAGCTATAAATAACACAGTCCACTGTACAGCTGAACTGCTGACATAAGTTTCTAAGCCAAAATCAATTTTCATGTGGCTAGCTGCAACGTGTCAGCCTTCTGTGCTGCTTTCCTAGTCTCTAGGTGTGTTCAGCTTGTGTGTACTGCTTTGGGAGGAGGGGAACCACATGTGTTGACATGCTTCTAAAACAGAGAAAAAGTAGCTCCAACTGGTGGAAATCTCACCACAAATACAATGATTAGTACACCAACAGGGTGTTGCTTTGGCAAGGAAAGGACTGCATAGCTTTGGCAATTCCAGGACAAAGAATTTGTAAGCTGTCCAGATAGCCTTCTACATCTGAAGCAAATAACGGTTTACTAACTAACTCTGGATAAATACATTTGGTTTTTATAGCTGACCATGTTTATTTTGAGAGATCCTATGGCCAATGTATTCTTGATTTGTTCTTGTTTTGGCTAACCTAACAGTGATTAACATGGTCCTAAATCAGGCAGATGCAAAATATTAATATACAGCTCCCTTTTTGTGCATGTACATATCTATTGTAAACAGCCAATGAAGCCATACAGTGTATTTTCTTTATTAACAAATTCTCCAAATTACATTGGGTTTCAACTTTTGCTAAGTGAGAGGAACTTCCAATGTGCTCAGGAAGACACAGATAGATAGATACAGAGCAACTCATGCAAATTCATGCCTAAATCTCATTTACGGGCATTGATTAGTGATAATGCGTTCCCAGTTTTTCCAATCACACAGCCTTTTCAAAGATGCTAATTAACTTTGCTGCTCTTGATTATCAGTCACACTCTGCAAACAATACCCTTCTGGAAATCATACCATGCGCACTGCTGGATATCCTCTTTGAGGGTTAGCTTTTCCAAAATGGATGAGCTCTGCAGAAAGACAAAACTAAGAGGTATTGAATTGCTCAGATCCAGAGTCGCATTTCAGATCCTGCTTCAGACCTGAAATCAGGCAGTTTTTCACCACCAGCACAGCTTGTGTGTTGATACATAGAGATATCTACAGATGCTTCACCTGGGTTCAGCATAACTGCCAGTGTTTGCTAAGAAAACTAAGCCAATGTAGAAACTAAGCCAGGTGATTCTCTGCTTCCCTATAGCAGTACGAGCACAGTTCATGGCATAGAATGTAAGTAAATGGCATTTTGCTTTACAGCTATTTTGCTGAGATGTGGAAGTCTATACAGGTGCTGACTACCCTGCTGCCCATACTAAGTAGTAGGAATGAGTGGCCCACAAGGTGAAATATCTTAGCCAGTACTCAGTTGCACTGCAGGAAAAGGCTCTTGGCTCTATGCTCAAAGATGGACACTGCACTTTAAGTTTCAGTTGCCATTAAGAGAAGAAACACTTTCTGGCATTGCTTTCTGGTCAAAAGCTTCATGAAGGCTAAGTGCGTGAGACAGAAACTGAGCCCATGCAGAGATCAAATTCAGCCCTACAAATGTCAAAGGAGAGCCCAGCTCTCCTTAAACTTTATGCTTAACTTTCTGTGTAGTAATTATTAGGGAGGTTGGTAATAGCTCTCTGCATATGAGTCTACCTTTTTAATATCAGTTAGATTTTTACCTCTGAGAAACTTGGTACTAATTTTTAGTGTCCAGATCCATTACTCCTTTGTGCCTTTCATACCAGGTTGATTTAGAGTGTCAGTGTTAGAAGAGTGTTAAAATACTCACAGCTGAGCCATTCTCACTTTGCATACGCATCCTTCACCTTTTCCCTTTCAGTGTTTATTATGATTAAGTCTTTCCTGTTTTCCTTTGTATATTTCCCTTATTCATGCAGATGAATGTTCGTTTTTTTACTGACACATCAATATGTATGCCACAGGCATCATTTCTATTATGCATCTGTCTTCCCAGCAGAAATGGCATATTTCTCAGGTTGTGGAGTACAACCCAGCATTCAGAGCTAAAACTGGCTAAAGAACTGGTCTTTAAACCTGTGGCTGTTCTCCCTGCTTATAATGCTGTTACAGTCCTACCTAGAAAAAAAAAAAAAACTGCTGAGCTTTCTCCCAGATGAGGTATCTCCAGAAAGCATGTGTGTGCCAGAGTTAGTGAGCTGGACAGAGGAGGCTGTGTTGTCTTCTGGCATGGCTCTCCTTACTTAAGATTTGTGTGTCCTTGTTGCAAAGAGCGAGGCTGTGCATCAACTGTGCGAGCATCCTGAGAGCACTCTTCAGGGTCTGTGCTGGGGTCAGGGCAAAGCACTTGCATCTTTCAACAGAGAGGAAGACAAAGGCCTAAATTCATTGTTTTCAACATCAGTGCACATCTACATATACCACAGTACCACCTGTTCTCTTCACCTCTTAGCTCTCCCCTCTTAATTTCCCTTTCTGTCATCTGAACTAAAAATACTCTCTAAAAGTTCATTTGGTCTCTGGTCCCAGCATCCCCGCATGAGGTGTCATCCCATCATCCCTGCTCTTTCAGAATATCCCACCCTGCTGACACATAGGCTCCAATCCTATCAAACACAAAAATCAGATTTCCTTCAGACACCTGATGCATCCTCTTTCCCCTGCAGCACTGAGCAGTTCTGCTCTGAATTCTGCATCTTATCTAACACTTACAGATTTTGAAAGAGAAAGCCTACCTTGAAAAGACTTTCTTTACCCCAAAGCCTTAGTGGATATCAAGCCTTCACTGAACAAAGCCCTGAGCATCCTGGTATGATCTAATAACTAACCTTGCTTGAAGGCCTCTAGAGGTCTCCCATCTGACCTGGATTATTGTTTCTGTAATCTTACCAACCAATGAGTGAGAACACCCACAGATGATGACTGGCAGAAAAATGATGGCCAAGAGACAGAATTCCTGAACATCTTCTGTTCATGATTTCTCCCCTTTGTGGTGGGACATCACCATAAAAATGACCAAGTAGATCACCTGGTTTTCATGACCATTCTTCTCAGTGCTGAGCCCAAGCATCATATGGGACACTACCAGGTTTTTGTAATCCAATCTGGACCACTTTCAACAGGCATCTTTTCCCCAGCCTCCTGGACGCCAAGTCAGGATACACAGGAATCCTTGAAATATGCTGGATTTCCTTGTGTGTTCAGGTTAGCTGCTTCCAGGAGAGCATGACCAAAACAGAGCACTTGATGGCCCTGCTGGGAATTGCCCAACAGGGCTGGACAGATAACCACTTTCCTGTCTCCACCTCCTGGGACACAAACTTGGAGCTGAGATGTGGCAAGAGAAACATCCCTTGCAGCCAAGGAAATCACACCACTGAAAATGCTCTTGTATCCTCAAGTGCTTATGGCAGATGTCCACCAGAGGAAGCTGAGGTACAGAAAGCCCAAGACCCAGTCGGATTTCTGAGTGACGAAATCTCCCCTCTTTGTTCCTATGGTATTAAGGGAAGTGGGACTCAGAGTACACCCACTGTAAAGACCTGACCATGACAAAGCAACTCCTGAATTCATCACCTGCTTTTTTTTAATCCTTATGGCAACAGTTCAGCAGATCCTGGAGATCAGATAACTACTTGCGCTGAGAAGCTGCTAGGCTAACAGGCTGTTTTATACCACTTCAAAACAGTCTTGAGCTCCATTTTCCTGTGTGTGCATTCCCTACAGCATTCCTGATACTGCAGTTGTTTATTTGATGGCTTTATTGTCATGGCTGTCATTCAAACTCTAGCCTGAAGTCTGCTTAAGAAGCCAGGAAGAAGGGAACTAGAGGGTTTCCTTACCAGGTGTCAAATGACAATTAAAATACATCCTATTTAAACTGGGTTAGAAGAAAGGGACATTATTGAATATTTAGAAAGCTTACACTGGAAGAATGTAAGGACTTTGTATATGCATGTATGCGCACTTTGATGGATTTATTGCTGTTTAGATCATTATACAGCATGTTGCCTGAAACAAATGTGCTATTAGTGCCTGTTTCTCAGGCTAAACTTGCGTTTGTCTGCTGTATCTTGTTACCAAAATAGCCAGCAGTACTCCTGGTCACCCAGAAAATTTGGCAGTATGATACAGCAGCAAAAAAAGGACACAAAACAACCTTCAGTCTGTATTGTGACTTTAATTTTTGCACTGCTTCAGTGTAAGAAGCCCACAGACGGTAGGCGCAACTGCCTACTGAAGATGTATTTTCCAGCGAGGTCTCTGGTACCTGTGTGATTTGCTGGTTTATGTATACAACAGCTCACATGGAAACAGCATTCTGTGCAGAGCGGTTCTGTTACCTCACATATCCCATTAGCATTTCCTCGGCCTTCAAGCATAGAGATTAGAGTTGTAAACTTTAGTGAAGAGGAATAAAGTAACCTCCTGTGGGTAATAACGCTTGGTAAATGATCCCTGTGCTGTGTAACAGAGTGCATTCTAGCTAAACACATCTGCATGATCCTTATTTCTCCTGCTGCAGCTAGGGATCCAGCATTTTGCCTGCAGGACCAGATCCAGTCTCAGTAATGCCTTAGAGTTCTTAGTCTGCCTGCAATGATTTCAGTGGAAGAAGAGCAATGTGGACTTACAGCACAAATTTCTATGCACTCTAGGAACTCTGCCCTTAAGAGCCCTACCATGTCTTTAATACTGGCAGCTCTGAATCAATTCTTTTCCTCTTTAGCAAGTTGCTGATATTACTGACTCTAGAAGGTTTAAAAAAATTAAAAAGAAGAAAAAAAAGTTTCCAGAATAGGAAAATCTGATATATCCAAATTTTTTTTAGTGGCACCAGTAGTCTGGCATGAATGCAGCAGGAACTGTGGAAGTGGACTGGGAGTGAAGGTTAAGAGGAACACAGACAAGTGGAAAAAAAAAAAAAAGAAAAAAGAAAAAAGAAAAAAAAAAACAGATATCCAGAAAGTAAGAAATTATAAATCCACAAAATGGCAAGATATTCCTTTCACATTTTTGAGCCAGTGCACAAAATCTGCATTTATGATCACCTCTGATTGCAAGAAGTCTAACAAACATTTGCAGCGCTACTCACAGCAAATGAGTTGCCTTACTCCACGTGTGCCCTCAGTGTTTTCATTGTCATAACAGGACGAACCCATGTCCAGCTCATCTGAAAGAATTTTTCACGTGAATTTTGTTGTTGCTGACTTCTGTGCACTGCCATTTTCCAGCCTCTTCCTGGGTCATGTGTCTAGCAACATGCACCAGGCTGCACAATATGTATCCCGAACATGCTGCTGAGTAATTCACTGGGAAGAAAAGAGACACACTACCAAAACCCCACTCACCCAGCTCCACGACATAATTTTATCTGAACATAATAATTCAAATGTCTTTGTTAGCAAGGTATAAATGTGCATGGATCTACTCATCAGCCCGAGGGACACGGGAGAAAATGGAACCACCTTTCTGTTGACTTCTAAATTCATTAAGTAGGAGCATGGCAATCTCTGACCTCGGTGGCAAATGATTTTTTCACTTAAATTTAAAAATATTTCCTGGGAAGGAAAATTGAGATGAAAGAATACTTTCGAAAACTTTCTCCCTGCAGTATTCCCTGTACCAACTTCCTCTATCTCACTAGAATGAAATATTAGCTTTTTTTAAACATGTCATATTAACTTGGAGAAAGCATTAGGTGGATTGGGACTGCAGTTTCTAACAATATTTACATTTGGGCACATGAATTTTGTAAGCAACCCAAGCTATTGAGCTCCTGAAAGGAGTAATCCTTCCCTGCCTCCCAGCTCATTGTGCACAGTCACCTTCTCCTTGCCCTCTGCCTTCTGATTAAACAAGCATTAATGAAGCCCTGTGCTGAACAGAGATGGAGAAGAGCAAAAATTTATCCCTTTGTTCATTAGTTTCCAAAATTGAGAAAATAGGAACAATGATGAGCTTAAAAATAGAAAGAATATAACTGAATAATATTGGTATAAATCATGGCAATAAAAGCAAGTTTAAGTTAAAGTAATGGAGAATCTGACCTTGTGTATTTGTGGTGAAAGAATATCCCAAATCAGAATGAACTGCATCTTCAGAAGTGAGTGTTGTTAGATCTCACCAAGTTCAACAAGCTTGTTTGCCACCTAGAAGAGTAACACTGTTCTCTGGGGATTTTATTATGTGTAGCAGTATGTTACTGTACCATCCAGTAACAGTAGGAAGCATGGATGGAGATCCAAGGCTTTTAGCTACCCTAGAGAAAAGCTCCAGCCAACCAGTTATTAAGGAAATCGGGTGATGCATTTGCTCCTAAAAAATTCCTGTTACAACCAGTTGTCTGCCAGCTTCCAAAAGCTATTTCCACTTCCACTGTCTGCAGTACAGCAGCACTCGGAGCAGCATTCCTCTAATCATTACTGCATTTCTACAGTTATATTCAATACTCTGCTTTCTACAATGGAAGTGCATGTCTGAGAGATGTTAAAGGAATTGGGATGAAGGTGTACTTTTAGTTAACCTGCACTTTTTTTGCAAAAGTCTGTAATAAGAAAATTCTGTTTTTTGCCTTGACTATATGCTTTATAAATAATTCATGTCCATTCACGTACTGGTAAGTAAGATGTGAATAGCAAGTATAAAAGTATTCCTTATGACACTTGAAATTCTAATTACTACCTTGGTGACTTTATCTCACTGAAATGTCTTTCATAAGCTTTATTTTTCTGTGTATGTGTATGTGTGTCTTCCACAGGTTGGAACAAGAGATACAGAAATTAGAAAGTGAGGAATCTCAAATATCTGCCAAAGAACAAATCATTTTGGAGAAACTAAAGGAGACTGAGAAGTCCTTCGACAACTTGCAAAAGGTATTAAAAATAAAAAACAAAAAAAACATTGGATATAGACTGAAACTGAGACTCTTAGCACTATTCCAAAATAGCAGCTATAATTCATGCATTTACAGGAAGGTTGAGGGCAGTTGCAGAGCATTTATTTCAAACCAGGATGACCAAAAGCAGCAAAGATACAGAGGTGTCAGATCTATTTTGGTTTGGACTATTTGGATTTCCCCTCTCCATTCCAGCCTTTTCAAGAAGGAGATTTAGTACCCTATCTCATAGCTTATCTGCATGTGAGCTTTTGGAAACCAATGAAAGATGTCAGGATGCCTGGAAGGAATCTCAAGCTTCCCCCTCCCAGTAGCACCCAAAAATAGCATCATTTGACATAAATGCCACTTCTGAACGATGCTGCCTATGAAAAACAGCAAGAGTTCTCCTTTCTGTTACAAACGTGTCCCGCCTCCTTGGCCTTTAACTGCACCTAGACCTGAGGAGCCAAAGACCCAGTTACCCATGTAAAAGTGACAAAGAACCATAAAAGCAACCCTAAAAAGTTTTAACCAGTCTTTCTTTTTTCTCTTCACAGACTTTCTCACACCAGGATGGTGGTAAGTGCCTTTTTACTACTGTTTATCTTTGAGTTTAACAAACGTTACATAGCTGTGTTGCAAAAGTTTACAGAGCGAGGATTCTTCCATTCATTGCGTGATTCTGATTTACTGCTAGAGCCATTACCTTTTTCTTTGATGTTGTTGTAGTGCAAGCACAAATGTCACTGTTGCTGTGGGGCAGCATTCCTTTGGTAGGGCTCCAGCGACTGCTATGTACATACTAGGAAAAATAAAATAAGGGATGTCTTAAAACAGTCACTGATCAAGACATCCAGATGTCTTCCAAGTTACCTCTTCCACAACACGACAGCCCAACAGTGCAGATTCCTTTTCACCTGCTCAGTGATCTATGCTCCCCCTTCATGAGCTCATACTATTAATAAACTGCTAAATACAATGTGGACTACTCCTAATTTACAGCAACAATCTGCTTTTGATTAAAATTGGATTACTTCTCTGATGAAAGACATTCTATCTGTGACTACTGTCATTGAAGGAAAGCCTTGCGTAGGTGAATGAGGATGCAATAATTCCTAGTTTATGAGCTCAATGTGATAAGATATGTGGTCAATCTAAATACTGGTATTCAAATGCAGGTGTCTGGGTGAACAAAACATACAGTTTGTTGCAAAAAGTCTTGCTGTGCACCTCCTCGACCACCAGGACCCAGGAAGGACAGCACATTGATCCATCTGCAGATAATTGTACTCCAGACACAGGTTCCCAGCACCCAACTTCAAACTGATAAGATGCAAATTTCTAGTTCCTCCAGCTACTGACAAAGTTATTTGCAGGCTTACTTAAGGCATAGGTGGGGGACACGTAGGATGATCCTGACATATTATAGCATGGGTACACAAGTGTAGGTTAATACATAGCCCATTAATTGATTTAGTTCTGCTGGAGGGAGATTCTTTTGATTGATATTAATATTAGCTGGTTATGAGGTTTTATTTTTACCTCAAAGATCCAGTTCAGAAATGTTAAATTCTGTTAACAGTGTAATTCAATCTTTAGGTTAGCTTCAGGAGTTAAAAAAAAAAAAAAAAAAAAAAAAAAAAGTCCTAGTAGGACAATTTTCTGTGAGAATTTGTTTTTTTCTCTTTCCTGAAGCTTTTGAAATTGTCTATCACAAAGTAAATAAATATTCAAAATGGCAAATATTGTGCCTGTGCAGAGCGATAAGCTTCCTAAACAGGAATCAGTGCTTACAGGTATTAGCACATAATATAACACCTAACACATGCAGCAACCTTCAGGACTCCTGCAAGGCACAGTCTGCATTTTCATGAGTGATATGATAAAACTTGAGTCAAACAAAACTCCACTTAGCAAACGTGAGGCAATAGTTTCCCCTAAAGCTTTTTCTTGTAGCAGTACTCTTGCATCTGCAGTACTTTGTTCAACCTCACTCTGGTCAAGATTTGGCCTGATCTCAGCACATTATTCCTTCACAGACTGAGCCAGAAGCAAACATAGCTTGTGATGTCTGTAGGCCTAACAGGTAACAGTAAAACTATGTAAATGGCAACAGGTTGCTCACAGAACCCTTGTGTGACCAGAGGAGGGAGGGGATTTAGATAAGTTAATGGGTACCTCTTCTGAAGCCTTGGTTTACCTGCCTTACCTCATCCTCTTGATAGCTGGTCATCCTCTAGGCAGTTTTGTGAAGCAGACTGCACTCTGAGGCTCTAGAAACGTTCAGGGCTGTGAGCCATCACACTGACCCAGGTCTGCCTCCCATTGCGGGCATGGTATGGCTGTGCATGCCTGTATGGATAAAGCTCTGTTTTCTGCTGCTCAACAGCGGTCTGTGTTGGCAGCTGATCACAGAAAGAAGAGGTTATGTATATTGCTAGCTGTGAGCAGTTCAATAACGTAGATTTGTCCACCTTTCAAATACACATACGACTTCTTTTATTGAGGCAGATCATTCATTTGTCAACTGTATAATGTATGTTGCAGAGGAAAATGATAGGAACCATTTCATTTTACAGCAAAGCTATGTAAAAACATACGGAGTCAGTACATACACCAATTGCTACCTATGTTGGCAGACCATTCAACTGATGCCTGGAAGACTGAGTTCATATATCTCATGTTAGTTCACAGAATACATACTTCCCTTTATTCTAAATGTAGTGACGATGTAGAAAGTGATTTACCTCACCAATGTATCCCTCTACGTGCTTCTGTGCCATGTATGTGGCGTTGACATAGCTTTTGCTTATGTAAAAAAAACTGAGCAGAGAGCTCAGAGCCCAGAGAAATACAGAGGGAGATGAGGGGAGAGAAGAGGTGGTAGACAGTGATGGTCAACCCAGTGGCTCGGTATCCTTCCTGAATGACTGTTTTGGCAGTGACCACCTATGAGCCTGAAGTCATCCAGACACAATAAACGCGAATCCCACATTTCCAGGGTACAAACATATTTTGCCATTATAGATTGCCACACAAAATAAAGCTGAGCAGAAACCAAGGTTCTGCCAGTGGTTCTGTACTCTGCAGTCAACCTTCTGCCAGCCTATGGTGCCCTAGGCCCACAGGAGAAGCTCTCCAGTTAAACAAGACCTGAGATAACACTAGGGATGGTGTCATTTACTGCTTTCCATGTGTACAGGCAAAACCAGGAACTCTGTAGTATTGTTCTGCATGCCTGGTGTGAACAAATAGAAAAGAGAGTGCTCACACTCCATGTGTGCATATGTTTGTGACTCAGTGTGTGCATAAACTAAAAGCCCCATTAAGATCCAACATGACTCTGTTGACTCTTTGCCCTGGGGTAAATTCATTCCCTGCAGCCTTAAGCCATCAGAATGCAAACTGCAGTCTGCTACTTCAGCGAACAGGCAAAAGCCATAGCTGCAGCAACTCTACGGTTTGCATGAGCTGTTTGAATCTTGTGTATGTTAACATGTGCTTGACAACACTGTGACTGAAAACCTGATGTGGATGGTTTGATTCCCAGCTGCTGGCTTAGCAACCCATCTAGCTTCCTCTGCTTCAATCTGGATTGACACACAGCCACCTGCTCAGACCCATGTTCCTGATCTTACAAGTGTGGTGGGGGCTCATCATCTTTGTTCACCCTGCCATAATGCTCTGCAGAACTAGATGGCTTCACAGAGGAACAGCCCTGTCCTGAGTGCCAGTGTGCATGGCAGAACTCAGGCACCCAGTATGTTGGTAGTTAGACATTTTAAAATACATCAAGCTCTTGGAAAACGAGCTCACCGTGAGCTACTTTGACCAGCCCCAAAGGTTTTGTTCTGTGTAAGCACCCTTGAAAGATTAACAGGCCCTATATGTGTTCTCAGTCACTTCAGTAGTCTGATAATACAGAGAAGTGCCATAATCCTAAAATGTACCTTGTTGTAAATAGTATGAAAAGCCACAGGGCATGTTTTATGGCATTCTTAGATATTAATAGCTCATCAAAGGTTGAAATGGAGCTACTGAATGGAGTCAGTTCAAATGCCTTAATTTATGATCTGTCTAACTTCTTATGTGAACAAAATGCTAATTGTGTCTCAGCTGCTCCTTGTAAAATTGCTCTCATATTGATTTTAGACCTTGTTGCCAGAGAAACAAAGGGAAATAAGCTCTTTTTGTCCAGGGTCGGGTGGGGGGTAGCTGTCACAGAAACAGCCAAAACAAATCAAACCAAATATCCCAGTCCCTCTGATATCCCTCTGATACACGTCCCCCGCACTGCAACTTTCCTACTCTCTGGTAACTGGAGATTGTCTGGAGTCCTTGAACAATATTTTAAAGTACTTTATTATATGTTTCTAAGCTGAGTCAATGCTAGCAGCAACTGAAAGACATTGCCTTCTAACACAAGAGGCCAAAAAGTCAGTACCTTACTAAAGTCCATAGACATGCAAGCATCACAGTGAGAAGTGCTTGGCCTACTGCTGGACAATAGCAGTGCTAAATGATGGGATGTGCTGACAACACCCATACATGGACAGACAAGTCTGTCACTCAGGTCATTGGATGAGTGTGCAATGAAACTGCTGTTCCAGCATCACACTCGGTGGGGTAAATAATTACTAAATTTCTGCCATTTCCAGAATACAAAGTGCCTTCTTGTTATGGCCCAGAAGCAGTCTCAACATTTCTTACTTCTGAGAAATTACTTCAGTTTTCAATACTAGCCTGCTCATTTGCTGGTGATGTTTCACAGAATAACAACAGAGAGCATTGCACCAATTTCTCACCAGAGGCAAGACACCCTACAAAAGAAAGCAGCTGTTACTGGCCACTGTTCAGTCAGCTGTGTCCTAAACAATAATTTCTCCCGGACCATATTGCTAAAAAGAAAAAATTAGGAAAAAGAACCTTCAAGGAAACATTGTGCATTGAAAATATAAAGGCTCAGTTGCCAAGACTGCCATTTGTCACTGAAGTGTGAAATAAAGCAGTATTTCCCCAACTGAGTCTTTTGAAATTCATCTGAACTTCGGTAACAACTTCCTGACTTTCCTGAATGAATTTACACTGTGCCTCTTCCTCATCCTATTCTGACAGGAAACAGAAAAGACAGAGCAGGTCTCTTTCATAGGATCATAGAATCACAGAATGGGTTGGATTGGAAGGGAGCTTTCTTGAATCATTTCCATTGCTCCAGTGGTGAACTGTCCTCTTCAGGACTGCAATTACTACCTCATCGAATCAAGCAGCTCCAGTGGCCACTGCAGGCTACTAGGGCATAAAACCATTCCACTCGCAGCAGGCACAGCTGTCCTTCAAAGGAGCAGGTTTGGAGTTAGAGGTGACATGTCTTGCTCTTATTGGCAGTGCCATCGGGTACAACATGTGTTTCTTGATTTTTTGGGGGCGTGGATATTGGCCGACAGGGAACACAGTGAACGTATCTCCACTCACAAGAGAAATGCCGGCAGTGATGTAGCCACCAACATGGAACCTCATTTTCTCTCATCCTTCTCCATTTCACATTCACTGTCTGCACTAATTCTTTGTATTTCACCTGCTCACAAACAAGAGACACTGAGGAAGGCAGATTTTACCTCCTCTCCTCACATGTGAACCAGGTCATATCAAGGGCGCAGCAGCTTAATTTCACAATGTATCTGCAACGTATCCTTGGAGGACAACATATCTTCTGTGTCAGACCAGATGGAATTTTATGTTTGAACAGAAATTTCACCTTTTCCACACAAAATTTAAAAAATTCCCAAATGATAAGAAACTGATTTTTTTTTCCCTGCTTCTTTTGTTTTGGAAGTCAAACTGAAAGTTAGTTACTTGCATATCTCTCCTCAGAGCTCTTTTGATTCAGCCACTGAACCTTAGCAGAAGTTATATTTAACCCAGTCATAAAACTTCTCCCAGTATATGTTTATAAAACATCCTTAATGTCTTTTCTAAAAAATATATTTAGTTTGTGGTAAACAACAGTAAGCAAGTCAGCCTTCCAGCAAGTTCTCTACTTTTTTGAACACTGTTAATGAACAGAGGCACTACAGAGCTGGCAAGAACTTAATAGGTGCTGCAGGGCTCAATGGGCACCCTACTAGACTATATCTGTATGTTATTTCATTATTAGCTATATTAATATCTCTAAGAACAAAGAGCCAACTGGCAGTTCTATAATATGCGAACAACCCACACAAAAAGAAATGGCCTTTCATCTCTTTCAGCCAACAACAGCATTTTGAGGCTTTTATATCTCTATGTGAGATGTTTGTTATGCTAGATATTACTCCAGGTTTGTTCCTTGCCCACCCCATCTTTCCCCCCAACACTTCCCATATTTAAAGGTCACAGACTTGATAAATCCAGAACCTCCTGACAAATAATTTTATGTGTTGAACTTACACAAGGTTTGAGTCATCTGGACCCATTCCCTCCTACCTCAGCTAGTTTACTGAACACCAATCACACGACTGTGACTTTGCATTTTGTTTGCTTTGATCCAATTATCTAATACAAAGCTCCAGCAACTATTGTCAGGGCTGACAAATTAACACTCTGCTGTCTAAGCAATGAAGCCACTGGGGCTCAAAGCACAAATCTAACTGTTTCCTGTTCTCTGACACCAGATGCAGTAAATTACATTTGCTCCCAGATCCCTGAACTCCCAACCCTCTATTCACGATCACCAGAGCCAGTTCCTGGGCGGGACGGAGCAAGCAGAGTAGCTGGTAAGTCTCAAGGAGCAAAGCTTTATAATACCAATCCAGTAGCCATGAACTCTTCTTTGTTATATTTCCTTAATTGGTCTGGACTCCCGATATCATTTAAATGCCAGGAAATGCTGTTTGATACATATTTTTCAAATAAGTCAAGGCTTTTTAGGCAGCAGAGAGCACTCTCAAAACACTGTGTATTGACCAAACACAAGCGGCGTAGGAAATGTGTCATTTTTTTTGTGTGAAAACACTTAGTTCCTTCCATCTCTGCTTAGAAAAATACACAATATCCACACCATGGTTTTACCTCCTCCATTGTACCCAAGTGACTCCCCTCAAGATGAATGAGACATACAAGCACTCACAAGCCTCCAGTCATGCTTCAAACTTAAATGCCACTTTATACCACTTTGTTACCATTCTTTCTTCTCAAGAAAAAGTGTGGGGAGAATTACAATGATGTGTTTTGTGCTTGCAGCCATACAGAAAGCATTGTAACGCTTATTTTCAGACTGTGTACGTGTCCTAAATGTACCGGTGTGATCGTTAAAAGCTGCACGTGTTCCTTATTTTAAAGAGCCTTCTTCTCTAAACAGCGTGTTCCCTATCTCAAACCAAACTGCTTGTGGCTACTTAAGAGGCGTCTAGAGGAATAAGAAAAGAAAAGGTGGTTATCAGGAAGAACGAGTTAGTAAGCATAACAAAGCAGCTTTTGCAGCTGAGACACTGTAGACCACTATTGGATATGTCATTTTGTTCAGATAAAATGTTCCTATTGCAAGCCGTACTAAAAGCTTCTCTTCCACCAGTGCTTACCCTAATCTGTCTGAAAAGCAAGTTTTTCACTGTATGTTTTGTGCCATTTTGTCGATACCAAGAATGCAAACATTTATTTCACTCTTTGGATGACCAAGAAGCCTTGTTCACATATCCCTTGAGAAGAGTATTCTGTGTATGAGAAGACACTAGCACATGTCTAGCTAACAGTCTACAAGGGTAACATCCATCTTAATATATTTCCAAAGTCTATTAAGATTTTTTAAAAGAATAGCCTCAGAATCCCACAGTTTAAAGCAATAGGGAGAAGCCAGTTCTTTTCATATGTACATTGGGATCTTGTTGTCATGAAGCACTGTGTCATGTTACACTTTAATTAAAGCTTGTACAGAAGGCTTGTCCCCATGAATACAGGCTGTCATCTTCTAGTACTGCTTTCAGTTTCAACTCCATTGTCAGACAGCTTTGTATTGTGTTAACAGAGCACATTTGCAGTAAATAAGCTCTAGCTGAATAAATTTTATAAATCTGATTAGTTCAGTTCTCAGCTATGTTGACAAGCTGGACTGCTAGATTTTCCTGTAGAGAAGTAGCATTGTGCATATCAGTGGATAAACAGAGTTCTGTTATTCATTTCTCCCATGGCAATGTGCTTCACTAGTGAACAGCTTTCCAAGACTTTCAGATATATTTATGCGTTTACTTGCAAAAGTGGCTTTGATGTGATCTCCAGGGTAGGTCATAAAGCACAAGTTATATCAAAAACACTACTGCTAAGTTATCATAGATAAAAAGAAAATGTTGACAGTGGCAAATGTTTAAGCTAATTTGACAAACATCAAATACACAAGGACATGATCACCCTTGTGAACTTTCTAAATCAGGTCTGTCTTTAGCACAGAGAGTTCCATGCAGTGCTGGAACTTGTTGATCAAATTCTTCCTAATATGTAGGATATTGTCAGCTACACCCATTCTGCAGTATCTAAATTTTTCATCTAAAGATATAGTGGTGTTCATGATGCACCACGTGATTAATTACATAATGCTGATGAGAGATTTCATTTTGAGAATACATCTTAAAATATTCTACTCCATGAGAATAATAAGACTGAAAGAATGCATTTTATGTGTAGTTTTTAATCGTAATGGTGTTTAAAATACAAACATATCAAGCTACACTGACCCTTGGGCAAATTATTCTATGTTCACTTGAAAAAAAAGGCAGGAAGAAAGCCAAGACACCAGTTTTTGGTGTCTCAGGTAAGAAAAATCATGATTATCCTATTTAGGTTCATTGGTGAAGATGGTCATCATAAGTTTCACAAACACTTCTCATTGCTTATGGTAGTTCGTAAGTGTCTGTGCTTGTCTGTTCAAGAATGTCTTAATCTATATGCAAGGAATATTTAAACAGATGAACACTTCTGCCTCTGGAAAATCCGTGAAGCCTTTACACATTTTGCTTTGAAAAGCTCTCCAGTGAGATGCCATTTTGTCTCAAAATGAGGGTTAGAGTGATGAATACTATTCCTGCTATGTGGTCTCAACTATTTTCGACTTACTGCTGCGTCTTTTTTAACTGCTAGAAAAGTTTATTTGCTATTCTAAAACAGCATCCCTCACACACGTATTTTTATCCATTGTTTCATGGTGCTTTGAAAATTGGTTCATTGTTACTTTTTTCTTCACCTTTCCCCTTTGGAGACGATGCTTAGGCTCATCCAAAGAAGGGTGGGAGCTCCTCAAGGCCATTTAATATATTCTATTACCTTGCAAACAGAGATCACTGTTGAAGTCTTGGTGTGGAAGAAGAGATCTGTCCTGTCACAAATCTACAGGAAAAATTATCTCATTCCCATGTGATTTTGTTTTTCTACTTGCAGAACAGGGTTAAAAAAAAAATGGTTCTTCACCCCTCTAAAATGTTTTGAATGCCATAGATGGAAGAGATAAGCAAGTGTAAGTGTTTATCAAGTCTGGGTGCTACTTGCAGCAAACAAAACTTCTTACCAGCTAACTGGTAATTTGATGACAGAAAAGGAAAAGAATATAAACAGGTTGCTGGAGATTAGTTTAATTAGATTTAGTTTTAGTTATTATTTAATTTTGAGGCAAGTTCAGAAGGGAAATAGTGAGGCCAGACTGCATGCTGTCACTTCCCTTTGTCTAAAGTACACCTAACCTAAGTGCTCTTGGCACTCCTGACTGACCAGAGGCAGCCCCACATAGTGTGAGTTGGAAGACTGCATCCCATCTGACGCAGGTATGTCTTGCCTCCAACTACACAAGAAGCTGTAAATTAGTAACTATCTCTGTTCACAGCATTGCATTCCACTTCTAACGTAAAGCACTTGACCCTTTAGAAGCAGCTGACAGGAAAAGGGGCACCATAGTTTTCTTTGTCTGTTTGGCAATTAACCATTCACTGGCTTTTTTTGTTGTAACATGCACTTCCTTTCTTGTTTTCATTCAAGCTTTGTGCACCATGGAAATTAATGTGGAGAAAGACAAACAGACAGGAGAGACCAAGATTGTCTCTGCTTCACCTGTTGGCCCAGATGAGGCCCATCAAAGAGGATTCAAAGTCTATGATGATGGTACCAAGGTAGTCTATGAGGTTCACTCTGGTGGCACAGTGGTAGAAAACGGAGTACATAAATTAAGCTCAAAGGACGTAGATGAACTTATGCAAAAAGCTGGACAATCAAATGTAAAAGGAGGGTATGAAATAATGACTGTGTCAGACAGAAATGCAGTAGCTGATGGAAACCTTAGCCATATGAAGGAGCAAATGCTCTTCAAGGAGGCAAAGCTGGAAATGGTACACAAACCAAACAAAGGGCATGCTGTGAATTCCCAGCCCCAAGACAAACCCCGTGGTGGCGAAGTTCCAGAAGCCAGTGCAGATCAACCAGTGACAATGATATTTATGGGCTACCAGAGCATTGACGATGAAGAGGAGACGAAAAAAGTGCTGGGCTATGATGAAACCATCAAAGCAGAGTTGGTTCTGATCGATGAAGACGATGAGAAGTCTTTGAGAGAGAAGACAGTGACAGATATCTCCACCATGGATGGGAACGCCGCTGAGCTGGTCTCTGGCAGGCCCCTGTCAGACACAACAGAGCCCTCCTCTCCTGAGGGGAAGGAAGAGAGCCTGCCCTTGGAAGCTGCCCCAGGTACACAAAAGAAAAAGCGCTGTCAATGCTGTATTGTCATGTGAACACCTTCTTCTTCCCCACTCCGGCAGCTCCTGCTCCATCACTTACCTAGACCTCATTGTTCTTCTAGCTGCAATACTGTGAACTGGAAGTGAATGCCTCCATTGCCTTGCAGTTGGGTTGCTTTGATTTCTAGTTCTTCAGGAAGAGGAACGCATGGTTATTTTCCCATCAGATGCATACTTTGGGGTTCGAGGAGTGGTTGGAGATTTTATTTTATTTTTCTCCTTAATATTGCAGAGTGAGAGATAAGTGGGAAATGGAACAAATGTTTTCATATTTATTTGATCTATACATATATATAATATATATAATGAAAACACTTTTTACATTTTCTTTGGATATCTGGCAGGCTTCATCAGTTTCCTAGGATTTCATGGGAGTCTGAATTTCACAGCAGCCAGATATGAGAGCCTTAAAGAATGTCACTTCTCTTTTTTAAGACAAAAATCACATTTAAACATTATTTTATAGATGCTACTTTTTATTTCTCAGGGGAAGACTTAGATCATTTTACTATTTTAATTTCCTAAAACTTCCTTCCTGAAAGGTTTGCATAGTTTTGTTTTATAGTAACTTTTCAGTTTAGTTTGCAGTGTCACAGAAATCCATCAGCCATTTCTGCTTATTGGTAATACCAAAAGTGGACCTTAATTATTCTTTCTAGAAAACATATGAATGATAATTTTGCCTTATATAAATCTTCCAGATTACAGTATTGTATGTGAACTTCATCTCCCCAAATTACAACAGAAACTAACTTGACAAGAAAAAGATGCAGCTGTAACACCAAGTGAAATGGGGTTACTGATCTAATTACTTGCCTTTCAGTAACTCTGCCAATGTTATATATGAAGTTTCCTGCTGAACTCCAGTAGAGGAGAGATACTGCTTTCTATTTCCCTAGAATATAAGTAATCTTCTCTCACAATCTGACCCTGCTCGCACTGAATTCAGTGGGGAAATTCTCAGTGCTGGAAATGTGGGCAAGGCCAGATTTTTATTCTGCATTAGGAAACTGTTGTTTTTCATTGAGTGCACCTCCAGTGCACTGACGTACTGACAAGTGATGGGTCTGATCCTGCCATGCTTACCTAGCCAAAACTCCCGTGGAGGCCTACCAGAGTTTTGTTTAAGCAGCTGTTTCAGAAAGCGATCCTAGCGCCGTAAGGCTGACATTTTAAAAATGGTGGTGGTTTTGGATGCTTCACTTCCTGGTGTGGGATACTTCAGAGAGGCCCGATTTCCAACAGATTTTTCTTCTGCCCTCTGAAAATCAGGCCTTCAAAAAAACGTCTCAAAGTTAAACTTTAAAAAGGTGAATGCATCCAAAATCAATAGATGTCTCTTTATTTCTCAGTCCGTTGTTTCTTCTAACTACAATGAAAAAGCAGCCAGCTTTTTCGTGGTAAGATACTATGAGCCTGATTCTTGTCTCACATTGGTTTTGCTTAGGTGCAACTTCACTCTGGTGAAATTAGTCTGGATTTGTAACAGTAGAAGTGAGACTGAAAATCAGGATTTGTGTTTTCTGATAGTGTTAAAAATACTGAAGAGTATTTTGAAGTGTCTTTGAAACTATCAGACTTTAAAAATGAATACAACAGAAAAAAATATATTAAAAAGAAAGAAAGAAAGTAACAACAAGCCTCTTTTCATTCTGAGGTGGTTCCTATGGTATTTCTGTATTTTCTTGGATGGTGCTTTTACTGCATTAATTGTTAGTTCAGAGCATCTGATTAAACAGTTCTTGCTCTGTACTCTTTTCTTTCTGTGCCAGTAAAAAAGACACTTGCTCATTACAAAGGTTATATGAGGCACACTAAAAACAGACACAAGAAAATGCAAAAGGTAGTTCCTATGTATGATCACTTAGCTGTCAATATGGAGTCGGTCAATGTAACTTTTCACCACTGCCCAGGTTACAGTAATAAAAAAAGAAAATTGGTGATTAAGAAAAGAGAGCTACATCCATCTGACACCTGCAGGAATTATGCTGGCCTCTGAATTTTGCTTCAGTGGCCTGATTTAACATGTAATAGATTTCTGCATGTTCCTCAGCCTCCTCTGGGGCTTTTGGATGAGAGAAGGACCAAACCCAGCAACAGAAACTCTGAAAATCATCACTTGACTCAGGCCTATGTGATTAACAGTTGTATCAGAGAAGAGAATGGCTGCAAGGTTGTGCACTGTGACAATTACTACTAGTGTCTGTTTGCTAGAAACTGTGTTGGAGATTAGCAACCTGTATTTTTGTTGGTTTGGAATGTTTTGGGTTTGTTGTTGGGTTGTTGGTTTTTTTGCTTTGTTGTTGTTGTTGTTGTTTTTCCAGAAATGGTAACTATTTACAAATCTCGACACTTCTTAAATCAAGGCCATGAGCTTTCAGCTCTATCACATGGCTTCATGAGGCGGTCCTCAAGTTTAGCAGACCAAGGTGTGGGTAGTTGACCCCGGAGGCTGAGCTATCCTAACTCATCCTATTACTATTCATCAGCCTGGCCGTGGTAATCCAAACCCTGACACCATCACACAGAACCATTTCAGGGCTTTTTGTGCATTTCCAAGGAGCATTGTGAAGTCACTGCAACTTAGCTGAGGAGCACTGACCCATGCAGCTTTAGTCACATCATCATTGCTTGCTCCACTCCAGGCACTGTGCAATGGGGAAATAGCCAAGGCTTCAGCAGGGCATGCTTAGAACTTCAAGGATTGCAAGAACATTGTGACATAAACCAGAGGGACAGTAAAACAGTTTTTACTTCTTTTCTGCACCATGAAAGCCTCTGGAGTCTGACTCAACCTACTCAGGAGCCAGTGTGAGGCCTGCAGACATGCTTTGCAGTAGTTCTGTCATTCTGGGGCCAGCATACCTCACCTCAAAAAACATCTTCTGCATCTCTCGTCCTGGTCTGGCCAGTCATTCCCCCTCTGGGTGTGATCCTGCCTTCATGGCCACCCTGGCCTCCTCACCTCTTCCCAGGCCAAACGTTTTCCCTACCACTCTTCCCCTTACAGACATTTTCCCCACAGTCCTCTGCTCATGACATTTGGATTTGACTGAGGACACTCTCGGGTACCACTCCTTATCTGATCTGTCCATCCTTCTCTTCAGCCTTGCACTCCCCAGTCAGATGATCTTCTGGTTCAATACAGACTCAGCTTTTTGGGGATGACTCCCTTAGTGGCCAGCTTTGGGAGATGCATGCTGAGGCTGGGACCAGAATACATCTGAGACCATGTGACATTTGAGGCACAATGTAGTAGGGAGATGGTGGCATGTAAGAGCTCAGAAGTGGCCCTTCAGTGGTTAGAAGTAGAGCACAAGCCTTAAAACTTAAACCTGCCAAATACCTACTGCTCAGTACCTGTAGCTGACATTGAGTGCCTAGGAAGGCCAGTGTTTTTTGTGTCCATATGAACTTCATGGTTCACGGGCCATGACAGATCAAAAACAAAAACCTGAAGGTGAGTTGCAAAGGGTTTGTCTTTGTTAGTCAATGGTAGTTCCATATCTGAGGTCAAGCAAAACAGAAAACAAAAGCAAATCAGTCTGAACTCTGAGAGTCTTAGCTACACTGCCTGAAACATGCTTATTCCAATCATTTTCTTCTGCAAGTGCAACAGCCTTGTTGGACATCAGCTTGTCCATACTAGCCATTAGACTGCAGCCAAATTACATGGGAATTCAAGTGTGTTAGTATATGCTGATGAATGTAAACTGATTTCCAGGGCTTCTTTGAGCTTTGGAAGGCATGAATTTTTCTTCATGCTCTCAGACAGAAAGCAGCCAGTAGAAATATATGCACAATCAGATCTGAAGGAAAAGGTCCACTCTACAGTAAAGCAGAGAGAGATTTCATAAGGATCGTAATGGGAGTTTTTTGTATTGTTTTGAGCAAACTCCCTGTCTGTTTATCTTATGCCATCATCTGTACATTTTCTATTTCAGCATGAAGCGATACAAAAAGGTACAGTCAGAAACTGATTCAGTGTTAACATTTTGCCACAACGAACTGCTCGCCTTAATTTTTGTAAGGAAAACAAGAAAACTCTTTTCAGCATATCTTTTCCTAAACTGGAAAAAAGTAACCTATGAAACTTTTTTATATTTTGTATTTTCTAAGTTTCTATGAACCCAGTTTCCATGTTGTCCCTTGTTTTCATTCAGGGACTGTTTATTTTCAAACCACTGCATCCTACTTCTTCTTTTTTTAAATAAAAAAAAAACAGAAGAAAAATACAAATCAGAAAACACAACATTAGAATTAGTGGCTAGGCAATCTCTTTCAATTACAAGAATATCAATACAGAAAGAAAAGAATTACAGGGTTATTTTCTTTTTTTATTTTCCCGTGGCTGATGTACTGTATGGTATATGTTTACAGAACTCCTTTGGTCTGCCTTTGTGATGTTATCTAAATGAATGACAAAGTAGGTATGATGTGCCATTTGACAGTTTGCCTTAGAACTCTTGGATTTCCTTCTTTTTGTATCTTCGTTTCTTTTTTTTTTTTTTCCCACTTTTTTTTTTCCCCCCCCAAAAAAGTGCAGGCTGTATTCCAAAGCTGTATAAACACAACATTATCTTTCAATCCCCAGTAAGAGAAGAGTGCACAAGCCCTTCTCCATGAAGCGAACCTGTAACGGTGCAATAAAAGTCCCCCGTCCTGCAAACAGAAACACATATGTCTAACCCCAGTGTACGTAGGCCTATTTCAGCCAACAGGACTACACATGGGAGGAACGTGTGTGTAGATGTCTGCAAGACCAGGGCATGAGTGATTAATACAGGGTATAGTTTGGGTGTTATTTGGGTACCTGCACCACTTTCATACATGCTGAGTTTGCCCAGAACGGTCTAAACCTAGAGGCTAACTCTGAGTGTTGCTACTTCTGCTAAGAAAAACATAAAGCAAGATGGTGCTGAGCATCCAGTGGGATCAGGTCCTGAGTCAGCATTGCTACCATGGCAGTGGTATTCTTGAGCAAACATTCAGTGGGACTCCCCTCCTGACAACTATTTTATCAGTCCCCTGCTGTTCTATCTAAGTTCACTACTGATTCTTAATGCTTAAGATCGGAAATACAACTTAATTTGGGCAGGAAGATAGCATAGTGAGTCATTAGAGAAATAAAAGGTGTTCTACAATTTGTCTTAGTCCAAAATCTAAATAGTGTACTTGGAAAGTAAGTGGGGATATAATAGAAAATGTAGTATTTTACATTTGCGTATTTTTTTAATGAATAAGTATTTTTGTAATGAGATACAAATCCTAAATAGGGATTTCAGTTTCTGAATATCATCCTACCTGTGACATTGAGCCTTTGAACTTTTTCATACATTGATGACAATGCCCAGCTTCTTGGGATCTTTTGTAGACCTAACCACATTTTTGTCCAGGATCACAACGCTTTTTAAAGAGTAACAGTATAAAGGTAGTATCCAAAATACCTGCTGTGAACACAGCTAAATGAATTCATTTATTTTCCCTTCCTTCTCCTCCTCGAAGAAAAAAAAAAGAAAGAAAGAAGAAAAAAAGGTGGACCTATGCTTTCTATAGATAGACAACCTTATCTAGAATGCCATCAAGGTAGATAATAACTACTTTCTTTCAATAAAGAGATACAAATAACAAGAACTATAACATGTTTTTTCAAAATACTAAGAGGTGGTGGCACTGGAAGGAGTAGAACAAAATCATTTGGACAAAGTGGAGAATTTTCCCACAGGCTAATATGTGGTATCTTACATTTTTTCAAACTCACTCTTTTTCAACTAGCTCTCCCTGTCTTTTAGGAAATTTAGGATTATCTCAGATTAAATTTCAAGAGCTTTCTGAAAAGCAAAAAAAAAAAATTTAGTTCTGAGCTCAATCAGAAGTTACAGGCTATGACAATATCCAACATTAAGGTGGACTGTAATTTTTGCATGTAAACAAGTAAGCTGTATAAAATGGATGAATTTATTAAATTTAGAAAATGAATGGATTTCCATCTAGTCCAAAGAGAATATAAATCCAACTTGTAATATAAACATACAATAGTATTTTACTTGTAAATAGTGACAAGGGTGCATGAAGTTTGTAAAAATGCCCCACGTGTTTAAAATCAACAGCATCACAACACTGAGCCTTTTTCCTCATGGGTTCAGAATGTCTTGCAAATTACCTAATTCCTTTCCTGTGGCAGTTCCAGTTGAGCTACTCAATGGATTAAGACTGTGTTACGTTTCTTAAGGGCAAACTTGTGAAAAATTCTGATCCCCTTTCCCCACTTTGCAAATGCTTCTCTTATTTTGGGCAATATTGCTGTTATTGTATTGCAAACCTTCCTCTGTGATTGTTTCCCAAATGCTTCGTAAAGCAATTTTTAGATTTTTTTTTTAAGGTCTACCTTAGAAATTGAAAAAAAAAATAATTAGAGTGATCTGAGTAACTCACATCCATCAGTTTGGATACATTCATACACCCTTAACTTACACTGTAAACTAAGTGACTTAGACCTGATCTTGAATATCTTGTTACACCTAAAGACTTGCTCATAAGCATACAACTAAGCACGCAAACTGCCCTTTTTAGTCTAATGGAAAGACCCATCTCAGAGAAATTCAAGGATAGGAACAAATGCTTTTGGGGTCTGGGCTTTAAACAGTATTGCTATAAGCAAGGCTTACGCTGTTTTCACTGTATCTTCTTATTGCTTTAATTAGATAGATTTTGTAAATGGTGTTGTGAAACTGGTGCACTTTTCTGCAGAGAGGTGTATATATAGACATGACCTCCTGGCCAACTGTGTTTGAAAGCAGACGAATGCCTTCTGGGCAACCAAAACTCCTGGTGGTCTGAGGAGGGCTGAGCTGAATTTCATGCCTGCACACAAACATGAATTAAAAGAGGCAGTGTGAGTTTCTCTTCCAAATTTTTCCCTTTGCACGCCTCTGC
Organism: Lagopus leucura; assembly: GCF_019238085.1. NCBI lineage: Eukaryota > Metazoa > Chordata > Aves > Galliformes > Phasianidae > Lagopus > Lagopus leucura. Next base: position 1,115,295 of record NW_024962285.1, on the reverse strand, counting down.
TCCACACTCTGCCTGTCCCCTGTCTCTGTACTTGCTCTCATTTCAGACACCATTGCTCAGTTGTTCCTTTTTTCCCCTCTCTGCTTCACTTTTTGTGGTTCCCTATGAGCAAAAATGGGGGAAAGAAGAGAGACTAGAGCCAAAAATCTCACTCACCTCAGGCATGTTTGGGTGAGTCCCAAGTTACACGAAATGGCAGTATCCTGTCCTCAATTTTTGGACTTTTCCCTGCATTTTCCTAGATTTGTAGGGCAAATCTGATACCAGAGGAGCATTCTCTGTCTACTCATCTAGCATCCCCCGAGGTACCACAATAGCCTTGTTATTTAGGTAACAGTGCTGTCTTTCTTTCCATTCCTATGGGAACATGTTAAACCCCCAAGCTAGATATGAGCTCGATATGCCCAAGTGCATAAGATACCAGCATCCAGAAGCCTCGTAGGGGAGCAGGAGACAAACCATCCCCTAGCTGTCAGGTTGCTACCAGCAGGCTGAAGGAGCCAGGAGAAAATGTGAACTTCCCTGCAGACAGATCCAGCATACAAATGTGCTCTCAGTAAAGCTAGATGCCAAAAAGCTACTGGTGTCCCTCCAAGTTAATGTGGTGGTCAGAGAGGTGAACTCAGAAATAAAGAGGGTTCTGTGCAACCACATAAATTCCCAGTTGGACACAGTGCTTAAGCTCCACTGACCTTAAGCAATTGCTGGAAGCGTAACACGTACTTAAGCACTGTGCTCATTAGGGATTGCTTCAGGGGTGTGTTAAGATCTGCCTGCACCTATGGTTAAGGTGTTTAACTGAAAATGGGCTTGAATTTTGTCACTGTATTTTGCCAGGATGGATGTAGGCACCAATTAGGGGCTGATAGAAAAGATAAATTTGTTTGAAACCTTTTTATGGCCTCTGAATCTTTGCACAGCAAAGATAGACAAGCAAGAGCAGGTCAGGACAGAGGCAAAAGAACACTTCCAAATGTTTCCTGCCCTTCCCAACTCCATTCACTCCACAGATGAAGAATGACTCTTTATAGGGGTTCAAGAAAATGTTGTGTAAAATGCAGCTTTTATGGTGAATGTAGGTTGTGGTTGAGATTTTTTTTAAGCTTTAGTCTCCCACTTTCTTTGTGAGCTAATGTAAATAAATTCCCTTTTTGTTGGGGAAAATCTGCTGTGCTAACACTGGATTAGAATTGCTGGGGATAGCTGCTGTACTTTGTAACCTGAAGTGTACTTTTTTGACTGTTATGTTTTTTTCTTCAGATTAAAAAAAAAAAAAAAAAGAGTACAAAAAAAATCAAAAATAAATAAAACAAGAACACTGCCAGCAACAGCCATGCTGTAACTGTGGCTTCTCTCTTTTTTTTCTCTGTACAGTATTACTAGTAAATAAATCTGCCTTTTCACTGCGCCTACCTCTGTGTCTTTTTACTGTGTTTCTCTCTACCCACCAATCTTCAAAATACTCTGTGATCTCAAGGACACACCACACTGGAGCAGCCTCTCTCACTAAAAGAAATAAAGTACTAACTACACAGTTTGTTGTTTTTTCTTCTCTCCACTGCTGTGCCCTGCTGTTCTAACTGTTATTTCTCATAGTTGCTTCAATCCATACTAACTCTTCATACTTGTTACTGTCTCATTTCTCTTTTTCCTTCCCATCTTATGTGGTTCTTTGACATGCATATCATGGACCAAGTTACTCTAGGACTTCTTATATTTGAAGATGAAGTCATCTTGATTTAGATCAGTAAGACAGTATGTCCCAGGTCCACTCTTTCCTCATGGAGGGAAGAGTTCCATGCAGTGCATATGCAAGTCCCCATATATCATCACTAAAGAATTAAAAGGTAGTCAGAATAAACAGTGTGAAGCTTCTTCCTGGCTTGTCACAGAAATTGTCCTTTGTATTTCAGGACTGGAAGAAGCTTGACAATATCTGACTTGCAGCAGAAAATAAAAAGGAATAAAAAATATATATATATACATATATACATATATTTCCCTCCAAAATGCTATATTTACCCAAGTTTAGTCAACAGTGTAGGGATTGATAACACAGCCAGGTGCCATAAACTCTCTTCTCACAAACTATCTGTTCGGCATTCAGCCCAGACAGCCATGTAGGAAACTCACCACACATTTCCCATTGCTACGTAAGTACTACCCCTCTGCTTCTTTCACCCTATATCCATCCCAAAAATTATGCATGCACACATACCTGAGGCTGCAGTACTCTTCAGTGGAGTAGAAGGAAATGACCACTTGTCCTTGTTCTGTTGCTTTATAATATCATCCTGAAAGATTTGCAGCAGGTAGGACTTCAAGCTCTTCTTACTTGCATAGAAAGTACAAGAAAATTTGTCTGCCCTCAGATGCTCTGTGAGTGATGGAGAACTGGTATGTTTATGCCCTGAAAGGACTGGAAAACTGATCACAACTGCTACACGATTTAAATTTCCTTGGGTTTGCAAAGATCTTCCTAATTCAGAAGGTACATTACTGTGGCCAAAGGGAGAACCATGACCCTCAACTAGCAGCAGTGTCCATGCAAAGAACATGCACTAACAGGGCTTTTGTCATCGGCTACTAATTTAGTGCAGACTACTGAAAATATTAGGTGCATATTCCATTTGCTGACTCATACCATGGCCTGTGCTGTACTGCTACTCTTCATCCTTCAATTTATTTTAATCATTTATTTATTGCTTTCATCACTTACTTTGGCTGAAAACTCTTTCACTCCACGAAATCAGGTCAGACAAAGAAACGATGAGAACAAACTTGACAAAATCAGATAGCACTGTTGCCACTGAAGTTTCAGAATGAAAATAATTGCATACACTTTCCCTTTTTAAGCCACTAGGAAAAAGAAAAGCGAACCTTTATTTATTTTTTCCCTCCCACCATCGTAGTGTGTTGGAAGAAAAGAAATGTTTAGATAGTGAGATAGTGTGGCAGTATCCTGGAACTCTTAAGGAGTGGTTCCCTGGGAGCCAGTGACTTAGCAATGAAGTCGGATTTAGTACATGGGAGGACAGTTCTCTCAATTTTACTTTCTTTTTCCTTTGGCTTTAATAGTGTCTTAGTAATTAAAGAAAGAGAGAGAGAAAGAGAGAGGCAAATTCTAAAAGCTTAACACATTCAGTAATGTGTCAGGAGAAAGGAGCGGAGCAGTTCTCTTTCAGATGGCCCCTTTCTTTCCTACAGGATCCTCACAACCTGCCTTTGGCCTGCCCAGCAATACTTCATCCTTCACACTGCACAATATTTTTAAGGTTACAGAAAGAAATCTCCAAGCCTATAAACTAAGAACGAAAAAATTAAAAAGGGACTAGAAATTATCAACAAAATTATCAACAATCAACAAGACTGCCATTTACATTCCCCAGCTGCTGCAGAAGTTCTGCTCAGACATTCATCACCCTGTGTACATTCTTGTGAACTATTTGTAACTAACTGTGGTGCAAACACAGGCTGTTCCCTAAATGACTTCACAAGACAACAGAGTATGACATAGCCCTGCAAAACTTTAAGTCACCGTCCACTTTCACCTGTGGTAGAAAAACTACCTACTCCTTCATCAACAGCGTCCAGGTGATAGTAATCCACTTTCCAGATGAGATGAGGAGGGAGACAAATTAATAGAAACAGAGCACTCTGTATTGGACTTGGAAGAGGGTACTTCCCAGCACATAACCCAAAGGGAAGAGGGGGAAATGTTAGTCACTGAGAGAGACAGTGGGTCACTGCAAATCAGGAGGAGGGAGCAGGTAGTATCACTGACACTCACCTGCAAATTTAGGGACCTAGCTGTTGTAGCAAGAAATGAAATTAGCTCCTGACTTTTATTCATAGCAGCTCCTCCCAGTATAAGGAAACTCTCTTGACTTAGCCAGCAGCAGTGGAGATGCTGATCCAGTTTCTAGGAAGAGTCCCTAGCTGCTCTAATGGATTCAGTGTGACCTCACATACGTTTGTCTCCTACAGATCTACAGAGGTTTGCAGAAACAACACAATCCCCAGGATTTTAGTAGGAAATCTAGGCTGCTAGCTACTTTCCTGGGCCAAGTTTTATCATCTACTTTATGGTTGTATTTTAGAATAATTAACACTACCCTACCTCTCAGTGCTATGATAATGAGTTTGTTAGCGTCTGCCACAAGGCCACAAGAATATGGGGCACAATTTGTGTACACATCACAAGATGTCCTCTTGCTGTTCAGTTCATGGAGATATTTTGCTCACATTCTGCACTGCTAATCCAAAAAATATGAGCTTTCTGGCAGTCAAAATGAGTTTTCCACAGCAGTCAGGACTTTTCTGGAAATGAGAGATTTGCCATGATTATGGAGAAAAAGAGAGTAGCGGTAGCATGTTTGACTGCTTGTAAGTGGGAGAATGAAGGGACAGCTGGAGAAAAAAAGGACTTGTGCCCAGGGGAAATGGCTTCAAAACTGGTTCACATTCTCAGACATGACTAAACAGCTCAACTATCTTTTTTGAGTATTTCCATAACACACTACTGGCTACAGGGTCCCTCCAGGTATAGATGAGCCTGCTGCAGCACTGGAAGCAGGATGGCAGCTTTTGTGGAGCAGGAGTGTGTGTTGATGAAGCTAATTAACCCTGCATAGGAAGAGGTTATCTATTCCCCTGAGCATAGCCTCATGCTACAAAGACTGTGCTGCTCTTTATCCAGTGTATTTACCTCTAGGCATCACTGCTTTGTGCTCTTAGACATCCTGAGGCTTCAGTGGAAGGATGTAGTTTAGTAACAGCAGAAGATCTTGATCAGTTACATTTCACTGAAACAAGCTTCATGTAGAATATATAGTCCTGACAGTCTTTAAATGCTTTGTTGTGCTGCATCACAGAATCACACAGGATTGGCCAGGGTTGGAAGGGACCTCAAGGATCATGAATCTCCAACCCCTCTCCCATATGCAGGGCCACTGATCTCCACATTCAATACTAGACCAGGCTGCCCAGGGCCCCATCCAACCTGGCGTTGAACACCTCCAGGGACGGAGCATCCACAACCTCTCTGGACAGCTGTTCCAGCACCTCACCACTCTGTAAAGAACTTCTCCCTGACATCCAACCTAAATCTTCCCTCCCTTACATGCTTACATGCTTAGATATTTCTCCTCAACACACTGCGCTAAGTCATGGAAGCATTTTTATGATTAGAGAAACAGGAGTTCATAGACAAATTGTTGGTGCAGTAGAATAAGTGTTTCCACCTGCAGAAACAGCAATTGACTTGAGCAATTTTATATCACTAGGTATGACCACGTCACCAGGGAGATGGGATAAAGCAATGAGGCTGCTAAGTATCAAGTGCAGTAAATGTGCAGAGTTCCACACTGAGAATACAGTCAAGCAACTTGGTGATAGTCTTAGGTATTATTCAAACAAGAAAATAGAAGAAACTGTAATTTCTGGGTTGACATGTAAAACACATTCTAAATGCACAAACAAGCCCAGCAGAACTGTGATTTTCCAGGTCTGTTCTTCTGCGGCATTTAAAAGACTACAAATATGATTTTTAAGTACTGTTCAATTCAATGAGTAAACATAATATGCCTTGGAAAAGCTGCTGAAAGCTGCTGAAACATTGCACACTGATTATTTCACAAGTTAGGATTTAGAGCTGTGAATAATGTGATCGATTGATGAATGCATCACAGAATCACAGAATGGTTGAGTTGGAGGGGACCCCAAAGCCCACCCAACCCCAAGTGCCTGCCATGGGAGCGCTGCCACCCAGCAGGTCAGGTTAGAACAGGGCCCATCCAACGTAGCCTGCACTGCCTGCAGGGATGGGCACCCACAGCTTCTCTGGGCAGCTGTGCCACGGCCTCACTGCCCTCTGAGTGAGGAATTCCCTCCTAATGCCTAATCTCAATCTCTCCACTTTTTCTTTAAACCAATCCCCTCGTCCTATCACAATTATTAGACCACGTAAAAGAAATCTGCTTACAGCTGAATGGAAGCTGAATGGGAGTGAGTTTCCAATTACAGTCCCTGCAGTAACTGCTTTGTACCAGAATTACCCACTATCAAAGCACTTGTTTCTCCTCAAGTTCCAGCCTTATCTAGTCAGTCATTTTCAACTATGTACAACTATGCCAAACAAAGTTTGGCAAAAAAGGTTAATAGAAAAGCTTATTTTTTTCAGTAAAAAGCTGTTAGATCTGTGAATTACGGTGATTCAGATTACTGAGAGCCTGTTGCTCAACTAGATGAGGAAAGAAAAAAAAAAAAAGTAGAATTAAAAGATACTTCCAGCTCTGTAGCCCAAGCTGGGGAAAAACACAGCCCTTCTACTAGCTTATGAATGCCCAGGAATGACATTTGCCCTAAGAGAAAGAGCCAGACATCTTCTTAAATTCAGAAATGCGAATAGTCCTGTGTACTTCAGTGGATCTGCCTATATCATTCCACTGCATTGAACTCTCCTTCACACAGCCTCAGACAGCTGAGGGAGGGGCAGAAGGGTCTCCAAGACATCTATTTTGCTGAGATACCTTCCTTTGCCTTCCCCTAGCAGCGAGCCTGGAAGCCAGCAGCATGTGATCTCTTAGAAGCATGGGCAAACATGATAATGCTGGGCTAGGAGGGAAGTAAAAAGCTATTGCTGTGTGCACTTTCATCTGGAGGAGCCTGGGAAAATCATCAGCACTGGAGCAGCAAGCATAGAACAGTTCTGATTCACTGGTGACAATAAGCAATCAAAAACAAAGCAGGGAACTGTGCCACACAGAACCCAAACCAAAACTTTCTGAACTGAGTAGTTGTTCAAAAACAAAGCTGTTTTTTTTTTTTTTTCCTCAGTTGAAAATGCCTTGCTGGAGGTGCTTCCAAAAAATAAAAAATAAAATTAAAAAAAAAAAAAGAAGGAATAAGCAAGCCAATATTTAATTTGGAATACGCAGAATTTGGCATTATACAAACATTCTCTCCAGCTTCTTTTCATCCAGAACTGTTGGTGTAGTTCAACACAGTTTCATTCTCTCAGTGCTCATTTTTTTTTTTTTTTAAATGGTCTGTTTGGATTCAAGTGGAAAATTCACTTGTCTGCAGCCATCACAACACTCCTTGCTGGAGGCTGGAGGGCTGACACTACAGTTTCAAGTCAAGTGTGTGATAATGAAGAGCTAGCCTTGGGCAACAGCTGTATGCTGTCAGTCCTGGATGACGTTCTTTCTCTGCTTGGTGTGCACAGCTGACTTTCCCACACCTCCCACCCCATGCATCTTTCCCTTCCCATACAGATTTGCATTAGCACCCTTTTGAGCCCCACTGCGCCATACTGGTGTCTCGTCCAGATTGATGCTGTCATCAGAATAGAGGACTCAAATTGAATGTCCATTGCCATGTATGTAAAGACTACCATCCCCTTGAGGAGATGCTACAGGTTCCCAAGGGCAAACAAGTGATGGGGTGTTACTGTTGCTGGGCTCATTTGTGCGTAGGTACCCTGAGCAGAAATCATCCTTCCAGCGTCATGTGCATATCACTAAAAACCTGTTGGGAATTCTATTGTCTGTAGGAAAATTGACTCCAGGCCAAATATAATGCCTGAACGCAAACCAAACCTCTCTTTCTCATATTCACCACACAAAGAGAGAAAAATTCAAGGCAAGAGGCTGGAGGCAAAGTAGTAAGAAAGTGAGAACTGATCAGAGAGACACTAATCACCTCTCCACAGAGAAAGACACAGATTAAAGCTCTTCAGATGGCCATTGCTTCATTCCTTAGACAAGTCACCTGAAACATTCCCCTCAATTTATCTGCATGTCTACCTTTTCAGCTGGAGATTCCCTGTCTTACAGTAGCAGTAGGAACAGTGGTTTGTGACTATAAGGGCTGTCTTCAGTAAAGCAGTTCTAGAGATTCCTGTCTGTTCCAGTCTGAATAATTAATGCTGAATATAATGGAGTTACTGAGACAGAGTTGCTGGCTCTATTTCTTTCTCCTCAAGGAGAAATCTATGTGTTTGGGTAGAGATAAGCTCTATCCATGCAAGTATGTGATGCTGTATGAGTGTTACTATCACCGCAAGAGCCACCAGCTGATTAGCCATGTGAAGAGCATAGATAAGAAAGTAGGACCTGGCACAAGTAGGGCACAGGATCAATTCTCTGTTGAAACTGAGTGGCATCACACAGGCTGTAAAACACGTGGTTTCTTGTAAGTCCACACACTTGCATTCCCATTCTGGCCCAGGAAATGGAGATCAGCAAAGGTAGATAGGTGGACTAGATGGTCTCTGTGGTCTTTTCCAACATCAGTGATTCTATTATGCTAATCAGAGAAGGCATGGTTGATATTCACTAGCTCCTCCAGAATGAAGAGAGGCAGGAGAAGCTGGGCCTAATGGTGGAAAATGTTTCTGAGAGGAAGGAAGAGGAGTACATGTCAGTCATAGCTGTAGACTTTCTCTTCTCCTCAGAAGATATAAAATAATCAGGATATTTCTTTTCCCAAATTATTTGGGAAATATGAGAATAGTTGATTAGCATTAGAATAGCTGGGAGCATCAGTTTGCAGATCAGTTTAGATGTGCCCACAACAGCAGGGAGCACAGTAAATTGCAGGCGGACAAAAATTCAACTTTTTCAGCACTGATGCTGAATGAGGTCTGGATTCCAGACAGCTTGACAAGTCAAGTCCCCATTTGGAAAACTTCTTCCTATTTCCAAATCACAGTCCTACTTTTCTATGAGCAACCCATACATCATACAGTCCTCAATAAACAAAACCTCAGCAGACAAAATTAATCTTGGGAAACTTGATTTTCATCATCCTTTTTTTTTCTTCTTTTTGTAGTGCAGCCTGTAGCAAGCTTTTCCTAGGTCATATCTACCATAACACAGAGACAGATATGCTGTGCTAGTGGTTGAGAGTAGAGAGGAATACAGGCCACAAAGACCAGGAACAATCCCAGACTTCAGTGCCAGGCAAGGCATAGGTTTTGGAGAGTGGCGAGGAACACCATATGATTTAGAGCTGGACCTGGGTACAGGATTTTCCAGGAGATTTGTGAGCCAATATCTGTGGCTCTTTGTGGATCCACAGGGCTGTACTGCAAGGAGGACTATACCCACATCATTCCTGCTTCTAACCGGGTCTGTAGACAGACATGAAACGTATCCATAGCACTAACTTCAAGCACAAAAGGTCCCATACTGACCTAGACAATTTCCCAGACAAATGGCCAGCTTCAGACTGAATATAAATGACAGAATTCAAGTTTTCAGATTACTTCAGTTAACTTTCAGTTAACTTCACTTCAAAATCCTGTCTGGGTTTAAAGATAATCTCTCCGTAATCTTTGTTAGGACAGGATCAGCCCAAGACCTTGTCATTTTTGTCTTGAAAGCTTCACTGAAACACTGCTTTAACATTGTGCTGGACTCAGCACTGAGCTGAGACCTTACCATCACAAATAGATTTCTGCTTGCAGCAATTCTGACTTGCAAGCACGCATGCATAGATGTCTGCCATTTGTGTGTGTCCTTCCTGACACAACCATTACAGGCTTCAGTTTATGGGGAAAAAATAGTTTTAATTCTCAAAGCTTAATCCTCTGTCAGCATTTGCCATTAGTTTTTTCAGTTCTACCCAATCTGAAGCTCCCCGAGACAGAAAATGCCCTTTTTTCCTCATTGTTGATATATGACATTTGCCCAGGATGTAGCAACAATAAGACAGATGTGGAAAATATATGATGTCTCTTGTCAAAACCGGGCCTCAAACCCACATCTGAAAAAACCTGGTAAACATTCAGCTGTGCAGCACTACCCTCTCTGGGAGCAGCAGTTGGAGTCCTGGCCCTGCTGCAGTCAATGGGAGTCTTGTTACTAGTTTCTTGGGACTAGGCTATAAAATAAATCTCTGTGTGTGAGTTCGTGCAGGCCTAGATCTTAAAAAATTCACAAGCTAAGGAGTTTTCTATATGGAAGTATCTACTACTGCACAGAAACCATAAGTTTAAATAAATATATGACTATTATAAATACCTACTTTCCATGGAGGGAAGTTAATTCTGAAAGAAAAGTCTATTCTGAAACCCTGAATATCTTGTAAAGCTTCCTCACGTTAAAAAAAAATAAAAATCATTACTAATCCTATGAATGTAGCTAGTATGTTCAGTATATTCTTTTTGTCTTGAAAAGAGTGATCTAAGAGTTCAGCATTAGGTTGACATTTGGATTAGTTTCTATTCCTTCAGGGAATTCCTCTTTCATTTGTATTAGACCAGTGAGATTGAGTAGAACATACACTGCACTGCAAGATTTGTAGGGCTTCAGTTAAATAGGACTGACACCTGATGGGGAATGAGGGGCTGCTGCATTACATGTAGAAGTACTGCTGGAGTGAGTGATTCAAGAGAAGGAGGAGATTATAGGGTAAATACGAACAGCAGGACTGCTCCCAGAAATACTGAATGGAAAACTACCAGGATCATGAACATTTAAAATAATTACATGGTGCCAGGAGGGTATTATTTTTCTTTTTAGGCGAAGTAATTAGCCCAGTAAGTACACACAATACAAGCCATAGCTTGGCAACAGATGTACCATGAAGTTAGACTTCTTTCAAGAATCATATCTAAGTCAGTGAGAACTTAATACAGTTCATAGAGAAGTGACAGCATCTCACATTTCAACATCTGTACCTCGTTCAATTGACTTGGCCAGATATATCACTAAATTAGCCACCAGTGTAGGTATTTATGGAATAATCTTCATTACTTCCAAGCAGTAAGTAAAGAACTGAATGGAACTGGTCTTCAATATCTAAACTATGACAGACACTTTAAACCATAAGATATATTGTAATATTTAATGTGTATTTTAAGACAAGGCAAAGATAGGAGTAAGGTAGTAAGTCTTCTCACTGTAAAAGTTACTATCTTATAACCATTCTGTAGAGTAAGAGTCAGGGTCCTTTAAAACACACCTCAAAACACCTCTGAATATTTGCATCAAAGTTATCCACGCTCTAAAATTTTCCTTAAGATCAGAAGGAAGACAAACTGGATCAAATTCCCGTGGTTCTAGAATACAGGATGCCCAAGAAAAACAAACAAACAAAAAAAAAAATTTTAAAAAACAAAAAATTGTTCCACTTCTCCTCTGCGAAAGGCCCAAAGATCATCAGAGTATTGAATAAAGATAGCAGACACCTTCTCTGCTCTCTGATGCCTCTGACCAAGACTGGCTGTGGCCTGATGAAAACGAGCAGACCGTGCAGCTGTGCAGCCATCCTTGTGATGCTGCCATTTTAAGCTCCTGTATGGAAGGAGGGTCAGAGCACGGTTAATAATGTTTTCACCCAGCCCCAAATGTTCTGGATCTGAGCTCTTCACTATTTCTCATGTAATGAAATGTCACAGTGTTCAACTGGGGCAGAGACGTGCTATTACTGTTACATACAAAACAAGGAACAAAGTGGTTGCAATGCGGGAGCCCAAACAGTTCCTCAGAAACAATTTTCCAAGGCTAAAGTAGATTCTCCTGTTAGCACATTTTTAGTTCTGTCTGAGCTGAGAAGTCCTGAACAGAAAAGCTAACACAAATGGCTGTATGTTCCTTCATTGTTTTCTTTTCTGTTTTCTGCAACCTTATGGCAACTTACTCTCAACACGGTTTTCCAGAGAGAATTACCAAAATTGCTGATTTCTAACAGGAGCAGCCTGACATAGTCAAGGCAATCAGTACGCCTTAAACCACGGCAGTCAGAGATGTCATTACACAACAAATACAGAGCGTTATCCCATTTTATCAGAATACAGTCTACTTTTTTCTTTTATAGATGCAATAAAATAACACATTACAAAACAGGAACTGTTTGGCAAATACTGAAAGAAAAAAAAAGGGGGAAAGGGAAGGGAAGGGAAGGGAAGGGAAGGGAAGGGAAGGGAAGGGAAGGGAGCGCGGAGAGGGTGAGGGAAAAGGGAAAAAGGGGAAGGGAAAAGGGAAAAAAAAAAAGGGGAAGGAGAAAGAGAAATGAAAAGGAAAAGGAAAAAAAAGGAAAGGGAAAAAAGAAGGGAAAAAGGAGAGAACTGCCCAAGTAAAGATGAAGGGGGAACATATGGTACCTCTGTAGTCACGCTGAACTGTTGAGAGCAAAAGCGAAGGAAAAAGGAATGAGGAAATGCTAGCCTGCAGTGCTGCCTTCCCAGATGTTCCTTTAGAGAATGAATATGTTTCCCATTGTAATTCTAAGCAGAGTTCAGCATCCAACAGCGACTCTTGCAGAAATCCAGAGCTCAGGGAGCTAAGTTCAGATTCAGGGAACAGCAATTCATAGTCCCATTCCACTTGAGTTGCACTGAACAAGCCTCTGCTTGTGTCTCCATCTGTTTATTTCCATTATCTACATACAAAGCCTTAGGCCAGGCACTGTCTCTCAATGCATTGTGCTTACTGCATAAAATATCTCTGTTTATAAAGGCAATTATTTTGTAAAGTGTAGGCTTTAGGGTAGCACTGAATATTTCATATGACCACCACCGTTTTCCAAACAAATAAATTCCATGTGAATTCAACTATTCACCTTTCTTCTGTTAAAGATAGGGAAGCAAATTCAGCCCTGATGCAAATGTGTGAGCATCCCATTGACTTCAATGGCCATTCAGCTTAGCTCTGTCAGTACTGCATTAGGCTGTGGGTCCCATACTGTCTCTCTGCTCTTACCATCTGTCTTTCTTTGCTAATCTAATTCCTTATTAAATAGGGCTTCTGCAGTGAACGTGAACACATTCTGCCGATCCTTTCTCTGCAGCAAACATTGCTAAAGGCTAAAATTCCTGAAAGCTACAACTCCTTTGAATGTCTCTGCTTTTGAATACCACGTGAGGTTCTTTCAAGGTGGCCTGAAATTCAAACTGTTAATGTTTAATATTCCTGAGAATTCAACCCCTTTGTAATCATATATTGGATATTCAGATATGCAACTAAGCTGCTTAGGAAATTGTTACCTGCAGCAGCACACAGATCCATTGTCTGGCCTGGAGGGCAAAAAGCACGAGGAGCAACAGTGGCCCCAGGCTTCTTCAGCCCAGAGCAGAGGAGGCTGTATTTTGGATTTGGATTTGGGAGCCAAGGGTTGGACCCGAAGGTCCTTGTGGTTCCCTCGTAATTTGGGATATTCTGTGATTCTGTGATTCTATTATTTGCTGTTGTTCTTAGAAACAGAGTGTGGAAAGTCCAAACAAAATACTTGAGTAGTTAAAATAAATCAAGTGCAACAGTTAGTTCTGTCTGTTACTCAGCATGTTGTGAAAAGAATTGAATAGTTGAATAAAGGAAGAAGCAGTTTTGAACTTAATTTAAACTCAGACTGAACTCGTTATGAAATGAGAGCTGCCGAGGATCAGGTCATCTGGCTCTTATTTAAAGCAAAAGTAAAATCAAAAACCCAAACCTCTCATCTTTTCATCATGCCTCCACAATTTCACATTTCAGGCAGGACTCGACATAAAAGCACAGTGATTCTTTCAAATTGAGGCCTTCTAATTCTTGCTGAATTTGGAAATATAAGAAAATCCATGGGAAGGGAAACTCATTTTTCTATATTTCATCCTCAGTTTTGTGGACAGGATGGGTTTGAATGTGCAGTGTGACATTTGGTGTCTTATTCCTAAACGTTCTGATATTTTCTGGTCCTTGCTTGTGTTCAGAGTTTCTGCAGAATGTCTGCAGAACAAGCCGCCACTTTAAACTGTTACAGTTTAAAATCTTGTAAAACTAAGTAATAATTCTGGCACAGAAGCAATAAGTAATCGAGTTGCAGGTAATGTGAATGCTAATTCAAGCCCTGATGTAATTTTATGCTCTCTTCATGCTTTGTTCCACTGGTATTATGGGCTTACTGTTGAAATGAAAGCTGTGAAAAATGTTTATCAGTAGTCTGGTGTAGACTCTACACTGCTTTTTCTCAACAGGATAGCTAATTGCCTTGGGAAGATGCTTTATCATAACTCCTCAATGTCTGTGCTTCTTTCTCAAGGCAGGAGTGGAAGGAACCAAGCAAATAGACCCGATGAAGGGAAAGGGGCATACAATACAAAGCTAGGGTATAGCCTATCCAGATCAACACTCTCATCAGGCATGGAAACGCCAGCAGGTAATAGTCAAGCCATCTGACTCCCAGAACTTGAATGCTAGCATCAAGCATGCATTCAAGATGAAGCATCAGTCATAATTGATTTTTGATGCATTGGGGAATCTAAGTGTTTTAAAACCTCTCATTGCCTAAGGAACACTTCAGATTTCAAGCTTAGTCAATGCATATCATGGGACAGATAAACAGCTATGAAAGAAAAAGCAGAAATGAGCTGGTAGGTTCCACAAGTCTGCAGACTGTTTTCTTGTGGACTTTGGATCATGCTGTAGCTGATTTTTACATCCTTGAAAAGTCCTGTTCATCATCCTGCAGACACAGGAGTCACAATTTTTGCACTGCATCAACAGGATTTGCTTTAAGGACTGCAGGTTGTGACTGTAAAGAAGAGGGAGAGGACAGAGTCTATGATAAGCAAAGTCTGGATCCAGCACCCTCAGGAACCCATGGCTGGCCTGTGTTCATTGGGAAGCACAGGGCAAAAGAACCACTTTCATCTCCAGTCACATTTACTGCCATGATTTGATAGGACTGCCAGGCAGAACCCAGGTTTTAAGTTTCAGGACAATTTCTTTACTTTTTCTTTATCCGTGAAATGTGGAGCAGCCTCAGAAATTACATCCAGTTAGCCTATGTAGCAGGACTCAAAAAGCACTCACGAAGCTGAGGTTGTTATGCTTGTCATAATGCTCTAAGTATTGGCTGTAAGGTGACTGATGTGGCATCACCCAACATCCGACTCTGTGACCTTCTCTTAAATGTTAAGCCTTTTAGGTGCAAAACAGCACATTATTCTGATATAATACCATAATTTTATTTTTTATTTTTTATTTTTTTTTAGTTTGGCTTTTGCTTTTAAAGCACTTCATCTCTTCCTCTGCTAGAGAGTCAAGCAATCCTTTATTGAACTTTTCCAAGCATATGGCTTAGATAAGAAACGTCACAGGAGTTTTGACCAGCAAGTTATGTCTCTTTTGAGTGTTATGTCTGGAAAATGAAGCATTTCACTACCAATTTTAAGCCTGAGTAGGTGATATGTGAGTAGCTGAGAAGGATATACCATATCTGGGAATTATGTTTGCCTGGTGATTTGCTTTTTTTGGGACAAGAAATAGTACTTTGAAAGCAAACACTATAATTTTTCCTAATTATATGTCATTTTCTAAGATTGCCAAACATCCACAGAAGCCAGAGCCTGATGCATCTTCTATAACTGAGCTGTAGCTTACTCTATAAGTATTCTCTCTGAAATAATTGAAACTGATTATCATGCAGCTAAGTTTGGGTGAAGATAGGTGACTTTGTCCTCAAACATCTGAACCTTATCTCTGATCTCCTCTTGTTAAAAATAGGATTATTTCAACCGTGCACAATTTCAGTGATTTTAACTTGACTGTTGAGGCGTAAGCCCTGTTCAGTGCTCTGGGACTCTTCTCACAGAAAGAAGATCTACTCTCATTCTCAAAGGAGAATTCCCAAAGGGCCTCAAAAAGCCCTCTCTGCTGGATTTAATGGTTTTCCAGCAGTAACATGGCTCGTGCCATGATGACAACAGAGTCCACCTGCAGCATTAACTCACATGCTGTGTCTGGGAAAGAGCAAGATCTGACTCTGCTATAGCAGAATTTGCGGCATTCAAGCTAGCATATGTATAGAACAAATACAGGATTGAGAAGCGTTTTTTTCATCACTCTTAACAGTGATAAGATTATAATAAGACATTAATTAATCCATCATCAGCCAGGCAAAAATGGCAGCTTTAACTTTGCTATAAAGAATTGATATGAAGTTGCCTGTTAGAAAACTTGCACACTTACTCAAAGTGTGTGACATTATAATCTTAACACAAAAGCAAGCAAAAACTGAGCTCAAACTTAAGCCAGTTCAGATAGTTTGAGCTACATCTACCCCACTGCAGTTCATCCCTTAGCAACCACAACCTAATCAGGAAGATGAGTATACCTTTAGTGTACTCAGGGATCTTGTTTTTGCTTTGTCAAGGTCTGAAATACTCCTTCAAGGTTTTATACTGCAAAATCACTTTGTTTTATTTGTTTCTCCCTGGAGTTAACTATGAGAATTTTGTACTTCTAGCAAGGTGGAAGAATTCTTATCAGAGACAACTGTATCTGGTTATTCTAAGCCAACTAGGTGAATGCTACAGGGTGCATGTTAGAACTGTATTCCAGTAGTGTGTGTGCAGTCCAGTCATTTCTACTATACGTTCAGTGAACCAGACACTTCTGTCAGATCTCTAAATGAAACCAGATCCAAAATGCCACACTGAAGGAGACCATGAGGTGTAACAGAAAAATTGACAGTGATAGGTTCTCTCATAGGCACTCTATTACTATAGCCAAGTGTCAGCAGAGTATAACTGTCTCTCCTTCTCCAAAATAATGCAGTCTGACACATGTAAGGATCTACTCTGTGGAGCCAGACAAGTTGCTCTCAAAAGGAAAAAACAGCAAAATGTAATTGGAAGAGTCATCCAAAGATATAGTTTATTGAAAAATGGGGATTGCTTTCCTTCATCTCCACCAACTTTACAGTAAAGGTGTGAACACTTACTTCAGAGGTCCACTGCTGAAGTATGCTTTGCCTGCTACTCAAAGGCACCAAAGAGGGAATTAGGCTTGACTGGATACTTATCACTTTTGACATTTGAGGAAGCATCCATAGCATTTTCTGGATATGTATGGAGCCTTTTCAGCTTTTGGCTCATGTGGCTGTAGGTCTAACTTTAGGTAACAGATGGGGCTGTAAAGATGTGCCTCATTTGCTTCAGTGTGCACAGAAAAGTGTAGCAAAGACAGTTGATTAACTGATTCACCTTGCAGTTAAACAAATTGAATGCAGTTCATTCTACTCTTGACTCTGCTGAGAAGGTTAGACACACATCTTTCTGAAATTAACACACATGCATCACTCAGGAGCGAGAAACTCCTTAGGCAGATACATTGAAATGAGCACCACCAGCAATTTGTCTCCCTCATCACTTTACAGACATGTACTTTTAGCACTGTTTGTATGACTGATGGTTTGGTATTTTCTCCCAGTAGAGCATGGTGATCAGCAGGAGATTATCTTTCCAACTCATTTGTTCTTGCTGCCTGCATTGCATCAACAGTGCTATGACTCTTCGTGGATGCAGTTTCACTTTGCAATTGAGCATTAATCACTTGTGCTTCTCTTTATAACATTCAGGCTATCATAAACCCTTGTTCAAGGTGATGAATTCATTTTTCTGCTGCACAGCTTCCACTTCCACATACAAAACTAACACTAGGTGAAGTTAGTAGGTAATCTGCTGTCTTAGTGATAGGACATCACACTTTTTGCCTGGTGAAATGTGAGAATGCACTGTAAGGCAAATGTGAGAATGCACTGTAAGGCAAATTATATCCATGAGTAGAAGAACAGACTCAGTTTTTCCCTTTGTTCCACCCAATTCAGAATTTCAGCTCATTTCCTCGAAAAATGTCAGTGTTTCTCTCTCAATATCATCATAAGCTGTATACTGTGAACAAGAAAGCTGAGATTGGAAGCAATTTTCTAAACACTACAATCTCTTCTCTTAGAATAGCTTTAACCCTAGGTCTGGTCTGTACTTAGGGTTTCATTGAAAAAAAAAAAAAAGAAGAAAAAAAGTAGATTATGATTTTGAGGGCTTTATGCTAACTTAATAAGAGAAATTGTGAGCTTTTTAGTACACTGGCAGATATTTTATGCTACTGCAACCAACTGTTGGGAGAATTTTGCCCACGGAGTAAAACCTGTAAGAAAAATGCACAGTACAAACACAAGCTAGTAGAGTTAGTTCACGCTGGCAATGGGTTTATTTCTGTTGGTCACTGGAAATTATATTGGTAGATAGAAATTCCTGGTTAAAACAAGTAAGGAGAGAAGTTTGAGATTGTTGTTGCATGGCCTTGTCACTACCAGCTTAAGCTGTGTCTGTTCTCCCAACATGCCATCCCTTCCCACACAACTGAAGAATGCTAAAACCACACTGGAGTACTGCTAACCTGGGCTAATAATGTCTTTAGCTGTTCCATCTGCAACTACTAATGCAAGTCTGTTTATGGGATTCCTAAAAGGGCACCTTACTACAACCACAACTAAATTGTGCATACAAAATTGACTACTGAGCCTTTAATATTCATCCTCTGTAAAGGAGAAGCAAAGTACTTCTGGTGTGGTCAAGACCCAGCCAGCACTCTCTGAGGAATGACACCAGTCAGGGCTGCTCTCAAATGGGGCACATGTTCTTTCCCATTCTCTTTTTTTCTTTTTTTTCTTTTTTTTTTTTTTTCTTTTCTTTTTTTTTTTTTTTTTTTATTGGTAAATAAGTGCAAAACACATCAGACAATAAAATCTGGGTAAAACAGTAAACAAACAGTCCTTTGGAGGAGAAATAAGCAACTCAGACAAATATATCACATCATTAGTTCTACAGTGTGTGCACCCACTCCAATGAAGAATATCACAGTCAGGAGTGGAAAAACAGATTAAATGAGCTAGTCATCTTAAGACAATTGCCATCCAAGAGACAGTTACATCATAAGAGAAGTGGCACCAACAGTAATCTCCATAGCAGTTTTGCTAAGAGTGATGATTCTATGGAAACAGAAACTAAAATACTCCTATTTTAACAGAATGAGATGAGCCCTCAAGGGCATATTTTCCTTACTGTGCTTTCTTATCCTAAAGAACAATAAAGTTTCCTTACTATTGTTCCAAAATACAGCAAGGTTGTGATTCCTAAGCGTAGCATATGTTAAAGAAAACTAAATGCAAAAGGCAGCTAAATTAGCAGTTTTCTTTACCTCTTGAATTATATCTTTGTCTTCATGTTCATGCTCCCATTCTGGAACCCCATGAA
The DNA here is from genome assembly GCF_019238085.1 of Lagopus leucura. NCBI lineage: Eukaryota > Metazoa > Chordata > Aves > Galliformes > Phasianidae > Lagopus > Lagopus leucura. The sequence continues at coordinate 1,096,271 of NW_024962285.1, read as the reverse complement.
GCCATTAAGCTGTTTTGTGGTTCAGAAAGTAACTGTCAGCACTCTTGCTGAAAGATCTTTTACCCTATATGCTCTCTGGGATTTTTTCTCTTCCTTCACCTCATTTTTTTTCCCTCCTTCTCAATGGTCTTTTATTATTCACTGTAGTAACTGGTGACAAACTCTATTTTGTAGTTTAACATAGCATCCGTCTGCTGAGTCAGCTGGACACTGTCAAGAAAGCAATATAAGTACATAGTTTGATCTTAGTTTTTAATGACAAGTTGTATCTAGCTGAAAGAAAACAGACTAGGAAATAGCAGGAATCCCTGTGGTTCAAGTAAAGTGAAAACAGTTGCTTCAATGAATCCCACCCCTTGCCTCTTCAAGACCAGATTGTCCAGTTTGCTGATCAGGGATTTATGTCATTGGAGCTGAACTGTTTCCTTCCAATCTGACAGGGGTAGGATGCATTCTGGTGAACAACACCACATCAGCCAGCAAAACTGAGGTAGCAATACCCTCCAGAAGACAGGAACGTCCAGACTGGGAGAAGTAAATATCCTTTGGCACATGTGTGCAGCCTACCTTGTCACTAAAAGGGACCACTCTTGCAAATAACCCCTTCAGATCCCACAAATAACCTGAGAATAATACACCTTAGACAACTACCACATTTTGCAAGTGAACATCTGACTGTGCTCTAACTTCATAGCAGGTATAAATGAAAACCAAGGAGGAAATGAAGAAGGCTTGATTCAGTATAATTCAGTCACTGTGGGAGTTTTCCTGGTGAATACTCTTAAGTGCTTTTTCTGTCTTTTTGTCTGAGGAGACAAAATTTCACCCTAAATTATGTTCCTTCATTAGCTGCTCTTATGTTACAACATGTCTCTTTGGGCCCTGCATCAAGTGTTGATTCATTTCTTTAGCAAGAACATGCTGACTGTTTCATATGGACACAGACTACTCCTGAGCTAGCAGCTGTATAGGACAGGGCTCCGAGTGGTCACCTTGAAAGCACAAGAGTGGAATCTATAATCTGAAGGCATAGTGCAAGGCTCTCTGCTGCTAAAACAAACAGTGAAATTAAGACCTTAAATCTGTGGTTTCCAGTGCTTTTGGTTATTATTGTTGTTCCTTGGTTGATTAGGCTGGTTTTGTTTGGTTGGTTGGTTTTTGTTTCTTTGTTTTTGCATTTATAGACTTACACATTTTCTAGAATAGCATTTGCCCTCTGTAATCACAGAATCATAGAATCAGGGAATGGCCTGGGCTGGAAGGGTCCTGAAGGATCATGAATCTCCAACCCCCACCACAGGCAGGGCCACCAACCTCCACAACTGTTAGTAGACCAGGCAGCCCAGGACCCCATCCAATTTGGCCTTGAACACCTTCAGGGAAAGGGCATCCACAACCAGAATCACAGAATAGCCCAGATTGGAAGGGAACTGAAGAACCATGAATCTCCAACCCCCCTGCCACACGCAGGCCACCAACCTCCACATTTAATACCAGACCAGGCTGCCCAGGGCCCCATCCAATCTGGCCTTGAACACCTCCAGGGATGGACGGGGCACCCACAGCCTCTCTGGGCAGCTGTTCCAGCACCTCACCACTCTCTCTGTAAAGAACTTCCCCCTGACATCCAACCTAAATCTTCCTTCCTTCAACTTAAAACCATTTCCCCTTGTCCTGCCATTAACAGAAATAATAATTAACAGTAATAACAGTAATAACAGCAGTAATAATTGACAGTAAGAATTTAACATGCCTTAGGAGCTGAATTGCATCTTAAGGTTTCTTTTCTTTCTCCAGGCCTCATAGCAGTAAAGCAGAAACCCTGACATACTGAGGTCAACTTAAGCAAACCCTCCTGACGAGGGTACTGCCCCAGGCCATTGCTAACCAAGGTAGAGGTGCTTCCCCCCACAGTCACAGCCCTGGCCATGAAGAAGTGAAATTCAAACACCAACTGCTGAAGTCTCCCTTTGATTGTTAGGAGCCCTGAGTGAATGTGGGCAGGTGTTTTCTGATTTCTTAATAGTTCTTTTATGTTTTTTTCATCCATACTATGCACTTTCACTGCACCTGTACCCACCAAGAACTGGACATCTGACTCCCAGTTCTGAACATCATCTTTCTTGATAACGTTTGCTGCTTTCTCTCTGGCTTATGGAGGTTAGCTGAGAACCCAGACCAAATTCTTTCTCAATAGCTGCATCTTGGTTTCACTTCCAAGCTTGCATGGGTACTCCTCTTAAGGAAAAAGACTGTTAGCTCAGCTTCATGCCTGTTGTATTGTCCAGTCATCTTCATTGTTAAATTCCTGTCATCCATCAAACCCTATTCACTATTGAAATGAACAGCAAATTAAAAGAAACAAATAACTCAGCACAGTGCTACACAGAACTGGAGCTAGTGTGTACAGAGGTGGATGAAAAGCCACTGAGCCCTAATAGTGCTGATGGAGCTGCACTGCAACTGTTCTGGTTGAACTATTTCATCCTTCCCTGCAGAAAATGAGAGATGGAAAACTTTAGCTGTGCTAATAACAGCATGAGCAGGCAGTACCTTTAACCATTACAGTGTGCTGATGAATGTGAACATGCTTCAGACTTCTATTTATTCCAAGTGAGATTTCCAAGTTGCCAGGTCCCTCACACTACAGAATACACAGTGAAGTCTACTGATGCTTATAGTACCTGTGAGCTTGTGAGATATGCAGAAAGTTTATCATTTTCTTATGTACATATTTTATTTCAGAGACCCTGGACTCTTTTTTTTTTTTTTTTCCTTCCTGGTTTAGTACTGCTGTAATGACCTCTTTTTAAAATTTTACATCTTTCCATGTCAACAAGTCATATAAGTTACAGGTGGACAATTAAGTCAATGCCAGTGCCTATCAAGAGTTATGCAGAATGTTAGTCATGGCATGGATACAATATTAAGCAACACACATCTCCCTTTAAAATCCTGGTCACCAGACTGTCCTTCACTTTATGTATATAGGCCACATTTACATTATCATCTTGGCTGAGAACAATAGTAAGTTTTTAAGTGTATTCACACCTCCTCCCTCTATCATGCTTATGAAATGTTGAAGTGGGAAGGGATTCACAGTGTGTGATGACTTTGCTGAATCACAAGAGAAAGTTGTTCCAGAGGAAATCAAACCAGAAATGCTTCTCCAGGGACATGTGAAATAGCAGTCACCAAACCCCAGTGGAAACACGAATATTCAAATCAAGTGCTAACCTTCAGGTATGGCAGTAACATTCATCCAGGGAATCAATCTAAATCTAGCCTGACATTAATTCCTGGAAATATTTGCAATATAGATATAGAGACTGCAGCACCAAGCCCTCCCATATTCTGATCCATATTACTGCTCAGCTACCTTGCTAATGCAAAATAGCAACAGGGGCATCTGCACAAGGAACGAATGCTGAAGTTTGGTGAGTCCAAATATAGTGCAGAAAAGGATATACTGGGAATGCTTTAATGAAGTCTTAAAAAAAACTGCTTTATGTCTCCACTTGTAGAACAATAGAAGATATAATCTGAAGTACAGATATTAGTAGAAAATCTGAGCCTCAGTATTCTAAAATGCTCTACAGATATATAGTAAGGAGGGTCCTTTTGGCCTCTAATTAGCCCAGTCTGCACAGCATGAATAAGGCAATCAAAGAAGTGAACCAGAAAAAATAAGTAAATAGTCACCAGAAAAGGAATGGAGTTCACTAATAAGATGGTCTTAGTTAGGCTCCTAGATCCTCATCATTAGCCCTTTCCTTAGGATGCACAGAAAGGATAGAAAATCCTTCAGCTTCTACTCAGCATAGGACAGGATGGGATGGCATGGGATGGGACACTAATGGTGGAAAAGGACAGGAGCAAAGCAATCTTTCAGGCATACACATTCTCCATGAACAATGAAATGTCTTTGGTCTTGTAGGCACAAGAGAAATGGACATGCTGCCAAAAGACCCGCAGAGGCTGTGCTCCTTTGAAAACCCTGAAACTGAGGAGAGGACAGAGGTAAGTCTCCTCTTACCAGAACTGATACTTAACATCCACAACACTGAATGCTTGATAGGATGAGTGCAACTTCCTCTACAAGGAGGGTATTGTGATGAGAACACTTCACACAGCAGACTCTCTTGTTGTGAACTGCATTCCTCTTAGTGCTGCTGTGCCTCTCCCTTAGTATCTGAAAGCCTGGTGCCCACCTCCTCCTCTCTGCAATGGGAAAATCAAGAACCTGCAAAATGCTCAGAGAGGTTGTCCTTAGCTGGTAGCCTTGTGTGGTTGAGTTACTCATACTAATGAGAATCTTGGGTGGAAAAGGTGTGATGGAGCTATTCCTTTTTCTTTGCTTTTCTCCGTATGATCACATTCATCCCACGTGTTTTTAAAACAGCAAAAGAATTTGTAAGAAAAATGCTGGGAGTAGAAAGGGAGTGAATGGGCAATGTGAATTCCAACATGGCTGAGACATCCATCTTCAGGGTAGCTGGCACTGGAAGGCATGAGGCATGTGTAAAGACAAAAACAATTGAAGACTCTTAAGCAATTTGGTACTATACAGTTTGTTTTAGACTTCTCTAAGGACAGAGGATTTTATTATAGTTAGTTAAATTTAGCCCAATAACTAATTCTTCTGTTTAGAAAAGCACTGAAAGAAAAATGTCAGCAAGTAATTATCTTCTTGTGGCCTATGAGTGTGAGAAGTGCAGGTCTGCTAGCTCTAAAATCTTAAAGCCAATGGTGAATAAATAATCAGCTAACATCAGTATATGCAAAAAGTTTGGGTTTTAAATGAGAAAACTTTAAATGCAAAACCTGTTTTCAAAACTCTTAGATTTCTTTCCTCATGTACTTGCTAGCGTAATTTGCCTTTTTTTTTTCTTCCCAAAATCAAGGTTTTTCTGCAGTTTTTACTGAAATGCAAATTCTATCCAAAAGGGGCTGAACACCAACGTGACATCAAAAAATATCACACTGCTAATAAACAGGAAAGATGAATCCAAATATATATGCATAATGGTTTAGCAAACTTAAGGTTAAGTCTATACCAAGCATCCAATCAACATGCCATCACAGGTGCCAGTCCATTAGAATCTGATTTTCTTTAGGCAAATAACTTACCACAAGCAGTAAAAGTATGGTTCAAATTGATAATTCAAAGCAGTCAAAATGAAACTTTAATATTACATTAAATCAGGTATGTAAATCATTCCAACTGTGGTTGGAAGGTGGAATTGCACAGGCATTTCCAGGTATTTTGATTTTGTGACTGTAAGTGCTCTGCTCAGCACCATATAGCTTCATGGCAGCTTGAGAATCTCAAGCAGGACCTGCACAACTTCTGGGAAAGCTCTGAGCAGCCCCTAACATTCTCTGGATGAAATTAAGGCCATATTTCAGGAAAAGGAGGAAAAAGTTCAATGACTTTGGAATGTAATTTGTTTTAATAAATTAACTCCGGTGCTGGGGAGTGTAACAACACTCAGAACAACATCTGACTTAACACTGATTACTCCTTAGTTTTAGAGAAGATGTCACAATTCTTAATGATTGCCCCCCACTACGGGAGGATATTTAGTGGCAGAACTTGGTCAGAGGGAGGTTGAGCTGGCATTATCACTGGTGCAACATGAGCAGAATCTGCAAAATGCCATCATGTGAAAGTCAATAAAGACCATGAGAGTATATTGACCAGTGTGGAAGAAAATTAACCACAGAAAAAAGTGAAGCACTGAAATTTTCATTAATGACTTGCTAACTATTAGTGGAACAGAGAAGCTTAGTGTTTGAGACAGAAACTATGTGGAATAGTGGGACAGAAACTTATTTTCTGAGCTTGAACTTGGTGAGAGAGAAAAATCTCTAAGACCAAGAGAAAGCATACTCTCAGTCAGTAGAAATCAGGAAATAGAAATCAGCAATTCTTTTTTACTTTCAAGTGTGTACTTACTCAACTTGGAGGCCCAAGTTATCATAAAATTCTCTTCACTTTCAACAGACTACTAGCAAGAAGTAACAAGCATTGCTTAGGTCCAAACTGCACACCTGACTGCATGGTTCAAGTAAAGGGAAACTGCACAGGTTTCAACAAAGCATAGGAAATGCTTATGTCTTGTAGAAATGGCTTTCACTAGTGAAGATGTGATGGGGGTCTCAAAAGAGGATAGGCAGTAAGCAGATGTTACACTTGATGCTTGTCAGAAGGCAAAGTAATATGCTGTTCTGAAAGAAAGAAAAAGTGTGATCCTTCCAAAGAGACATTGCATGTAGCAGGCTCAGAACTAGCCAGGCTGGGCCCACTGTGGAACACCACAATGCTTACTAATATCTCGGAGTTCTGTTGGTTTCTTCTCCTTCTTTTTTTTAATAGTTAAAATTTCTTCTGTTTCTTTGTTATGCCTAAAACACATTCTGTTAAACTTGCAGCTCTTAGGGAGTTCAGAATATCATTTGCCATATTACTGAGCCTTTCCTGCAGCTCCCAATTAAAAAAAAAGAGAATGTGTATGTGTGTAGGAGTAGCATAAACTGCAGCTGGTTTTCTTTATTTTTTACACCATCATTACTGCTTACTGGTAAAAAGGAAGATGATACATGAGTACATCATTTGGTTTCTCTGCAACACTATTGCACATGAAGTTGGGAGATTACCTTGGTGAACAACTCCTAATTTCAACGGAATATTTATGACTATTAAAAGGTTTCAGCAGTCATATACTGGAGATAGAAAATCTGGTTTTGCTCTTTTCTTGGTTTTATGAAAGATTTAATCACTGAAGGACCTCATTGACTCCAGGCAACTCTGGAAAGATTAAATAATTTTGCTGAGCAGCTACTTAAAAACAACAACAAAAAAAATGCAGAGATTTCAAAGGTGCAACTCCTGCCCCTCATCCTGCTTTTTATGTCACTGCCATAAATGTACTGTGGCTTCAGATTTTGCAGATGACTGAAAATGGCAAAGAACATCTGGGGAAATGCTGTGCCCCAGAGGGCAGTGGGCATGGTACAGCTCCCCAGGGCAGCGGGCACAGCCCCAGGCTGCCAGAGCTGAGGGAGCATTTGGATAATGCTCTCCGACCTAGGATTTGGATTTTATGTGGTCCTGTGTGGAATTGGAGATTGGATTCAATGGTCCTTGTGGGTTCATTTCAACTCAGAATATTCTGTGAGTGTATAGAATCACAGAATCACAAAATCCTCAGAAGTGGAAGTCTAGTCCAACTCCCCTGCAATGAACAGAGACCACTACTACAGCTAGATCAAGTTGCTCATGGTCTTATCCAGCCTCACCATGAAAATATCCAGAGATGGGACATCAACCACATCACTAAGTAACCTGTTCCAGTGCCTCACCATCCGCACTGTGAAAGACTTTTTCCTTATGCTTAACCTAAATCTACCCTCTTTGACCTTGAAACCATTTCCCCTTGCTCTGTCACCACAGACCCTGCTGTCCCCTTCTTTCCTGTAGTTCCCCTTCAGATACTGACGGGCTGCTATCGGGTCACCTTGCAGCCTTCTCTTCCCCAGGCTGAATAGACCCAGTTCTCTCAGCCTGTCCTCACAGGCAAGGTGTTCCATTCCATGGTTCATTTTTATGTCCCTAAAGGCAAGGTACATGCCAGTTTGACAGAGTAAAATCATCTCTCTTCTGTGGATGAAGTTCTCCCCAACCAGCTTGTGTTAGCCCTGGTTTTCATTGGCCTGGTCACTGTTGGAGTCCAATTCCTAGTGAAGTCAGTGGAGCTAGGCTGGGCAACAGAGAGGAGGATCCATCCAAGGTATGAGCCCTACATATAAGCTCACAGCTAGGAGTTCACTGGCAATTACAATCTCTGCTAATATTGCTCTTGAGTCTGTCTTCATATCATGAAGGCAGCATTAGTCCAAGAAGCCAAGGGACTTGTCAGTCATGCAGAGCAATCATAGCCATTATGCTTGACCTCTGGCATTATAATTTTATTCATGTGGCTCTGCCTGGAAGCTGTCAGAGGTAAGCAACAAGATTGTCACACCAGCAGTGTGTAAAATGTGCCTACTGAGCTTCATTTCCAAAGACAAATAAGACTGCCTGCTCAGGCAGTATTTGGATTAGACAATAAAATGCATAGCAGTTTCATAGTGCAGAGCAAGTTCTCCATATAGAACAGCATGTATTTTTAATTAGCTAGCCCATAATCAGCTTGCTCTTTCATCTCGTTATGGTTTCATTTTGCATGTTTTTCCTTCTGATGATTGAAAAATGACATGAAGCTATGACCCTGGCTTGCTGAAGGAACAATCGGTCCACCAGCCGGCCATGGTTTAGTCATTTGGCCTCTTCCCTTGTTAATTCAAGGGCAGATCTGTAGTAGATTCTGATACTATGGTTGTGTGGGGGCAGTGAATTTCTTCTCTGAGCATTATCCAATTCTCTGTGACTTTGTGTGGACTTCTAGGTGGGCTTGGTTTTCCCACTTAGTGATTTCAAGTAGTCCCAACCATCTTGAAGGGAATGACAACAAACACTGCTGCAATGGAGCCAGAAGGAGCAAGCATCCAGACTCTGACATAGGGAAGGTTAGTTAAATTGTCTAGAGAAGGCAGCTTCTGCGAAGTCTCACATTTTAATGAGCAAAACTTGCAAGATTAAAAAGATAGAGTTTGCAGAAGCATTCATTAAGGCAGCATAAAGATAGAAATGTTAAGATTATGGCAAGAAGGGCTTGCTGTTGTTCTGTGTAATAGGGATTTAACTCCCTGGAGGTTGGTAGGGTTCCCTGCTTAGGAATTAAAGCAGAAGCAGAGAGATTTCTCTCTTCTGTAATTGGCAGAAAACACCTGTGACAACAGTGTACAAAAAGATGACATGACAAAATGTGACTTCCTGCATTTAATTAATGCTCAGAACTAGTGTAAGCATCACGTTGGCTTTGCCTGTTTATTAAATGTGTGGGGCTTAAGAAAGCTGACTTGTTTCTGAGGCCATTGCTTGTGAGTTAAAAAAGCCAGGAGCATTTTTAATAGGAGCCTACAAAATTTTAATGGTATTATTTGTAAAAGTCACAGAAATATTTTTTTGCGTAGCAGTATCAGTCCAGTTCTTTTCTTGCTTTGCTGGTGCAAAAAGTTTTGTGCAATGTCCTTTTCTGCTCATTCTAATTTCTGGCACGAAACCATAGTGGCTCCTCAGCTCTCAGAATCCTCATGCTCATCACAAGAGTCTGTTTTGCTGTGACTGCAACCGCTTGTAATTCAGACTCTTTCCCAGATACTTCTTTTTTCATTAACCCATTCAAACATTAAAAACAAACAGCCTGCTATGTTTGGTGCTTTCACTCCGCCTTTCTCAAAAGCCCCTGATCATCTTCCCCTTGTATTTTGTCTCTGCTGCAAGTCCCAAGTCCACTGCTGTTTTAGTTTCTGCTATTTTTTCCCTCATTTGCTGCCACTTTTACTTCAATCTCATCTTTTGTGTTTGCCACAGTTGCTTATCTCCCTTTTGGACTTTTTCCTGGGGGTTACTCTGGTCCAGTTTTCCCTGCAGGGGCAAATGTCCCCGCTCCTCAATGCTCATTGTTGCTTACATTTTGATAAGATCCTTTGGCCAGATAAGGAATCATTATGTTGAATAAGATAAACTTACTAAAGGAAAGCCTGCCCCCACTCCAGGTCTCAGAAAACACTTTGGATCCGTCTATGAGCTGTGACATTAAAAAAATCACATTTTCTCCCTCCTCCTCTGCAGTTTTGATGATTAATGGCAACAAACTATTTCTGCGTTATCTCTGTTTGCACAACTGGAATTTATAGTTACATTTATAACTCAGCCCTTGCAAATAAAGAGAAGACTCAGTGAAATACACCAACTTTCAGTGTTTATGCACACATATTTAAACATTTCTACACTGTATATTTTGTGGATAGGCTACACAAACAATTTTACTAATTCTACAGAACTGGCTTTTGAATATAGAGTCTAATGTATTTAAAATGCTGCAGGACAATACTGCTTTATTCCCTGCAGACAACTTTATCCTTTGTCTTGTCATTTTTATTGTTCTAGTGGTGGTGAATAAAACCTGCATCTGTTCCTTAGGAAGGACTTAATCCAAAGCCCACTGAATGCAGTGGAAGAGTCTCCACTGGGCTTTGGATCAAGCTCTTCAACTCACAAACAAACGCCCTTTGTTAAAATATGCTTTTCAAGTACTGTACAGAAAAGTTTCAGAGGTTCCCTATTTCTAAAATAATACATGTTCTTTGAATTTTTTTTTCTTGCTAAGCCTGTTATTTGGAGGAACAATATGCAACTGTACATAATCACTGAAATACTGTAATCTTTGATTAAATTGCCCAGAAGCTGATAAAACGTTGAGTATATATTAGGCTGGGGTAAGAAGTTCTGTATTTATATGGCTCTTCCTATGCATGCAGTAATTCAGAAACAGTATAGAGACAGACTCCCACCCCTGAGGATGCTCAGGCTCAAACCTGACGAGGGCAGACCTCCCCCGGGAATGCCTTATGTTGGTGTTATTGATGAAGCAGACATGAAAGAGTCTGTTCTATTGTAAAGAGGAATAGCACTGAATGGGATTTTTTCTGCACTTTGGAAAAGACTCAGAATGAAAGGGTTTCTTCCCCCACAGTAGGGAAAAGAAACAGGGGATATTGTGGAAGGGGGCACAAAGGGACTAAGACAAGGCAGGGGAAATCAAAGCACAGACATTAGCTGGGCAGAGCTGTGAGAAGCTGTAAGTAGAGCTCTACAGCTCCAGACTTCCAATGACCGCATTTTCTTGAGAAGGAGGGAGAGCCATGAGTCAGTTCTGCAGCGGCATCCACACCAGCTACAATAAAACACTTTCCTCCTCACAGCATTACAGATGCTGGATATTTCTGCTGATTCCTTGTGATAGGGAGCAAGCAGTTCCCATGAACAGAGAGGACACAATGCCAGGGAAATTCAGCTGCTTCCACAGCAGCAGAACAGAGTCACTTTTCACGTGGGCGTGGATTACGCAGACTGTTACTACTGGGTATTGCTCCTGTGTCAGGGCTGCTTGCAGTCTAGCACTACGCTGTGGTAAGTGCTGGCAGGACCTAATGCACAGTCTGTAAGCTGATGATGACTAAAACATTTTGCGGAGCCAATACTAAAGCATTACTCACAGAGTCGCATTGAAGTCAGTGAGGTTACTCATGTAGATGGATGCCGATAGAGATCTTGCCAAGCTATTTCACCACATAATAAATATGAGTAAATGAGCTTGTTAGTCAATTGAATACCTTTAGAAAATAATTTTTAAGTTCGTATTACATTAGTACTCTGACTCCCACAGCTGAGGGCCCGTTACGCACTGTGAACATCCACCAGCACGCGGCTCTCAGCCTAAAATTCATCCATCCATTTAGGTAAATAGGGATAGTGACCTGCCTCAGTCATGTCCTAGGCCATCAGTGACACCAGGAGCAGAACAGGGATCTCCAATCAGCTCCCTGCTGGCAGCTCCCTGTCTCTGTGATGCTCAGGATTTCATCCCCACACTGAATGCAAAGCATTCGCAATGTGACCTCCAAATTCCTTACAGCTCCTCTGCTAACTGACAGGTGATCTCTGCATTCATTAGTTTTATAAATGCACAGAGGATACACAGACTTTTCATTTTCATCTCACACACACTACCGCAAGCCAATGTGTTCCCTCCTCCAGCTGATCTGCATGTTATTCTGCAGTCAGAGAAATAACTGGAACCAAAAGGAAAGGAAAAGGAATCTAATCTCAAATATTCTGACAGCCAGTCTCAGATGCTAAAAAGGCTGCATGCTGAGCAAAACTCATTTTTTATACTCAGTGAGATTCAACGCAGAGGCTATAGATCAAGCATCACATCTCAGGACTGCATTTCATTTTATGTATGCTATAAAAGTGGCCAACACACCCAACATCATTATCAGAGTACTTTCCATTCTCCCTTTATTCTGCACTCCTCTCAGCTTTTTGGGGAGTTCACAGAGAACAGGGACAGTGTGCTAGGCTGTAAAACAGCAGCACTGGAAGTATTTCTTCCTGAGAGGTATCCCCTTTGAATTATTCTCTATTTGAAAGTTTGTTGCATAATAGTAAAACATCTGCCTTACTGACACTGGACACTGACTGACAGATTGAAAAAGCCTCACAGCAAAGACTGAGCGATTTGTCAGCCTCAGGACTAAAGCATCCACATATGGATTTTGTTTCTATCTCCTCACCTCATTTCCCTCTTACTTCTTTCATTTCCTTCTCCTCAATTCCCCATTCTGTGCCTTTTCCCCTTCCTACCTCCAGGTATGCATGGAGGCATGGCAATGGCATCATCTCTCTTCCTCCCCGTGGAAGAGGACACACTAGGTCAGCAGACATGGCAGGAAAAAAAAGCTGAGTAGAAATAGAAGGATTTTTGTGGAATTATAAAGTTGCTTTACCAGTGTGTGGCCAGTTGTCAGAGGTGCTATGTCAACATGTGCCCCTGACTTCAGTGGCAGCTGCCCTCCAGTCTTTAGGATAGGTGCCTGCCTGGTGGGATATCTCAGCAGGACCAAGACATATCAGCAGAATTTTGGATGCTCCATAGTGCTTACTTGAACTTCCTTCCTTCCATCATGCTCACCTCAGAATCTGTTTTTATCATCATTTACTACATGATCAGCACAGCCTTGCACTGTAACCCAGGGGCTTTTGGAGGAGGAACAAGCAATCTGGGGGAATTGTCCCTTTTCAGAACATGGGGCCTGAAAGATAGAATTATCTTACAGAATGTCTTGCTTGGAAGGGACCTCAAAGACTGTGTAGTTCCAACCCCTGCCATGGGCAGTGTTGCCAGCCACTAGATCAGGTACCAGACCAGGTTGCCCAGAGCACCATCCAACCTGGCCTTGAATGCCTCCAGGGATGGAGCAAGATAAAGAGAGGCAAGGTGCTATTCATGGTGTATAAAAGAAGGAACACCCTATTCTTGTGGTCTGGTGGTTCTTGACTAAATGTGGCTGCTCTTCACACTGTTCTTATTTTCAGAGTTGTCAGAGTTTTCAGGGCAATACCAAGCAATCATTCATTTGTTACTTAGACAGAGGTGCTTTAACTTCACAGTAAGAAATTAGGCTGCACTCTTGCATAGATTAATTCCTTCTTCCCCCTATCTGAAGCTTCATACAATGCTGTAGAAGAGAGCTGCAGAGCACTAACAAGATACGTATTTAAAACAAGATACATATTTAAAACAAAATTTTAAGACATAATTTTCTTCTGCTGCTGTAACTGCTAGAAATGCAAATTGGAAGCAATAGGCAAAACTCATTATTATACACACAGTGAAGCAGCATTTGAATTCCTCCACAGTATATTAATCATGTGCTACCTAATTAATACTATGTAAATGCATCCCTGACTTAAAAGAAAAAAAATAACCAAAATACAGACTACATCAGTGTCATCAGTGATACTGCTTTACGTAACGGAACAAAACGTGCTGCAGTTTGGTCCTATTTCATAAGAGGACAGTGAGCAGGAGAAGAACAGGAAACAATTATTGGAATGGAAGGGTAGCGGGGTGGGAACCCAGGAAGAAGAGCTCTGAAGCTCCTCTCTTTTCAGTATAACATCTCTAACTGCTACAGATATCGCAGGTTTTTCTCAATCTTTACAGTCTCCAAAACCTGAGGACTTTAAAAAGCACAAGACTGAACAACTCTTAATGATGAGGCTGAAGGTGACCTTTTCTCTTGGTTCTGAAATGCTCTGCAAACAGGAAGACATAAAAAATTTGTTTCCCCCCATCTCTAACCAGCACATTCAGTTTCTAGCAGCTGAAGTTGCTAAAAACTCAACAAACATACTCAGAGCTGTGCAACGCCCAAAAAAAGATGCAACTTCAGTGCTCCCTTTCCCTTCTTTCTGCAAAAGCCCCACTCTGCCATCTGGATGCACACCTGAACATGTGGATGCAGACTCCCATACCCCTTGATGGCAGGCTGCAGCCTTCTTCTGCTCCCTGCCCTCTCCCTGAAAATAGGCAGGCATGCATGGGGCGGCACTGAGGTTCTAGCATCCAGAAGGCAACTGGGATTGGCCAGTTTGAAGGAGGCTGACAGGAGATCTTATTGCTGTCTATAACTCTGAAAATAAGTTGTGGAGAGATGGGGGTTGGCCTCTGCTCCCAGGTAACAGTGACAGGATTAGAGGGAATTGACTCAAATTGCGCCAGAGGAGGTTCAGGTTGGATATAATGAAAAATTTCTTCTCCAAAAGAGTGTTCAGGCAGTGGAACAGGCTACCCAGGGGATGGTGAAGGCAACATCCTAGGAGGTATTCAAAAAACGTGTAGATGAAGTACTGAGGGACGTGGTTAGTGGGCATGGTGGGGATACAGTTGGACTGGATGATCTCAGCGGCCTTTTTGAACCTTAATGATACTATGATTCCAAATGGACTCTGTCTTTAGACAAGTACTCAATTTACAGGCTCAGAGCGGTTCTCCCTCCCTCTTTCCACCCTTATGAGCAAGTGTTAATAAGAAACATGCCCTAACAAAGAAAAGCCTTGACCCAGAGACTTCACAGCAAAATATGAAAGAGAAAGAGATATGAAAGCAGATGGCTGCAGGTATGTTGAAGGGCAAATAGTATCCTGAGTCAAAGATCTTCAATCAGGTTTGTCTGTGCCACACTTTCTGTGCTTTCAGACACATACATCTGCTAAGAGGGTCATGGCAACATACAGTTAATTAGTAAGATAGCTTCTTACATATGTTAATAGCACCATCTTACAAATCTGCGGTTTTGCATATGTAAGGAGATGTAACTATTCCCTTACACTGATTGCTTTTATTATAAGCCTCCTTCACAGTCACAGCATTCAGGTAGCATACACGTGAGTGAGTATGCATCTGTGTCCTTGAGCTCTCCCCCAAAGATGCAGTGGCTGAACTATCAGCAGCAGCACGTAATCTCCCATTTAAAACATTGACACCTGATGTGTAGCAACAGTGAAACTAAACTTTGAGCACTAAACAGGCTCCAGAGAACCAGAGGTCTGCAAACCTTGTGCCTGCGCTGTGCAAACAGAAATGCTAATTGGGTTAGAACTAAAGGACACCTGGATTAATGCAATCTATCTGAGAAGATTCAATAGTGCTTCTGTAAAATTCTGCCTTAAACAAACCTCTCGAAGGTCTCTGAAAGGGTCAGCAAAAGTGTGGATAAGGGTGATCTAATTTCCATATCAGACTGGATTTTTTTGCCTCTTGACAAAGGCTTTTAAGGAGACCAAACAGTGATAGCAGCAAGAGGGAAAGCCCTGGTGTTGCTCAGTAATTGGTAAGAAGATAAAAGGCAAAGTATGGGAACAAGCAGTGAGCTCTGACAATGGAGGGAAGTGAGGGACAATGTAGGGCTCTGCCGGGTCAGTGCTGGGATGTGTGCTCCCCAGGGTGCACACACCCCACCTGTGACAGGAGTGACATAGAATCACAGAACCACAGAATGCTTGGTTCGGAGGGGACCTCAAAGCCTGCCCAGCCCCAAGCTCCTGCCATGGGACGCTGCCACCCAGCAGGTCAGGTTAGAACAGGGCCCATCCAACCTGGCCTGGAGTGCCTGCAGGGATGGGCACCTGCAGTTTCTCTGGGCAGCTGTGCCAGAGCCTCACCGCCCCTGAGTGAGGAATTTCTTCCTGACATCTCAGCTAAATATCCCCTTTTTTAATACATGGCAGGTCTTCCTTATCTTATCACTATTAGACCACATAAAAGTCTATCTCCTCCCTGAAATGGATGGTACCAGCTCAGTGAAGGCAGCATAGAATGGCTTGGGTTGGAAGGGACCTCAAAGATCATCCATTTTCAAGTAATGAGAAGAAAGTGTGAGATGCAAGGACATTGTGAAGCTGGCTGTGCAATAAAGAGATTTCAGAATAGGTAATGTGGAAAGGTACTAGGAGGTAAATCATGAAGCACATGCACAAAATGGCAGGTTCTGATCTGCCCATGGTAGGAGCAGAATCTCCAGGTTAAGACAGTTCCATGGCAACACCAGTTCTGTGCTGAAAAATTCCTTGTGAAACGTTGATCGTCAAGAGAAAAACATTACTTTGCCATGGTACAAATCAATGGCTTCCTTGTTTCATAGAATCATAGAATTGTAGAGTGGCTGTGAAAATGGGTTGAAAAGGACCACAATGATGATTTAGTTTCAACCGTCCGCTATGTGCAGGGTCGCCAACCACCAGACCAGGCTGCTCAGAGCCACATCCAGCCTGGTCTTGAATGCCCCATCTGCAACCTTCCCAAGTTGGAAGGGACCCAAAAGGACCATCGAGTTCAACCCTCAGCTCCTCACGGGAACACCCAAACCCTGCATCTAACTGTAGAACCTGAATGCTCCCAGAGCTCCAGCAGCTCAGGGCTGTGCTCACTGCCCAGGGGAGCTATGCCATGCCCTTCACCTTCTGGAGCACAACCTCAAAAAGATCATCCCAAAAGGGATCTGTTAGGACAGGAAGATGTTGCAGAAGTTACCAAGGATGAGGAGAGAGGGTACCGACAAATGCATCCCGAATGCTTCAGATAGGAGAAGGAATCATGTAAAAGATCACAGCAGGGGTCTGCAAAAACAGAGGCAGGTTGAGGGAGGTGCTGGGAGCTGCATCCCCCAGTATCAACAAGGAGAGGGATTCTGCATGCCAAGGGCAGAAGGCCTATGGGCATCGTTGCCAAGGCCCAATGTGAACATGACAACGGCAAGAGGGCTCAAGGGGAGCACTGGAGAAGCCCATGGAAGTCAGTTCTGCTTCTTAGCATGTTTAATTATAATAATTATTATTATTAATAAAGCTAAATCTACAAATTAAAAAAAAAAAAGAGGGAAAACAATTATTTAACAAAAAAAAAGAAAAAAGAAAAAAAGAAAAAGAAAAAAGAAACAAAACTGTAAAGGAATAAACGAAAACAAAACAATAAAACCAAGCAGCAGCCAACCACCCACACTCCCAAGCCTCAGGAAACCCCCCCGGGCTCTCGGCACGCACACCCCCAGGGCCCGGCCCCCCACCCGGCCCCGCGCTGCCCGTAACAGGAGAGCGCCGGCAGCCGCCCGGTAACCCGAGCGCAGCGGGAGGGGGCGCGGGGGGGCGCGGTGCCGCGGGACGGGCCGGGACGAGGCGGGCCGGGGCGGGCCGGGGCGGGCGGCGGCGCTACCCCCCTCTTCCTGGCGTCGGCGAAGGGGCGGGCAGGGAGGGAGGGGAGAAGAAGGAGGAGGAAGGGGACCCGACGTGCCGGGGCTGGCGGCGCGTGCTGCGCGCTGCGCGCTGGAGAAGCGGGAGCGCTTGGAGAGGTGGCGGGGAGCCCGCGCGTCTGCCGGTGCGTGCGTCCGATTGTCCGTCTGTCCGCGCGGCAGGCAGCGGAGGCTGCGGCGGGAATGGGGGATAGCGAGGTGGAAATGCCGCGCCTGGGGGAAGCGGGACGCAGAATGCGGGAGCAGATCGTGTCCGGGAGGTTATGAGGGGTGGGGGGTGGGAATGCGGAGAGGTGAAGGGGAAAGGCAAGGAGGGAGGATGGCTGCGCGAGGAGGGAAAGAAAAGATGGAGATACGGGAGGGGAGGAGAGGAGACGGCTGCCGCGGTGGGGGACCTCTCCGGGGTGCGCGGACGGCCCCGCGCCCGTGGGATCCCATGCGTGCGGCGGGAGGCGCTGGAGCCCCGGGGGGTGGCTCCGCGAGGCCGGGTCTGCGAGCGCAGCTCCCAGGAGCCCCCAGATCGGGGGGCGGAAGGTCCGGAGAAACGGAGGATGGGAGCCGGGCGGGTGGCCTTGGGGGGTTCGGCAGGATCCGGAGCAACCCGTGGCGTAATTATTTTTTAATCAGCATGTTTTTTTCATGGCCATCTCAATTTTTCCCGGACTCCCCTTTTTGCACTTAAAAATCTCCCTGATCTTTGTTCCTATTCTTGCTATTTTTAGATTCCCGCTGTAAGAGTGGAGCATGAGCTTTAAATATGTTATTATTATTTTTTTTTTTAATTTCATTCCTGTGCCCGGGACCACTCATTGTAAACTTCTCAAACATTGTGGTTTTCTCCTAAAAAGTTACTGAAATGATTGCAGAGGTGGGCAGGCTGGCAGCTGTTGTGGATATACAGACATTTGAGTGCGCTGTGCCACTCATCATTACCCATCGTTACCCTGAACTTTGTTTTTATCTTCAGATGAACTGCACATCAGCCCCAGAAGATGTGCGGTAGGGAAATGAGGGGCAGTCCAGTGTTAGGAAGAGGCAGAGCAGATCCCCAGTTGTGATTTTAGTGCTGGAACAAACGCGTTTTATTTTGCATCGTGATTAGCTCTTCGACATTGTAATGATATCCTCTGATTCTCGCATTGTCTCATAGCTCTGGTATGTCTATTTGTATTCATGCTGTGTAAGTGTTTTGCAGAGGTTTTGCCTATCTGACTGGGATTTATTTCACTTTCATAATTCCGTGTTGTGGTCTCACCAGCCCCATGATCCTAAGGAAGGTATAGGTACATGTATCAGTACCTTTGGATGGGACAAGGCTTCTTTTTCCCTAGGAGATATCTCAGGTATATTTAGATCGCAGATTTGTCTCTCTGTGCTCAGCAGAGGATGAACCTATAGCTAAAACTAAAGCATTCATTTAAGTGCATCTTGATTGGTCAGGATTGGCCAGTTTTAATTCATTTTCTCTTCCTTTTATGTCCGAATGCCATCCTGTTTGCTGCCCTTTGACAGCCTCTGCCAAAATAATTTGTCACAAATTTAAAGTGTTACGTACAGACACTGCTAAGCTGTTGTTCACATTTGGTTCTAAGCACCTGTCCAAAGAGCACAGGTCCCAGGTGAGCACTTAAACAAATTAAACCACATTTGTTGGTCTGGTCTCTTTTAATTGTGCTGACAAGAAGTAGCTTTTGTGGCAACTGATGAGTATTTTCTTTTTCTGTGGATGTGCAACTCCATTACCAGGGGATGCATTCCAAGTCGTTTCAAAATACTCAGAATTGACACTGACGTCTGCCGGAGTCTCGACTGAGTTAGGAGCACAGGGCTGGTGGCTTACAGGCAAAGTGTGAGAAGTTGGATGTGCACCCTACCCTGGTCATGAGTGGATTCGTGCCTGGTTTGTCCAGGCTGCAAAACTGACTTTTGCTGCTGGAAACACCTGCTGATTTAGCAAGTGCTATTGATACTGTATTTATAGCAAGACATAAAGAGCTGCATAGTGCAACATCTAGAACCATCCCTATTATTGCCTTTCACAGCCTGATTTTTCTCTCGTCAACATGTGGCAATATTGCTGGCCCTCAGATGGGCAGTTCCATTGTGATGGGATGAACAGTTTTGTTCAAGCTGCCAAGACTGTCCCTTTGTATTTTTTACTTAAAAAGCATTGGTGGTTGTTTCTTCTAAAAGCTTGTGTTGGAGGGGCTCATCTTGACTCCTGTGCGCACAGGAGTTTGGCAGCCTTGAAACCCACAGTAAATTGCGTTACTTTCATAGGATTTTCCATTCTTGGTTTCCAGTTTCTGGGCTGTAATAATACTCTCATGGACAGTGTTTGCTCTTTCTCTTGATGGGAACAACTTCCATCACCCCTTACCTTGCCTGTGACTAGGCTGGTGGCAGCAGCTGTGACACCAGATCAGAGAGGTGACCCAGATCCAGGTCCCAGCAAAGACCACATGGCATTAAAGAAATGTGCGGCGATCTCCTAAACTGTGGTGCTTGTCAGGCCACCTCCAAGGGAGAGATGTCCGGTTTCCTTTACTTGTTGGCAAGGTACCTGTTCATGAAGTTTACGTTTGAAAAGCCAGTGCCTAGTTCTTATTTCCATTCTTCAGGTATCAGCCCAGCTTCTGAGAAACCAAACGCCATTTACCTCCCTGTTTATGATCAGCGAGTTGTGTTAGTGGGTTATTAATGGTTGCTAGTGGAGGGATCTCCTTGCCTTGAGAAGCAGTGGCCTCCCATTGACTGCAATTTGCAGTCAGTTCTTTTTATTTATTTAATGACCAAAGGCATTGAAGATACCTTAGCAGAATTTCTGGACTCAGAAGCCACTGAGAAGAAGATATTTCTACTGCTTGCGCTCAGTAGAGCATGTCTGTTAAAACTGGTATGGGTAACACTGGCATTCAATTTCTATAAGCAAAAAAGCCTCCTGATTTATGATGATACTCCTACTTAGTGGAGTGTTGCATTGGGCCTGGAGAGGGTTGTTCTTTAATTGACTGCTGACCTAGACCAGTAGAGTACAGCTCAATAAAATTAAGTTTAATTATGAAATATAGCATTAGCAGTGAATGAATGCCAGCAAATGCAGTTAGTTCTGTAATTTATGTAATTCTCTTTGAGCCGTATGCCAAAATGGTAGTATTTTACTTCTACATGTCCAAAATTTTAAATTATATCTGCTTAAACAGTGTTAAGACTTTAGGTACATTGCTCTGATAAATTAGCATTCCACATCAGTCTGTTTCATCTTTGCGAACAATAAAAACTCATTATTTGTGTCAAGACAAATGGAGTTGTGCAAAATCCATACTCTACGAACTCTCTCCTGTCTGAGACTCTGCTGTTGCTATACAACATATTTCACAGGACAGATTGGTACACGAGGAAATGCAGAATGATTTGGCGATCAGGTCTGCGCTGAGAATGCAGATCTTGTGGTCTGCTTTTGTCCTATGGTAGGTTAATCAGAACTGATTTTCATTGCAGCAATCTAAAGATGAGGTGTCCAGTTTGAGTTGGCAACATAAACTTCCTCTGATAGTCCATGTGGAAGGTGCTTCCATAGAGTTTGTCTTCTAATGTATCTCATGTTTTAGATTAGCCTGATGGTAACTTACTGTAATAGCCGTTAATTTGACTACAGGAATCCAGATGTTGACTCGGGTGGCATCTCTGGGCCCTTCCAGTACTGCTTTTGGTGATCAGGTGAGAATCATGGCAAATCAGTACTGAACTCCATACAGTTTTTTAAAAGGTGAATTGCAGACAGTCACTCTAGAAAACCACAGATACACTGTACTCCTTCCTGACAAAAGATGTCTCGGTCCTCACTGCGGAAGTTTCCCAGCTGTAAAGTGGAACTGTTTTCTCTTCCTTTTTCTTCTTTGCAGTGAAAGATCTCCAGGGCTGCTGTACAATGTTTCCATGAGTACTGCTAAAGCTCTCATTTCAGTTGCTATTGTAGGATACATCATGGTACGCAGAAATCACGTTGTAACTTTTGTTCAAAATTTCTTTCTATAGAAGGCTCTGTTTTGTCATCACTTTGCTTATCTCCCACGTAATGTTATTCACAGTGCAGGGGTACTGTGGTATCATTACAGAATGAATATCTTATTAAAATTCTGATTTAGCCATACAAATTAGGGTCTTATTCTTGGTGATGAGCAATCTTCAGTAATCCATTCTAAGTATATGTCTGCCATCCTTAATTTTTTAAGAAAATGCACTGTCTTCAGTTTATAATTGGTGAGAGTTTCATCACACTTTTTTTTAACTTGATGACAGCAAGATAGTGAAACTTACAGGAGAGAGTAACACTGTACCTAAAGAGTAATTCTTCAGAACTGTGATAGAAATACTTTGGAATAATGAGACTCAAGTGCTATTTTGCTAGATATGGTGCTTTTGTGCACTGTGCTGCAGAGATGAGAAATTTCCCTGGGTATTTTTTAGCTGAGAAAATGATTTCTTCAGTCCCTTATTAATAACAGAAAAACAAAACAAAGCACAAGATAACACCCAGCAATAATGCTTCTAAGACAGAATGAATTCCCTTCACTCTGTTCAGAGCATGTGCTTATCTTCAGAAGGGTCTGAAATGTAACTTCAGAAGCTGCATTAGCACTTGGGAAAACTTCGTTATGTACTACTGGGTGATGAAAGCATGTTCTGCTATGTTAGAATTTATTTTCTAGCTTTGACTGACTGACTGAAGAGATGAAGGGTGGTCCAAGGGACAGAGGTGCTTTAAGAAATCTGGATTTTTGTTCCATAATCTGTTGATTCCACTCTCTTCTTTCGTGGCTCTGGGCATCGTCATTTCCCTCTTCTCCTGCTTTCTCAGTGTTAATAAGGAAAAAGGGCAGAAAACTTTCAGTGTGTCAGTAGTTAAATTCACATGACAGTGTCTGCCCTTCTTACATGTTTCTGCATTGCTTCGTATTATCTCTGTGTAGTGGGTGCATGAAGCAGGAGAACTTTCTAAGAGTGTAGTGGGTGTAGCGCTACCAATAAAAAGTGGCTTTCTAGTAAATAAAGTTTAGCACTTCAGCTTCTAACATATGAGAAGAACAACCTTCTGCCTGCATAATTTCAAAACGTGTTTAAATTAGCAATATGTCAGTGCAATACTGATTTAAATATAAGAAAATAATACAAAGCACTGCTGCCTTGATCACAGTAACCAAGTAAATAATTTTCGGAGCCTGGGTTTAAGTGCAAATGGTCATGCAGTCATGTCCCTTCCTTCCCTGCAGTTCTCAGGGATTGATATTTGACATCACAGCTGTTTTTTTTTTTAATCCTATGAATCCAAGAATTTGAACAGTCATCCTGTGCCTTGTAATGTGGGACAGCAGTGCCAACATTAAGATCAAGCTAAGCTTTCTAGCAGCAACTTTCTCCCCCATAGTGCAGGGAGAAACAAGGCCCCATCTGTATATATGTTTGGATTACCCTACTTCTGTGCCTCATTGAATCTGGGGCAAGTTTGGTAGTACCAATTCAGAATAATTCCCTAACAGGATTGTCAATACACCACATATATCCATCTTTCAAATTTCTTCATTTTTACAAATTTCACTTTTGTAATAACTTCTCTTGGGCAGGCTTTGGGAAGGCACTACACTAGAAGTAGGGACCAGCTGAAGTGTACACCAGCTTTAGCATCTAGCACCAGCCCCTAAGGTCAAACTAATTAAGTTTGTATAAGTCTATTAATAAGGGTTGGAGTTTTTTCCACAGTAAAACACCAAAGATTATGTTTGTTGAAGAAAGTGGGATTGAGCCAAATGTTTTTGTACAAGTACTTTCCTGCTTTGGTCTATTAGAAGGTGTGACAGCGCTCCCATAGCTTTGTAAAAAAGACAAAGTGAAGCCAGTCTCAAATCTTTAAACATTACACTGTCATCTTTCTTTGTAAATAGGTCACATTATTTCCAATTTTAGAGTTCCCCATTAGCTGTTACCCTGCCCCAAGAGTGATCCTAAGAAAAGATATTGGCCACAGTGCTCTTGAGAACCTACATGTTGGCATGGGAACTGCTATCAATAAATCCAGAGCTAGTTAACCTGATTTCAAAACATTTGAAGTATGCACAAGGTGAAGAGGCTTGTGACACCGTTTGAAGTTCCAGATGTTTCTGTCTGTCCAAAGGTGTGTGTTCCTGGCACAGCTGTTTTACTGTCAGGAGGAAATGCAGCAGTTCAGGTGTTCAGTCTCGATACCACATCATATGAACGTATGGGCTGTACTGTGGAGCAGGTGGTATTCTTTTCTAAACAAAGATTGATCCAGTCTTTTGTTGTTCCTTGCTCCTGCTGATTGTTGCCATCATTGGAAAGAAAAATTCAGCCAAAGTTATGGCATGATGGATTGTTTTATCTTTGCAAGTCTTTTCATTATCTCTATGTATTGAAAATGCTCAGACTACTTAAGGCATTTCAGCATGTTTCTGTTGTGGAAGCAGTGGATATATTGAAATAGGCTTAATTAAAAATAAATGTTTTGATCATTCAGCCAGAGCTAAAGAGCAGCATCTAAGTACCTGTACTCATAGTTGCTGTTTGCTGTTGTTTCCTGTGCTTGGAGCCCCAGGAGTGTCCTGCACCTATTTGAAGCTCCCAGTTTTCACAGTCCTTCACATCACAGTCCTTCACATACCACAGTCTTTACTTTACAGTCTTTACAATCTTTAGATTGTCTGTTATTTGTAGTTTCACTTAGGTGATTCTGTATCCTGACTTTGTTTAACTTAGAAATGTCAGACACATATTAGCTTCGTTCACCATATTTTCTTGCCAGAGCAGGCTTATTCTTCCTGTCTGAGTCTCGAGTCCCTCAGAATCCCTAGGGTGAGCAGCAGCTCTGAGGAAGCAGAGTAGTAATCAAACTTCGGGGGAGTTCTTGGCATTTCACTACTCTTTTAGCTTTATAAGAGAACCCAGCATGGGCAGGTGAAGTGCCAGTTTCTGAAAATAAGGCCTTTTAACAGTGTTTTTGGTAGGCACTCTGAACTACCCTATCTTGTTGCCTGTTTGACATTCTGGACTGATGCATGTGCAAGGCCCAGGCTCACATTTATCATGTTGCATAAAATGTGTTTGTCAAGTTGGTTAATAAGAACAAAGATGGCATGGTACTATAGGCCAGAATATATACTGCCAAAGCTTTCCAGGGAATACTTTTCACTTTGAATTAAAAATATCTTTTAATTACTTGACATTACTGACCAGGATGTATGTTTAAGCCCTTAAATTTCTTGAAAACCTTTCTCCATCTCATTAATCCAGAGATATCAATGAGGAGCCCAGGTAACTGAAATTTTTAGGAAAGCCAGCCTCTTGGAAAAAAATGACGTTTGGTGTTGTCACTAGAGAGCTGGCAGTAGCTAGGTGGACACTGAGAGATACCTAAAGGTGAGTCGGATGGGAGTCACTGTCAAGTAAGCCAATCTTTCAGAATTACCTGATGGTTTCCTGGGGGTAGTTTTCTTTCTCACTTTTCTTTGTTGGGCACCATCAGGTTCCTTCTGCTATGAAAGAAATGTTCTTAGGCATTTGTGCCTCTCATTCATTCACAGGCCTCTCCATAATTGAGAGGTTTCGTTTATACAGCAGAAGTGATTGGATAGCAAAATGTCTTTGTTCTGCTCTGCTTCTCGTGGGATATGTGGGAAACACAGAAGTTGAGCCCTCAGGCCTTTCTTGCCTCTGTTCCTGTTGACTCTGGCAAGTCAGTGTTTCCTCCTGGCCTGGGCAAGGGACACAGCTCTTCCATGACTTGTTGAGTAGAACTGTGTTAATCCATCTCCTTCCATCTGCTGGAAACCTGTTTTGTTTCTGTAAGAAAGTACAATAAGGCTGTTCTCATGCTTCTATCAGAAGCTGTGTGGAGGGAAATCAAGCCAAGTCAACACCCTGTGTTCTCAACAATGCAGACTGTCAAAAAGGGAGCATTCCAGGATCATCTGAGAGGATACTGCCAGCTCATCTAAGCTACCTAGATTGTGGATCTCTTGGGTTGAGGGCTATGTGCATGGTATTTTTTGAAGAATGCCTCTTCCTGTGTCTGTGGGATTGTTTCTTCAGAATGGAGAGCCAAGCTGGGATCCTTCACGCGCAGATGAGTGATTTGGTTCTAATGCTTGGTACTGGAGCGCAATCTGGAGGCAGAAAAAAAATCTTGTTACACAAGCAGATCCATTTCTAGGAAAAGTAGAGTTAAGTGAAAGGAGGAGAGTGAGAGGAGATCACTTATATGAGCGTTCATTAAGTTGAAAACCAGATGGTGTTTAAAGCTGTGGTTAGGATGTCTTAACCGAAGCATTCAGCAGCAGAGTCAGAAATCTGAAATAGTTACAGGTGAAAGCACTTCTATTGACATAACACATGCCTCTTTTAGCTTTTTGATACATGGGTGTCTCTTGCACCAGTGTGGTCTCTGAAGGGCTGTAGGGTTGGACTCAGATTAGATCCCCATCTCAGTTTCATAGGAGAAGAGGACTCTTCAGTGTCTTACCTGCAACAGATATTCTACAGATTTTTACACTTCTACAGAAAAAGTGTGGAACATCAGACCCCACTCACGCTTCCTCTGAGTGGACTTGTGTCCTCCAGAACAGGTGGAGCTGTTGATCCAGACTGGGGAAGCGAACAACAAACATGTTGACACCAAAATGTTGAGTTACCACTGCAGATGCTCCACCAGATCGTCAGAGATCTCTCAGTTTAGTGGGACTGTAACAAAAATGCGTAGTGAGACTTCTGTAATTTATGGCCTGAGACTGAATTCATAGCTAAAAGGCCTGCACATACGTGTATGTTTTGCCTAACATCACATCAGCATCAGCTGTCTGTCAAGGTGCAGCTGCTTTGGGTAATTCATCATGCCATTTAAGTCTTCTTTCTAGCTGATACAGGTAATGAATACTTTAATTTCTTTGGGAGGCAGAAGGGAGGAGGGGAAAGGAGGGAGGAGACACTGCAGGCCTAGCAGTTCTTGTTGTGGCAAACCTGAGTTTGAAATAGAATACATTAATTTTTTAAAGAAAAAAAGACAACCCACTTTCACAGCAAGAGGACTTCATTTTGTTAGGCATGGAGCCACGATTTTGCAGTGATGTGTCAGTTCCATTCCCAAGGGAAGTGGTGGGCTATGGTACTGGAGGAGGCTCACTGCTGAGAGTCATGCTGGCAAAAAGTTGGGTCTTAGATATTTTAGGCAGTGTGGAAACAGGCCCATGTTGCTCTGTTGCATTTCATGTTTGGGACTTGACACAGAGCCATACATTTAGCTTTGTGCTGATGAAACACATTATGCGTATGTTCTGTTGCTGGATGATAATGTGCTAAAAGCCAGCAGAGAGTAAAAATTCAAACAGAAAATGAGTATTCAAAGTTTACTTCTTCTGATGGAGAGCTTCGTATCAAGCACCAGTCTGGTGGTGACTGAAGGGTCTCATCATGTGGGGAAGAGCTTTATCAGATGAACGTGTCAGGCTTTAAGGTGGATGATTGGAAGTTGGATTGCAAAGTGGCTGTAGAGATTGCCAGGTCTGAAAATTGGACTTCATAGTTCAGGATGAAATTGTCTAGTTATCTGTGAATTCAGGGACTGATTGTGGTGCTTCCCTGGACTGTGTCAGCAATGGGTATGGCTGCATATCAAGGAACAAAGAACGGCAACTTCACTTCATTGCTTCTAATACTTCACTTAGTCTGTTTACTTTATTCTGTGGGTTTCAGGTAGGGCTTGGTATTGATGGTGCACATTTTTCCACAGTAAAAGAATAAAT
Organism: Lagopus leucura; assembly: GCF_019238085.1. Lineage (NCBI taxonomy): Eukaryota > Metazoa > Chordata > Aves > Galliformes > Phasianidae > Lagopus > Lagopus leucura. The sequence continues at coordinate 1,069,197 of NW_024962285.1, read as the reverse complement.
GCCTTCTTAAAGAAACTAAGAGCAAATTCTGGTTGTCTTCGGCTTACAAGAAGCCCTAAAAAAAATGAGTAAAATCTGTTAAACTGAAGAGAAACTCCACAACAAGTTTTGGCTTGCTATCTCTCACTTTTTTTTTTTTTTTCTGAATCTTTAAAGTTTCAGATCATTTCCTGGTCTGAAGAGAAAAAACTAGTAAAAACATTTAGATTTCAAGTGTATTGTAAAGATCTGAAGAGTCTGAAAGAATGACCTCTCTGGAGACTTTGTTTTTGTTGTTCAGATGTTTAGGTTTATACCATTCAATGAAAGCTCTCATAAAAGCCACCCCTCCCATAAAAGCCAAATATTTCAAACCTGAGACCCAACCTTTCAGTAATGTCAGTAAGGATGGTTTGGCAAGAGAAGATCATGTGATTTTTCTCTGTGCTGACAAACACAGATGAACAGATAAACATGCTAATAATCTCCCCCATTGTTTCTTCCAGTCCCTGACAGTGATGCCAGAATTTGCGTTTTGGGTTTATTGATACGGATTTGCTGTCTTGGGAAGGTTCACAAGAGAAGGTACAGAGATGGAACTAACAGCATCCACGAGAGCTCTCAACTCTTCTCTGTGGACTGGAGCAGTCCTCTTGGGCAGGGCAATTGTGTTGGTGCATGTCTCTGCTCAGCTGGAGGCAAAGAGCACCAGCAGCTCTTGCAGCAGCATATTTCCATTCTCAGTCACTGAGCAATGGCTCCCATTTCCTTTCTGCTGGTGAATATCCCCCATTCCTTGTTCTGTGGGTCACTGTTCCATCCCACCATCTTTAAGGTATTTCTTTTCTTGCAGAATCTCAGTCCTTTTCTTCTTTAAATTTTGTGAGTTTTCAATACTTCAGAGGGTGTCAGAGGCCTTAGAGAGAATGAAGTGTACATATTCTAAGTTCATCCCAGCTCTGGTCATTGTATGATTTATGTGAAGCTGAGAGGAAAGTTGACTGTTCTCTTTCAGGGAAGTGCTCTGATTGTTTTAACTTACTGATTGAGGTTTCTTGTTCACCTAAGCCATGTGTAGAAGAGGATAAATACAATATGTGAGAAGAGTAGTCAAGGAGCTCATGAGAAGGTTATTCTTTCTTTCCATCCATCACAACTTAAAATTGTGATCTGTTAAATTCTGAAAGATTTTGAAACAATAAAAACCAGAGATGTACTTAATAGCTCAATCTGCTTTAAAAATGAAAGGGAAATTGGCTTTCTGTTACTCCTGCAGAAGAGGTTTTTTTTCATATTAGTTGCTCCAAGTTCTGCTACCAGCTGCAGCTGAATGTCAGTAACAGCCCTGACTGCTGGGGAACTAATACAAATACAGTGATGTGGCAGAGAAAAATATTTTGATCCGTGTCAACGTGTCAATGCTTTGGTCTGATTCACCACAGAATTATTCTAGCTTCGCCTTAGAATAACTTAACTGAATTGCATTTTCACTCCTAAGTTATTACTGCATCTACAAAAGAATGGAATGCAGTCACCAAGCAAGTCCCTTTGCTTTGTTGATCTGTCTTGTATCTGGATTTTCAATATCAACTATTTATAAATAATGTAACATAGATAACAGTCATTCAGAACATGAAGCCATAAGGAGACATTAAAAGCCTGATCTTACTCATGGTCTCTTTCACAGCACTGCTTCCATGTAGAAATGTTAAAACAGAACCAGTCCCCTGTCTCTAGGGAGGGAAACATCAGGAGGTGCTCTGGTCTTGATATCCGTAGTGGTTAATGTAAATTATATGTATAAAGAGTCATAAAGCATAATGTGTCCATGTCTTTCCATTTCTTTCTGGAGTGTTACTTTTTCTCAGACGGCTGGTGAGTTACTGCATTGCTGTTGAATATCTCAAAGAAAGCTCAGAGCTTTCCAGGCTGATCTTGCAGCATTTGGCTTCTTCATCTTTAGCAGAAGTTACCAAAACAAGCAGCATCAGAAAGTCGTCAGCATCTGCTGTAGCTGGAAACCTTTCACCAGAGAAAATCTCTTAATGGGAATTAGTAGGAGTAAGGATTTCATTTTTGTTGTTGAATTCTTCCTCTTTCATGCTGCAGCATTGTTTCTGCAAGCCTTGTTGTTTATTCACAGCACCCTTTAACAACCCAAATTTAAAAGATAATTAGGAATGCCTGTTAGTCCAGTCTTGTAGTGGGAATGCTGCCAGTGTGCTTTTATTTTCTTCCTCTGTGCAGTGGTAAATTTGCCACCTGACAGAATGCAATAAGCACTTGCTGCTCTCTGCTTTTGTTAATGTTATTTGGTGAGGGTGCATACGCCTTTTTTCTCCATTTCAAGGCTAAATGGTCCTGTGTTTATAAATTTATTGAGCGTTGTGTAGGCTTATTGATCTTAGGCGCTGACATGGTTCTTTCCTGTCATTTTGTATGTATGTAGCTTTTTTCCCTTCTTTATAAAATCAAGCCAACATGCTGGGATTAAACTCTTTGCATAGAAGGAAAAAATGGGGATTTTTTTTCCTGTAAACAATTGATGACAAATTCATTGTATTACAGCTTGTTGAAAGGAACTTTTTTTAAGGGAGGGTAAGAGCAGGGGGGGGAAGGTGAGAATAAAGGAATTTCCTCCTCCACCCTTGTGTTGTGTTGTTGAGCTGTAAACTGATATTGCTGAGAAGGAAAAAAGTACCAAGGCTTTGGTTTTCCTCAGGATATTATTGTGTGATTTTATTGAAAACTTTTAAAGACACAACTTTCACTCGTAAGGTTTGAATGATTCCATTCAATTCACTGAATTTTTTTTTTTTTTTTTTTTGCTTCCTTTTAATTTAAAGCATAGTTGATTCTGTTGCTTTAATAAAAAGACATACTCTTCCAAAGACTCAGAGATTCCACTCTAATTTTGCTGTACAGTGACAATGAATTTTTTTATGATGCTGTGTATGAAGCAGTTTGGTAACTGTTTCAACAGATAACAGATTTTTCTCTGTGAAAGTACTGACGCTGCTCAGCATACAGTCAGGTTTTTTCTCAGGGGAATGGCTATGATTTGATTGTGTCAATCAGTAGCAATTACATATACAGCATTCTGGCTTTTCATTAGAGGCATCCTAATCAAGTGAAGCATCACTGGCTTCTGATGTAAATTATTCATTCCTGGTCCTATCTAGCTCCCATTGGAGAAATGGGAAAATTCTCCTCACGGATGTTGGGGGTGGGGTATATTCAGTTTCTATATTTATCAGACAAGATGCCTAAGTTCAAGTTTAACTCTAGCCTTTTTTAGCTTGTTTTGAAGCACATACTCAGAGTTGGGGCTGAATCCTGCAATGCCCCATGCATTTATTTTACTTTATCAGACTATGAGTAGGCCCACCATCCCACCTTTTCCTGTTTTCGTTGGTCCCATCAGGATTTCCCACAGACACAAGCTGCTGCAGGAATGCAGATCCTAAGCTCTTGCTCTGACAGTTCTCTCAAACCCAGAATTTTCTTTAATTCATTTCCCTGATGGTCTAGCTTCCTGTTATAACTTATGTGAAACACCAGCAGTGGATTAATGGTGCTCTGGGTAGCTCACTGCAGCATCCCTAATTAAGATTGGAAATTGGATTTAAGTAGTTTTATAAACCAGTTATAAGTGATAGTTTCTGTCCCAAAAAGTAGTCTAAAGAGAGAGTAAAGAAAGTGGGAGGGGCTTGTTGTTCAGTAAACAGCATTGCTACCCATAGACTCACAGGGCTGCAGAGTCCCAGAAAGGAGTTCCGTCACCTTGCCTTTTTCGGTACCAGCTCTAGTATAATTCAAACTGAAAATGTTTTTTCAGTGGTTATGGTTGGCAAGCTAAGGTTTCTACAGGTCTTGATTTGATGATAGACTGCAGGTCAGCTCCTCTACAACGGATGAAGAAAAGAAGGAGTTAAGATGTGGGGCATGTTTTTAATTTCAGCTTCTTAGGTTAGCTCCCACTGTTGTAGACGTACTTCTAAAAGTCAAGTATGGAATCATAACTGTGCCTGCCTGCACAATTAGTCAGAGAAGTTAAGAGGAGCTTTCTAAGGCTACAACCAACTTTTTCCTTTGCACTAGCAATGAATCCAAGTGTATTGCTGGTGACAGTAAGGCACCCAGCCTTCTGCATTGCTTAAAATGGGTATTCCTTAGCTGCAGGTGGAACAGATATTAATAGTTTGAATCATGCAATGTTTGGTGGTGGTTCTGGGCTCAAGCTGCTCCACCCTGGAATTGTCATACGGTGGGGTCTAGGAAGTAATTGGAGGAAACAGTGAGGCAGAGACAAAGCAAGAGGAAGCTCTCACGGTCTGAGGCTGGGACGATGTCAGGAGGAATAATTGTTTTGTACACTTAATTACTGGTTTGAATCATACAGCCCCAGTTGACATGGGTGGGGAAGCAATGAGAATGCCCTGTGTGCCACAGCTGCAGTGAGCAGTGAGGTAAGGGCCACCTGCATGCTCACAGACTTTTGGATTGACATGAAAGATGCAAAGATGATAGCATGGGTTGGTCCATAGTGCCTGCAATTTGTTACTCTGGGCTGTGGCTTAGTTGCAGTGTGTGGTGATAATCAAAGCAGAATGAAAATTCATGGCTTTATGCTGTGCTCTGTATTGGCAGGAGAAGTTTTCAGATCTGCAGTAGCCTGTCCAGAGGCATATGGGATCATGATAACTTAGGAAGACCTTGTGCTTAGCTCTTAGGGCTTTCCTGAAGCATGCCTGTTGTCTATCAGTTGCTTTCGTCTCCTGAAGTGGAGATTAAAGGAATATGGTGGATTAAGTTCAAGGCACTGGTTTTAGTATAAGAGGTTGTAAAACACCATCTTTCTCCTGCAAAACTATGGACATGTACAAGAAAAAACAAAAGTTAGATGTGATGTATTCTCAAAATCAATGTAGTTTAGTTATTTTATTCAAGCGCACTGATACGTAGATTAAAATAGACTAAGTACAGAAGCATGAGGATTTCAAGGCTTAATCAGAGATTTAGCCAGGGTAATTTGCAAAGGGTTCTGCAGGAAGAGAGTACAGGCTTACTTAGTTCCAAAATAAGTTTCCCCTTAATTTCCTAGTTAGAGTCTAACACTCACAAAATGAGAACAGCTCATTCCTTTCCAGACGTGAATGGCTTCTAACTCCTTTTCCAGCATTTGACTTCTGCATCAACTTATCATCTCCTCAAAGCTGACCACATCAAGCAGATTTGTGAAGAAGTTTCCATGTTGATGTGTCTCTTTCCACACAGCTGTTTTCACTCGTGTCTGCTGTTTCATGCAGACATTTTTCTTAATTGAAAAAGTGCAGATGTATGTGATTGAAAGCATCTCTTTGTATGTGTCACACACCACCAGTACTCTTGGTCTTGAACACACATGATTGGAAAGATGTGTGCATGCTGAATGTCTCATTAGAACACTTATAGCTTTCTTGACTTAGTGCCCATTTCAGTGTATTCTTCAAGCCTGTTTCTTACTAAGTAAAGAACTGCCTATCAGACTGTTTGTATGCTTTGTATGCAGCATGGTCTCCAACGTTAGCTATGCATTTTTACCAGCAGTGAACAAGAGCCTGCATGCTGTGCTTGTAATAATCTGCGCCAGTGGAGGTGACCCACTGATTCACAGCTTCCCTAATGGGGTCATTGCTAAGAAAACGTTGCCCACACAGTCCATCTTTCATTGGCCTGAACAACTGGAAGTCAGAAGATGCCAAGTCCAGGCTACACCGTGGGTTTTGTAGGTCAGTCCAGCCAAGATTGGTAATGTTGTTTGTGGTCTTCAAACTCATAGGGCACTTGGTGTTACCTTGCTGAGATGTAAAGATTGTCTTCTTCTCTGGCCTGACAGCATCAGGTGTCATGATGTAGCAGAGTTGATGGCTTGTCTGGATTACAGGAAATCTGGAAGGATGACCCCTTTTCTATCCAAAAAGACTCATCAATTTACATGCTGAAGGCTGAGTTTTGAACTTTTCAGTGGGGAATTCATGTGTTTTAACTTCAGCTTGTAGTGGTGACACCACGTCTCATCACTGATAATGATGTAATCCAGGAAACTGTCACATTCAGCCTCATATTACAGTAGGTCCTGACAAATTGGAATGTGGAATTCTTTCTGTTGCTTTGTGAACATTTGTGGGACCCACCTGGTGCAAACTTTTCAATATTCAAACACTGCCGCTATTGCTTCCAACACATTGAAGCCAATATTCATCTCCTTATTCATTCCCTTATCATAATCTGCTGATTCATATAGATTATTTGATCTAGATGCTTTACGTTCTGTGCTGTGAAAGCTGTGTGTGGCTTTCTGGAATGTGGTTTGTCTTTCATGTTGCCGTGGCCACTGCTGACATGCACCACCCACTGCTTCACTGTGCTCATATCCACTGGTTGGTCTCCATAAATGTTCAGCAAGTGTCCATGAAAGTCAGTGGGTGCCATTTTTCCTTCGTGGAGAAATTCAGTGACACACCTTTCCTTCATCTGCACTTCCATGTCCGATGCCATTCTGTCAGACTGCCCCTCTGCTGCCATCTGTCACACAGCATCTACATGTAACAGGATAATGGCAGGAAGGTTCAACCTGTCTGCCATCCCAGTCACATCCAGCTCTGGCATCATGGGCCAGCATCATAAGATAGGAGCCATTACTTTCCAAGCAGCCCTCATAATTGGCATTCCCGTTCAAGTGGCATGACTGATTTAAGATAAGCTGAAATTGGAAGCAGAGGGAGACAGAAAAAGAGAGAGGCAGCTTGGTCGAAAATCTGATTAAGGCCACTCCACTGCTGCTTTTGAGCAATCCGTCAGTGTTCTGGGTCAGAAGATATGACTAATCAGGTTTATAGGAAGGATCTAAAGCTAGGAAATCATGTTGTGTCATATGACCCTCACTATTTTTTAGTCAATTAAAACAGCTTACTGGGAAATTTTTGAAATTTCCCTAGTGATGTGTAACTGGGACAGTATTGAAAACGCGAGGAAAAAAAATCTTGCATGTTGGCATCTGTCAACAGAAGCTAAATGGAAAATATGTGGGGCAGCCTTGCACAAAAGTGATTGAAAATCCCAGGGTGCAGCAGTGAATGACACAAGTTTGGATCAGTAAGGGCTCATTTTGTAACTTCAGCAGCAATCATGGTTAGGGAAATTATGCTATGATGGAGAATATTCTATGCAAATACAGTTTTGCTTACCTTGAAACTTAAGGTTCCTTTTTAGCAGTTTCAAATCCAATTAGGTTTAATCTTCTATGGTTTGGAAATTTCACTGCTGTCATGCATACATTTTCCAGCTTGGAACCTAACTAGTCCTTGATATATCCATTACTCACCAGTTCTTCACATTTTTTCCATATGGAAATTCTCCTTGAAATCAGATCTAAGTTTGTGTTCGCTTGAATTTCAAATTATTCTCCCTAGTCTACTTGGTAAGGAGTGTCTTGGTCAGAATCCATTCGTAATAAAAGCTTGACTTTGACTGATCACCGTAAAGTTGGAGTCATTGAGATCAGTGGATTGTCTTCTTCTGCTCATTTTACACGCTGTTTTTTTACCATATATGCTCTTGAGCTTTGCATGGTAGCCTTTTTGGTGTCAGTTGAATTTAAAATTGTAACTGTTGTGATAAAGCTAACCTGCTCCTTGCTCAGCCAACTAATTAGCATGGCTGTGGCAAGCTGCCTGAGGACTTTCGGTCTGAATTAACTCACCAGTTACAACCTGCTCTAAAACTGGAACATCGCTGAAATAGTGTTGTGGTGGATGTGAACAAAACAGAATATCTGAAGGAAAACATTAGCAGAATAGAAACACCTTCTTGCTCGAGTCCACATTTGGAAAGAGAGCAGTGGGTTTTTAACAGCTGCTCTCAAAATGTGTTTTGCAGTTGTTGGATCATCATCTGGGGAAGGCAAAAAATAAAAAAGTGACTGACGCTGATCTTCCTTATGCTATGCTTCTATGCACTTTACTCTTATCTCTCAGGGCCAAGTTTTAATCCTTAGGATTGAAGCTCACAGTCTCCCCCAAGCACTGTTTTCCATTTCAAATAATGGAGGGATAGCTAAAAGCAATGGAAAATGACTTGCAGAGGATGGGAGGGACAGTCATCCACCCCAGATGAGCTATATGGCTGTGGAGAACAAAGGAGCTGGGGAATCCAGACTTAGCATGCTGATCTGAGCTTTGCACATATAAAAAATGCTCATGTGTACTACCAGGGTGAAACAGATCAACAGATGATCTGTAATCCATCCACATTCTCTACAGAAATGATCATACATATCTCTAATCTGTTAATAGGTGATAATCCTTCTTCTGCAGGACTCCAATTGTGTCTTCTGGTAAGCATGAACAGACCCTCTCTGCTTTCCTCTCTGTCTTTCTGATGGTGCTGTTACAAAAAATTCAGAAAGGAGAGGGCTCAGACATATAGTGAAAGGAGCTAGCATTCTGAAAATGACCAGGAGTACTTTGTATTGATGTGTTCTGCAAATTCACAAATACTTATTTTCTCCCTCAGAGCATGCTCTAGGTCTTGCAGAGCAAATAGGAACCCTCACCATTTACAGTAAGGATTCTTTGGGCCAAGCTCTTCCATTGATTGCAGTGCCATGATCCCACTGGTATCCAGCCCTGACACCTCAGTCTCATGCACTGTTCTGTCTGGCAGGAGTGGATCTCACCTAAGTGTCCTGTTATGTCAGGAATGGTGCTGTAGTAGTGTTGATCCATGAAGAAAAACACTGTCCTCCCAGAACAAGGTAAATAGGATTGTGTGTCCTACATTCTTGTGTCATTTTAGATTTAAAACATGAATATGTTCAGGAATTGGAATGCTGAACTAGATATGCCTTGGAAGGTGAGAGTGGGCAGTCCTATTTTATGACTTTTTCCAAGTTTATGGGAGCTGTCCCAGAATACTGAAGTTTCTGACTGCATGGAAAAGTGGAGTGAGAGGTCTACAGCCCACTGTTATCCCCAGTGTCTTGATACTTAGGCTTATTGCCAACATTTGTTTATTTTCAGTGGTGTATCAAGGGACAGTAGCTCACATAGGTTTTGGAAGAGAGAGGCATAAGAATTGTTGTTTGAAAATAAGGACAGCTGGGCAAACTTGCAGATGAGAATGTTGTAATATGGAGTCTGAGATCTCTGTCTGATCTGAGGAGTACTTCATGTTTAGCCACGAAAAGAATCAGAGGTAGCACTCTTTCTAGTTGACTTTTTCTTACCACTGTGTTATAAGATCATTCTCCATGTAGGTATTCGATGATGGGGTTGTTTTTTTTATCCCCCTGTGTGCTCAGCTTTCTGCGGGTGGTACCTGTGGTGCCCAAGGAAACCCTGGAAGTCACCTAGACTTCTTGCAGGAGGTCTGGCACTGGTAGTGTGTACTGAAACGATATATGAGTACAGAAATGAGTACAGCTGGAAAAGGGACAGCTAAATTGGTCACAGTGGTTGCTCCTGAGAGCTTGCTGGAGCAGGTCACTGACATTTGTAAGTGGGACTGGCTGGCAAAACTTGGGCTATGTGGGTAGAGCAGGAAGAGATGGAGCCGTGGTTATGATATATGACAGTTTTAAATGGGATGTGGAAACATAAATGAGTGACAATTGAGCAGGTAATATCTGGGAACAGCTTAGAGACCACAGCCAAAGTTTCTCATCTCTCATGTGGTACAAAAAGTGTTTTTGCACTTCCAAAGGAAGAGATTACTCCTACAGTCCCCACCCTTGCTACGTCCTCTCTCCTCCATGCCAATAGTTGGAAGCTTGTTCAGCTTCATGGTAATGCAGCTGAGCGTGGACAGCTGTCAGAGCTTTCATCTGCTGTAGTAATTTATTGCTTAATTAAGTTAATATCACGTTCTGCTCTGAAGATATGGATGTCAAGGCATTGCTTAATTAAGTTAATATCTTGTTCAGCAGCACAGCTGAAGGAAACTTCAGGGCAGTGACAGCTGAGGGCTGAAGCCCCATCCATACACGCTCATATCCATCCAGGGTTTCCCCAGTCCAAAAAGAGGACTCTTCCCTCCCTGCTGTGACTTGGGGCCCTGTGAACCTACTCCCACATCCCTGATGCCACTGGACAGGGGTGGGATGTCCCAAGCAGGAAGCCTGTGTCCTCCCTGGGGATGGCCTGTGCTCTCCGTTTCTTCTAGGTCCTGGGAGGACTGGTAGCTTTTGCAGGCCTAGGCAGCTCATACATGTGCACACAGGTTTGCAGGCCTGACCCAGCCATGGGACTGCTCTCAAAACTGGTGATTTTCAGTGTGTACAGTGCTCCTATTACACCAGTCCCTGACCCCAGTGTGTGTGGTCTAGCCAGCAGGCCCTGGCTATCTATGCTTTGTAAGCCTGCAGTCTCCTGGGCTAGAAGGGAGGGCCTGGCAGTCAGCGCAGACAGTGGGAATGTCACTGGTGTCCAGGCTTCTGCCACCATTCACCTTGTCCCACTGCACATCCATTGAAGTTCAACAGCCACAGTAGGGTCAAACCCATTCTCAACAGTAGGAAGTTGAGGGCTAACGCATCCTGCTATGGCAGGAATTGAAAGCTTTGAAACAAACACGTCCCAAATGTGATTCCACTTCTAAGTGGAGCAATTCTATTCTGCTTCCGGGCTTGTTTTTTTGTTGTTGTTTTGGTTTTTTTTTTTGTTTTTTTTGTTTTTTTTTTAAAGGAAGTAAATATTTAAACAGTTTCTGCCTCAGAAGTAAAAATTTTATGTCCGTCATTAGCATGTGTGCAGTTTGGAGTGGATTGGACCTAGGAGTAGGCAGTGTTTCTTTCCCGTGGCTGGATTGAATGGTCTCAGCACTACTCACTGCTGCACCATTTCACTGGATTTCCTCAGACCTGAGTCCTAAGTTTTAATTCACACTATTAAAAGTGTACAGACTTAAGCTGCAATCGTTTCCTTTTGAAAATAGTTTTGGTTTTGTTTTTTTTTTTTTTTTAATTAATTTGATTCACTCGTGGCAGTGGAAGGTTTTAATGGGATTTCTTTTTAATTAAAGCGAGAGCATATGAATCCCAGAGGGCAGATCCTGCTTTTGTTGAAAACTGCCCTCATACAAATGGGATGTTGTTCCATTAACAGGGCTGCAAGGAAAAGATTTGAGGATTACCAACAAGCCACAATGATAGAACAGTCCTGCTCTAAAAACATCTAAGACGAGGGAGACATTTCTCTATCTTTATGTGCTTTTTGTGCAAGAAATAAAGGCTGCTATATATAGCTGGAACAGTAGATGTAGTGGTTGATGAGGGAAGAAAATAAAATTAAAACTAATGATCTTTGCTATTAAGGAAAATATATTTTTCACTCCTAAACTTAATGCAGGTCTGTTCCAGTCCTGAACACCATTTCTCCCTCCCTAGACTTAGGTATGTTTTTCCAAGTGTGGGAATGGTAACTTCAGCATCCGGTGCATAGAAACAGGTTTTAAAAGCAAAATGCTGTATCTGACATAGCTGCTCAAAATAGTGTCTTAGAGAGGCAAACCCAGGCTGTATGCCAGCTCCCTGCGTTTGCTTTGGTGAGATCCGATGCCATGGAACTGCACAGTCAGATGCAAAGTTGGTTGCTTTTGTTCTTTTCTCCCCTGAAAATATGACATTTTCACTTATTTCTGAAGAGCAATGTAGCACAAAACAGGCCTGAGGAATCTGTCCTCAATTTTCTTGCATATGAACTCGTGTGTGACCTGCTAAGCCACCCCAAATACCAGCAGAAGTGCTCATCCTGGTTGTATTAGCGCTAAACACCTTGTTCATGTCACTATGACCAAAACGTCACCTGCTGCATTTCTCGGGCTGTCATATTATTATTGTGTGTCTTTGTGGTATGTGTTGCCCTTAATTTGTTTGGCTATCATTCCCAAAATTAGGCATACTCTAAACTCCCCTTCCCACTCTCCCCCCCCCCCCCCACCCAGAAAAAAAAAGAAAGATTTGTTTGGTTAGATAAAACCAGCTTAGATATATGGGAAAATGCTAGATAAAACCTGTCAGAGGAAATTATACTATGTTTTTGTTAGGCTCAAAGAAATATGTTTTGTATTGTCCAAACACAAAACAATTTGTCCTCTTCCTGCACAGCTTGCCATCTTTTTTCATTTTTTTACATAGAAGTTAGTACTTAGAAAATGCATATTTTCTGGAACACTGTCATTTTACTAGTTACAAATTAAATAAATCCTGAAATGCTTATCTTAAATGCCTGTTTTCTGATGGGCTTGGGCAAAAGTGATTCACAGTGTTTCACAGTCTGGCCTTCTTGCATAGTAGCACCTATTCAAGGAATAATCTTTGTATTTGATAGCAAAATAGGTGAAAATAAATGACATCTGTCTGAACTTCATAAATGTAAGTAGTTTGGATAAGGAGAAAACAAGATTAGAGATACTTCATTTTGATTTTTAGAAGCTGTAATCTGTGTGAAAACAAAACTGACTTTGTACCTTCCACTTTCAGTTCAATAGCAATAACGAAAAAGTGTAAACCAGATGCCACTCATGTTTTGGAGAATAGTTAGACTGTGCTCTCAAATCAGTACTTCGAGTATTCCGTATACTGCAAGAAGCCTTAGTAATATAATTTACAAATATCTCTCTTCACCACATTGCCAGTCAGTCCTTAGAAGAAGTTAACCTGTCCTTAGAAATCAAGAGATAGCAACTCTTATGTTAGCATATTTGCACAGCACTGTGTGTTGTGTGATGGAAATCCCATATGAGTTTGTACTTTTCATCAGCCTGTCTGTTCCGTGTTAATGACTTGATTGGAGTTTAGAGAAACATACAGAAAAGAAGTTGCAGCAGGAAGAATTCTTGTTTGGTCCATTTGGAATGCTGCTATAATTATATATTGCTGTAATTAATCCAACACTATCAGAGTTTGATCTGAGGAAGAAACATTACTGGCAGTGATGGCATATCTGCTAATTGCAGGTGGACTATATACAAGTCTCTCAGTGTTTCTCAGCACTTGCAGAGAGTGAGACAACGCATGGTTGTTCCCACCTCGCCACCAAACAGCCTCTAGGGGACTCCAAGAAAAGTGATGCACAGGCTCTTCGTGTTATGCTTAGAAGAGCTGAGGGTTGGCATCTGAAACATCTCAGGTCTCTAAGAAAACTAAGGTATACATATCCTGTAGCATCTGTGAAGCCTTTAGTGCAAAGTGGAGAGCCTCCTGAGGGCATCGTGACCATAAACCAGGAAATGTGAAAAATCCTGCAGAGCCAGTCTGGAATGAAAGAAGACCTAGATATTTTCATGAAAAATTCTTGTATATCTTGTGGTCGCAAGTATCCCTCAAACAGGTCAAATCATAATGATTATGATCCATGTATACAGGAACCACGGGCAACTTGTCTGTAGGACAGATGTGAACATGCACTGGAGATGATGGTCAGTGTTCTTATGGATCAGAATTTAGCAGCAAAAGGTTATCACTGTGTTAGGCAATCAGACAAGCTTCCCAGATAATTCCTGCACATTATCTCTCTTTTACTCAAGCCAGGTGGAAAGCTTTGTTAAAATACAGTATTCTGCACCATTTAGAGGCAGAAATCGCTGTTGAAGTGCTTTCTGCACAAGTTTTGTCAAGCATTTTTTGTCTTCTTTGGAATACAAGACTCAGGGCTATGGCAGAAGTGGAGATCTCTGAATTTACCTAAAGATACAGCCAGGAGGAGTTCCTGAAATACATTTGAGAAGAAAAATAGGTCAAGACAGAAAGTTTTGCCTTTAGGTTCTCTGCTACTCATTTGGTTGGATGTGTTTAATATTATTATACTGAGTTTGTTCCATTGTATTACTCTGCAGCTTCTAGTTATGTTCTGATCTTGCAATACAGCAGTCACAGTTCTTATTAGCATCTCAGAAAGCTGTGTTCTCAGAGCTAGGCCATGCAAGTTTGGCTGTACAAGTTTTGCATTACAAAGACCTGACATGTAGACACTTGATTTCTGGCTATTCTTGAAATAGCCTTAATTCACATGAAGATTTTATATTAAAAGCAAATGTGTTGTAGAAGATTTCATTTATTTACTAGGAACAAACAGGATGTTTCTATGTTGAACATAGTAATTTGTCTTTGAGGTCACCTTAAAGATAAAACCTCCTGCACTTTTGTAACAAGTAAGTTCAGGCTCTTCATGTGGAACATGTTTCCTTAGTTGTTCTCCATGTGCCCCCACTATTTATTACCAGATGATTACACTAGATTTACACCTATGAATTGTAAAGTCCATTAAATTTTTCTATGCATTGTTATTCTTACATTGCTCAAAAAATGCAGCAATGCAAATATCTCCTGAGGCAGAATTTAATTGCCTACAGGTCTGAGTTGCTTTATTTTGCTTTATTCATCCTTTTTTTTTTCTTTTTCTTTTTCTTTTTCTTTTTTTTTTTTCTCAGAAGGATTTCATATGTCTGTCAGAGGAAACTTGGATTTGGAATGTAAATGGATCTTCTGCCTTTGAGTTGTTTTCAACAAATATGACACCTGTTCTTGGCAGACCAAAAGCAGTGCTCCCAGTGCCTGCTTCTAGTGGAACAGAGCAGTTCTGAAAGTGCCCTTAAATCTCTTATAAATTCAGGGTTGACTGAACACTGTCAACAGAGCAGTTGCCAGTATGATGTACTTAACCTACAGCTGACCCCATCTACAAAAGATGGGGTTCATGGCAGGTCAAGCATGATGAACAGGGAGAAGCTTGAGTATTGGTGATTCTCCTGGGGTGGAGGAAGAGGCATAGTCAAGTTTTCCTCCCCGCAGAGCTTTTTTTGGCCAGAATGGGGTATGATGCCTCCCTTGGAGACACTTGTGATGCTGCACAACCCAGCGTCTCACTTTCAAGGCATTAAATTGGTCTGGTATTTTGTGCCCTGACATCCACAGGTGCCACAGACCCCATCTTTGTCACACATCTGTCACACACCAGCCCTGTGACAAAATGCAAGGATCCCATCTCTCAAGTCAGCATGCGTGTCTTCCACTTTGATCTGAGTTAGTGACAGGAGATGCTTGGATGTGCATCCAGAATATGACAGGGTCAAGAAGACAATGGGAAGAGGTGGTGCAAATTAACTGAGTGCTGACCATGAGAGGTTCATATCCAGCCACATAACTGGAATTCTGTCCATCCCCAAAATGTAGGCATCCTTTTTCTGTGAACAAATGTGCATCTGTTTAGCATGGCAATGTGCACTGCAAAATATGATGCATGGTGTTCTAGGTTTGTTCAGGACTAAGGGGGCCAAGCTGAAGCTCAGGGTTATATTTTGGGTAACTACATCATGCATAGGCACAGTGTAGCTGCTTTCTTAGAGAATGTATCAAAAAATGACTGCTAATAGGATACAGTGTTTTTTGCCAGCAGGAAAGTTTCACACTGTACCTTGAAATATCTGTTTTCAGTGAATGTGCTTCTCGTACTGCAGGATTTAAAAGTGCCTTAAAAGGTAGCTCATCCCCTGGTAGGTAAAGGGTGTGAATGTAATTGTGCCAGAGGAAATACATTGTTTACAACGGCTGCTTACACACCAGCAATGCAGCGTGAAAGTTTCAGAGGCTCCTTGAGTCAGTATGTCTCCCTGAGAAGACCTTCAAAGCAAGGGAGGTGTTTTGGGAATATGGATTATCCTTCTGGATGGACATTGTGAGACACAAAGATTTAGATGATTCATGTTTCCCACCCCATACTCTGGGATGTGGTTGTACTTAAATCGCTCACTTTTGCTTCCCTTGCAGTTCCAAATGGTGTTTGCTTTGAAGAAGAATCTCAGTTATCAAAGTTTATGGTCTAAGGCAGATGGAAACTGCAAAATGAGCATGAATGGATGAAAATAATCAGGCAGGCACCAGGGATCAGCAGTGCACTCTAAGGACAGACAGAGGATTTCTCTTATCTTTTTTGGACTGAAGTTTACTTTCTTCTCCAGCAGTGGTGTTACTAAGATAGGGATTGGAAGGAAAGCAGAAAAAATGAGATGTTCTCTTAGATCTACACATTGCACTAATATGATCCAAGAGAAGAAGAGAGAGAAAGATAACAGATGAGAAGTATTTTGTATAGCATAACTGGTGAGTTCCTGAAATGCACTGGACTTTGCAGTTTAGGCTTTTTAATTTAAGTGATTTGAGACCCTAAACATGTCTGGGAAAATGCATAACTGTTGGTTTGTTGTTTTTTTTTTTCCTTTGGGATCTTTTCATTTTAGTCAGTACTATTATGTATCTTCAAAACAATAATGTTCTCAAGAAGACCCACATTTTTCCTTGATTGTTTTTTGCACAAAACATGGAGGAACGGGCTCAATGTACACAAAACAACAGTTCAGATTTTTTTGGCACTTTTCTATGTGGGCAATCTTTTTATGCACAGTTTTAAGCAGAAACTTTCTCTCATAGATCACATCATTTGTCACTAATTCCCCTTTTTCTTTTTCATACCAATTGTGCTTTGGATGCATGTTTGTTTGTTTGTTTTTTAATGACAGCGTGTGCTTTTTCACAGAATCACAGAATTGTAGGGGTTGGAAGGGACCTCCAGAGATCATCGAGTCCAACCCCCTGCCAAAGCAGTTCCCTACAGCAGGTCGCACAGGTCGGCATCCAGGCAGGTCTTGAACATCTCCAGAGAAGGAGATTTCACCACCTCCCTGGGCAGCCTGTTCCAGTGCTCCGTCACCTCACTGTACAGCAGCTCCTTCGCACATTGGTGCAGAACTTCCTATGCTGCAGTTTCCGGCCGTTTCCCCTTGTCCTGTCTCCACTCACCACTGAAAAGAGTCCGGCCTCGCCATTCTGCCCCCCACACCTCAGATATTTATAGACCTGGATCAGGTCCCCTCTCAGTCTCCTTTTCTCAAGGCTGAACAGACCCAGTTCACTCAGCCTTTCCTTTCAGCTTTTTTCCCTAAAGACACATGAACTATACCCTTTTTGACTAATACAACTCCTCATCTGCCTATTATAGCTTTGAATGGGGGCTTAATAAGTCGTAAAGAATGCTGAAGGTGAGGTGTAGCATGTGAACGCTGGAGCATTTGTCATTAAGAATAGCCCTGGTGTATCGAGATATGCTTACTTTGTAATTAACCTATTAAAATGTCTTATTATCAGTGTAAAAAATGTTCCCCCAGTTTCTTTTGACCTTGGAGGGAGTCACACAGGGCAGTTCTGTGAATTGAAGGAAGGCCCAACAATTCTACACTTTGTACCATTTGGGAAGAACTCGGTACATGTAACAGTGTTTAGCATGAAGAAATGATGAGGAGGGCATTGACAAACCTAGGCAGCAAGCCACTTGTGCTGTTATTTAACACAGGTGGCCATTTGTCCATGCTTTTGCAACACAGATCGGTGTTGTCCTGACCTCTGAAGGGGGGCAGGCATGTGGAGGTAGGTTTGCTGCTTGGACTCTCTCATCACTTCTTTAGTAGACCTTCAGGCGTAACTTCTAGCATCATTTCAGGTGTTCATGTCATATGCAAAATCCTGAGGTATATGAACCCCAAGAGTCCCCTAGGGGCTCTGCAGTTTGTGTTGCCTTCCAGTTTCTCCAGCATGAGGTGGGGTATGGGTTTAGCAAAGATACTTGACATTTCAGCAGTTCCTCTGCTTTGTTCCCTCCGAAGTCAGTTAAGTTCTGCTCTTAGTTTCGATGAGATAAACTGTGATTATTAGATTAGGTGAAATTGGATGGGGTTGGTGGTTTTGGGAAGTGCTCCATTGTGCTCCTCAGATACACCAGGCAGCCTCTCTCCCTTCTGGCAGGGAGATCTCTGCCTTAGCAGTGAAAATCACAGGGATTAACAGCAGTAGTAGGGAGAGCACAAGAATGAAAAAAATGGGGATGGGCTGGCAGGTTCTCCGGGGCTTGGCTGACTATCCCGGGGCTCAGCATTTCGTGTTTCTGCCTCAGAGGGGTTTCTGTCAGACAGAGGCATGCAGCCATTCCTGCTGCAGCTCAGCCCAGAAGCTGGAAAAAATCCCCGTGCCTGTTCACAATTCAGCTTGCCTGCTGAGAGGGAAACAACACCTCCAGCTGCTGCCTGTAAACAGGGGATAGAGTTCGGCTTCATTGGCTGGGAACCTTTATTTGGTAATTGTCCTTAAAGTAAAAGAGAATGGCTTTCCCTTTGATTCAGCAAACAGACATGCTTGCTTTCAACATACAGTAATAATAACCATCATGAAGTAGATGAAGTGCTGTCTAGGTCCTTCCTCCTAATAAGCCAATTCTAGAGAGGTAACAACAGCATGATAAGTGGAGTGTCAGGAACAACTGAGGACTGACTCAGAGAGAGGGCACTTACATTCATAGCTGGTAGGTTGCAATTTTAAGCATCCTCTGCCCCACCTGGCTGAGCTACTTGTCAAGCATTTCACAAATCCCTCTTCCTAGCAGGAATGTCCCAAGGCCGTTTTAGCCACCCAGCAACTGCAAAAGAGGCTGCCATTATTCGTGTGCAGCTGATTAGCCATCCTGCTAAAGGTGTTAAGAGCAAAACAGGGAGCCACAGTATCCCATTACCAGCTCTTCTAAGATAAGATTGAACGTGCACCCACCCTCTTAAAGGCTTAATACCTGCCTTTGTCTGCTGAGTGCCTGCACAGTGTGTTAGCAATGCATCCACTGGTTCCAGTGATGTGGGCAATGTCCTCTGCCTGCGGCATGGCATCAGACTTGCCAAGCCATCCCTGAGCCCTCTCCAGCAGTCAGAGAGAGCCAGAATGCCCTAAACTGGTGGCCATACCAAAGTGGTGCCATTCTGAGCTGGGAGCAGTTCTCCTTAAAGAGAGGAGAGGATGCCAAGCAGTTCCAGCTTACAGCAATAGAATGTATCATCTAATTATACTAATAATACAATCTGATTCTTCAGGAGGTGAAAGTCAAGAGTCTGTTAAAGAGGAGAAGATATGTTTTTTCCACTCTAACATTTATGAAGGCCAGGTACAGTTGACTATTCTTTACTAGTCTCCTTCAGAGTAAACTTTTGTACTGATCTGTCCCCCATTTCTTTTCCTTCTCACCAATGTCTCCTCGAGCAGTTATCAGGGAAAACCACACTGGGATTGCCAGAAAAAAATTATAAAACCTGCAATTAGGCAAGGCTCTGCCAAGAAAAATAAAGTAGGACATATTCTTCACTTTCTATTTGGTTTTAGCTTGAACTGTGCAATGGCAAATGCTTGTTTCTGTACAGTTGGCTGGAGCACTTTAATATCTTAGAGAAAACTACATACTGTGGCAAAGCTTAATGTTATGAATGCCAATTAACCTCTTTGCTCCTTTTCTCCCTGCTTGAACACCTCCCGTGTCTTTAACACTAGCCCTCACCTCTGGAGGGAAACCGCCTGTCTACTACCTTCTGGCTCTTCACACCCATGATGCTTACTGCAGTCTCAGTTCCCTTTGTTTGCCTTCACCAGCCAGTCAGAAGCTCCTGATGTTCATAACATTCAGATTTGTCACTATATGTAGCTTTCAACAAGACATTAAAGATCTCTAGCCAAGAGAAGCATGCAAAGGGAAGGTACCACCAGCTTGTCCACAGGATCCCAAATGCCTGAAATTGCTCTCCTACAAAGATGCAAACCTAATACAAATCTCATCAGGAACTTTTCTTGTAGCCTTCCTTTCCAAGATGATTTCCACGATGAATCCACTAGAAATAAGAAGATGAGCTAGTGACAGACATGAGAAAGCGCTTCAGACAAGTAGCACCAGTGATTTTCTTTTGTTTGCCTTAATTCCTAGGTCTTTCTCACCAGCACCATTTGAAGGTAATTATTCCTTGATTGTAATAGAAAAGTTTGTTACCTATATAAAGAAGCCTTTCAGTGACCTTGACTTTCCTTACCCACACTTGATATAAAAGTCATAGGAATCAGTGCACTGCTGTAACTAAGCCACAACTGTTTAAATACTGATGGAGAAGACAAATGCAGAAATAGCTTTGGCATGCTTCTGCCTGAGGTCGATGGGCTACCTAAATGAGGGTTGCAGTAGTGTTTGCAAATTGGTGAAAAGAACAGCACAATGAAAACTTGGAAGTGGCTTCTCAGAGAGGTAAGATGGTACCAGCAGGAGCAGGGAGATGATCATGCCTATGTACTTGGCACTGGTGAGGCCACATCTCCATTACAGTGTTCAGTTTTGAGCCTCTCACTACAAGAGAGACCTAGAACATGTCCAGAGAAGGGCAACAAAACTGTGAGGGGTCTGGAGCACAGGTTTTATGAGGAGCAGCTGAGGGAGCTGGGATTGTTCAGTCTGGAGAAGAGGAGGCTCAGGGGAGATCTTGTTGCCCTCTACAACTCCCTGAAGGGAGGTTGTGGCAAAATGGAGATTGGCCTCTTCTCCCAGGTAACAGCAATAGGATGAGAGGGAATGGCCTCAAATTGTATCAGGGGATATTCAAGTTGTATATTAGGAAAAATGTCTTCTCTGAAGGAGCGGTCAGGCATTGAAACTGATTGCCCAAGGAGAAGGTCGAGTCACCATGCCTGCGGGTGTTCAGGAAATGTGTTTTTGTGGCACTCAGGGACCTGATCTGGTGGGCATGGTGGTAATGCATTGATGGTTGGACTTAATGATCTTAGTGGTCCTTTCCAACCTTTATGATTCCCTGGTGTTACTGTCTCTAAAAATGCAGGTGGTTCCGCTAATGCTCACTGGCTGGTGTTGGAAACTTGTGCTTTACACTGCAGTTCTTTTCAGTAGATACTGAGCCACACATGTCTTCAGTAAGCACATTTAAATAAACTTTACAGCAATGGAAGTGCTTCTCAAGCTTGGTGGCTCCCAGTGGGTGGAACGGGAAGAACGGGAGAGAGCTATTTCGTAAGAGGAATTCCTAGGTGGAGTTACGTGCTGAGAAACTTGTTCAGACTGCAGCGTTTATCTTGTTTTGTTGGTATTTTTTTGGTGGTGCACCTTAGAAACCAAAGGACTGTTTCCTTTCTGGCTCAACAAGCCGTCCTGAAACAATACTAATCAAACAGCATCAGGGCTTCCTTTCTAGAGTTGCTGTGGCTCCCTGAGAGGTAAGCTACTGCCCTTGGCCAGCACCAGTGCTTCTTATATCCCAGAGTTGCTTCTGTTAGTCAGAGCCTGTTTCTATGCAGCTGTTGCGCTCTCTTCTGTGCTTTGCTTTCTTTTGCTAATTGAATAAGCTTGGAAGAGTGGTTTTGTTTTGCCTGCCTTGCCAATGGCAATGGTAATAGGAGAATACAAAGTGCAAAGGTGTCTCTCCATATGCAGCATTGCTCAGTTCTGGGAAGTTAGGATCCTGTCTGAATGTTGGTGGTTATCTTTGAAAAAGAGAAAAGGTTGGTTTCCATGTAAGAAGCTGCTCTAAAAGTAATACCTCCTATTTTATTGTACTGACTCACAAAGTCAGAAGTGGATGGTGTAGGAGTAGAGATTGAACCTTCCCATCATTATTCCATATGGCACCAGAGGGGCAGTCTGACAGAATAGCATCTGACATGGATGTGTGGATGAAGCAAAGGGATGTCTTGAATTCCTCCATGTGGAAAAAATGGCATCCACTGGCATTCATAGATGCTTGTGAGCACTGATGGAGAGCAACTGGTGGATGTGAGCACAGTGAGGCGATGGGTGGTGCATTTCAGCAATGGCCACAGTAACAGTGGATCACATCCACTGGTACAGATTTTTGTAAGTGTAGCATGCAGGCTCTTGTTTGTCACTGGAGAAAATGCAGAGCTAATGGTGATGGCAGTGTTGAAAACAATATCTCATAGCAGAGAATTTGCTTTATCAAATACTGTTATTGTGCACTTTGTATCTGTTGTCATTTTCATGGAAATGAACAGGAGGCACTACTTTTGAAGCAACCTTGTTCCAGACATTGCTCAAATCTAGCAATCCTATTTCTTGTTGTGTTATGCCCATCACTGCAAACAGTAGCTGCAAGCATTGATGGAAAGGGTCCTATTTCAGCCACAAATGGCTTCATCCTCATAAGCAACCTCTTGAACTGAACCAGGGGTTTAAAACTAATTTATCAACATCTTTTATTGTATGTAATCCAATGACAGTCCGGACTTGCAGACGTGGGATCAGGGAAGCCAAGGCGCAGGCAGAACTGAACTTGGCAAGGGACGTGAAAAACAATAAGAAAACCTTCTACAGGTACATTGCCCAGAAGAGACAGACCAAAACGGGCGTACCTACTTTGGTAAATTTAAAAGGAGATCTGGCTTCAACAGATGAAGAGAAAGCTGAGGTGCTGAATGAGTTCTTCACCTCGGTCTTCACTGGTGGCCAGGATTCTAGTCTTTTTCACGTCCCTGAACCCTGCATCACCAAACCTCTATGTGGGGACCAAGGAGGTAAATCCCTCCCCACTGTAAGGGCAGAGCAAGTCCGAGAGTGCCTCCTTAGACTGAATGAATACAAGTCTATGGGGCCGGATGGCGTGCATCCCAGGGTCTTGAAGGAGCTGGCTGAGGTGGTTGCCGAGCCGCTCTCCATCATATTTGAGAAGTCGTGGCTGTCAGGTGAGGTCCCGGATGACTGGAGGAAGGGTCATGTCACTCCCATGTACAAGAAGGGGAGCAGGGAGGACCCGGGGAACTACAGGCCGGTGAGTCTCACCTCCGTGCCTGGGAAGATCATGGAACAGATCCTCCTGGACAACATGCTCGGTCACATAAAGAATGAGCATGTGATCCGAGACAGCCAGCACGGCTTCACCAAAGGAAGGTCATGCCTAACTAATCTTGTGGCCTTCTATGATGGAGTGACGGCATTGGTGGACGAAGGGAAGACGACCGATGTCATTTACCTGGACCTGAGCAAGGCCTTTGACATGGTCCCCCACCACATCCTCATCTCCAAATTGGAGGGAAGTGGATTTGATGGGTGGACGACCCGATGGATAAGCAATTGGTTGAAAGGCCGCAGACAGAGGGTGGTGGTCAATGGCTCTATGTCCAGGTGGAGGCCGGTAACAAGTGGTGTCCCCCAAGGGTCTGTCTTGGGACCGGTGCTCTTTAACATCTTTATTAATGACATCGATGAGGGAATTGAGTGCACCCTCAGCAAGTTTGCTGACGACACCAAGCTGAGTGGTACGGTTGATACGGTGGAAGGAAGGGATGCCATTCAGAGGGACCTCGACAGGCTGGAGGGCTGGGCTCGGGTGAACCTAATGAGGTTCAACACGGCAAAGTGCAAGGTTTTGCATTTGGGCCGGAAGAACCCCAGGCACCCGTACAGGCTGGGAGGAGCGGTCCTTGAGAGCAGCTCGGCAGAGAAGGACCTGGGGGTCCTGATGGACGAGAGACTGAACATGAGCCAGCAGTGCGCTCTGGCAGCTCGAAAGGCAAATGGGATCCTGGGCTCCATCAGGAGAGGGGTGGCCAGCAGGGACAGGGAGGTGATTGTCCCTCTCTACTCGGCTCTTGTGAGGCCCCATCTGGAGTACTGTGTCCAGGTGTGGAGCCCTCAGTACAAGAAAGACATTGAGATTTTGGAAAGGGTCCAGAGGAGGGCGACTAAGATGATCAGGGGGCTGGAGCACCTCCCCTATGAGGACAGGCTGAGGGAGTTGGGCTTGTTCAGCCTGGAGAAGAGAAGGCTGCGGGGTGACCTCATTGCAGCCTATCAATACCTGAAGGGAACCTACACCCAGGAGGGGAGTAAACTCTTCAAAAGGGCTGACAACAGCAGGACTAGGGGAAATGGTTTTAAGTTGAAGGAGGGAAGATTTAGGTTGGATGTTAGGGGGAAGTTCTTTACTAGGAGAGTGGTTAGGCCCTGGAACGGGCTGCCCAGGGAGGTTGTGGATGCCCCGTCCTTGGACGTGTTTAAGGCCAGGTTGGACGGGGTCCTGGGCAACCTGATCTGAATGTGTATGCTTGGTGGCCCTGCTAGGCAGGGGGGTTGGAACTACATGATCCTTGAGGTCCCTTCCAACCCGGGTGATTCTGTGATTCTGTGATTCTGTGATTCTGTGACAGCCCACCATGGAAGAAACAGCTGATCTCAACGCTCTGAGCCAAAGAAGTCTCCGTGTTTGTGTGATGCTCAGCCATCCCAGTATCCACACAGCACACCATAAAGCAGGTCAGAAGGGCTGGTGCTGTAAGAAAATGGCTACCAATTAAATATCACCAGTGGATACATTGTCTAAATGAATTGTGGTGACATAGTGAACATAAATAAGCCTCTTTTGGGCTTCCAGGCTGTTGCTCATGCCTGGAGCACTTTCCAAAAATACTTCATATTCTAAATGAGAATCTTTTTCAACAGCAGCCTTTATCTGTCCCAACAGATAACATGAACTATTGTGCAAGAAACATGAAAAGTTGCTATTAAAATGTTAGCAGAGGCAGCAGGATTGTTTGTGATTGTAGACGAATGCAGAACATCTGGATGTTGCTGTGTGTGTGCAGAGGTTACTTCCCATGATTGTGCCCTGCAGGGCTGACATCTGGACCAACAGAAAGCTCTGCCTGGCCCAGCCTCTATCTGCTCTGGGCTACTCGTTAAGCACAGTTAATGCCACCTGGAAAAAGCTCCAGTTGTTGTGAAGAAAGCATAGGTTAGCTGGAAACATGGAGCAGATGAAGCTGTCTTGGTGTCTTGGAGCACAGGCGGCTGCCTCACACCTTGTGCCAGTCAATGGGCCAGGAGGAGTGCACATGAGGGCATGCAGTGGTCTCCTTTGTTTCAGTAGTTTTCACACAGGCTCAAGGGACAGGGTGGTAACTTCATAGTTACTTCATTATTTACTTCATTGTTGCTTCATTATAACTAATTAACGACCAGAAAATGAGTGGATTTGTACAAATCCTGCTGGAGACTTTCTCCCTGTTTTTTAAAGGGATTGGGCTAAAAGGCACAAGAAAGAAAACTCATTATAATGGAGGATTAAAGGAAGAAAGTGCGCCCTAAGGCAACTTTGCACACAATGGGAGACTGTTTCTGCTGAGATTTAAAATAGGATGAAAGTTTGTGTATTGATAGGAAATGAAAAAATGGCAGTGGGGGCTAGGGCAATGCTGAGCATCCATCAAAACTCTACATAAACTGCACACAGAGGTGGAGAAACATTTGACCAGAGCTGAGCAAGTGGATTATTTATTAATTGAATTGGTCAGGTTGAATTTAGCCAGGCATGGCTGGATTTTTACTGGAGTTCATCCAGAAGAATTTTTTTTGCTTATTTCACGTCTGTGAAAACCAAGAAGACTGAGTTGTTGTTTTATATCTTCTTGCTGAGATGTGCATTTTCTGCTTTTATCCTTGTTATTAAGGTTGTCATCAGGAATCATTAAGGTTGGAACTAAGATCATAGAGCACAACCATCAACCCATCACAACCATGCCTACCAACAATGTTCCTCAGTCCCACATCCACGTGTTTCTTGAACACCTCCAGGGACAGTGACTCCATCACCTCCATGGGAAGCTCATTCCAGTACACTGCCACTCTTTCTGAGAATAATTTTTTTATAGTATCCAACCTGAACCTCTCATGGTGAAACTTATCCATTGGTAAATTCAAGGATCCTTGTTTCTCATCCGTGAGTGGTTCAGAAGTGATCCTTATCAAAGAACATGGTGCCTGCAGATGCATTTTGGACACACAGCTTGTTGTCCAAAGATTGAGCAGGTCACAGGCCTCGGATAGAACTAGTTCACTTGGATAGAATAGTTCACTGCAGAAAGGATAGAGTAGAGTGCTGCAGAAGAATAAAAGACGAAAATGACATTGCAAGAAGCTATGAAGGAGTTAGGAGGGAAGGAACTAACATGCTGCAAGTACTGATATTTGGGGCGGGGTGGAGCTGGTCCCAGGCACCTTGACTTACCCAAGCTGTTTTTAGGGACAGTTTACTTTGAATTTTTTGTGTAGTGATGCAAAATCTGCCATCTCTGAGGAAAAGTAAATGAGTACTGGGTTAATGGTTCACGGTGCCAGGTTCATCTCCAGGGCAGTGTGTGATGCCATCCCTTATCTGGCACAAGTATGTATGGACAGTATTAATCTTAGACCATCATAGAGGTCATAATACTACCATACTAGCTACATGGTTAAGAGAAGTGTCCTCCAGACATCTGGTGTGAATGTGTCTCCATCAGATGAGCAGTGCTGGTGAAGAAGAGAAATCCCCCATTTTTTGTAAACTTTCACCCTTTACTTCTGTATTTCTTTACTTTCTTTCTCTTTGTTTACTTTCTTTCCCTTTTGAAATGTGCAG
This sequence comes from Lagopus leucura, assembly GCF_019238085.1. Classification (NCBI taxonomy): domain Eukaryota; kingdom Metazoa; phylum Chordata; class Aves; order Galliformes; family Phasianidae; genus Lagopus; species Lagopus leucura. The sequence continues at coordinate 1,042,917 of NW_024962285.1, read as the reverse complement.
ATAAATGCACCAAAGCTGTGCTTCCAGAAGATGTATTCAAAACTACATCTTTATTCTGTGTAGCTCAAATCTTCCACCTGACTTCTAAAGAAAGAAAGGAAGAAAGGAAGCAAGAAAGCAAGAAAGCAAGAAAGAAAGAAAGAAAGAAAGAAAGACTTTAAAGCCATCATTTCAGTCTGCTGGCAGAGATGTGTTCCTTTCCCCTCTCCAGAATGGCTTTCTTCCAGCTGGCTTTAATTTACTCTGAATAATTTTAAAGCCTCAGTGGCCAGACTATTTGCCCTGACAGCGTCCCCTGCCTTCACATGGCTGATGCCACCTGGGGCTTCCTGACAGGGATTGTGCTTTCTCCTTCTCCCTCCTTCCATTCCTGGGCAGCTTGATCTCTTCTTGCAGAAAAGTCAGTGCCCATGAGTTCAGATGTGGGTTATCATCAAACTGAGCACAGTGTGAAGGAAGAAAGGGTTTTCTCCCAAAGTTGTTGAAGTTGTGGATAGAGAACTGTGTGGGCAAACTCTGCTTTGTTTTTCCCCTCTGATGCTATTTCATGCAAAGGAAATGAGCTGCAAGTGTTTAGCTTGGCACTGTAACTTTGGTAATTGTATCCAGGGCATAGAGTAGCCTGGGCTGGTTTTTAATCATTCACTCATTAGCGCAGTGTCGTTTTTTCTTGGAAGACAAATAGAGGGTAAGAAACTGTGTCAGCCCATCAGAGAGGTGGCTGGCGGAGGATGGCATACTTTCTTGGTGCACTGCTTGACTGCCTTTCAAGCACAGCTGTTGCTGCTGCTGACCGTTTTGGAGAAAATAGCTATGAAGTGTCCATCTGCTTGCAGCTGTTGTCATCTCATTGGCGTGACCCTGTCAGAAGAGAGAGCACAACTGTGAGCGTGCCCTGTGGCCTCATGCTACTCCTGCCTACTTGCTTTCTGCCACACAAAGAGCAGTTCTCAATACTTCAGCTACGGACAGCTGTCATCAAAACACTTCCAAAGGGGATAGAGAAATGGGAATGCTGTGGTAGATGCCACTGTGAGGAATGTGTCTACAGTATCATCTGCATTTCTTTCAGTTGTGCTCCAAAAGTATGACTTGATGCTGTAGTGAGAGCCCGCATGGACTACAGGGAGATAGAAAGCCTAGCATGCAGTTTGAGATTGAAGGAACTTTACTTGTTTAGTCCAGGGAAATGCAGACTGGGATATATTGGAGATTTGTCTGCCTCAAGGAAGGAAGCACCAAGAAGAGTTGTAGGTTGCTAAAGCAAACACTCAGGGCTGGCAAAAGAGCAAAGAGGGATAAGCTAGCCTTTAGTGAATGTAGACTAGAAACTGGAAGCCAGTCCTTGAGGACCAGACGAATACTTCCATGGCAACTTTGGGACAAATATTCATAGCTGTTTTTAAGACTGAGCTCCGCTAAGCTTATGAGGAGGATTAGCTGACATGCTTTGCAGCTGAAACTGGTGATGGGACTGAATGAGATGGCAGATCTTGTTTCCTTCTTGTGTCAGTGTAAACATTGCGTGCATTTATTAAGGTTCCTGCAGCAGGTTTGCTCAGGCCTCAGGCACTGCAAATGCCAAACACATTCGTGGATTTGAGCTATATAGATGCACAGCACTGGCTGTGAGCTGAAGGAGTTTCACAGGTTTAGGAGGGATGCCTGGATTAGTAGCTGGCCATCCAAAGTAAATGTCACACTTAAGGCAGAGTGATGCCTCTGTTCATTTGGAAGCTGGATCCAGCTCAACATCCGCTGGTTCTTTTTTGTCCTTTTTACTGAGATTGCTTTTCAGCCGTATCACAAGACAGACAGCCAAAACCAGCATGACCAGGGAGGAGCTGAGCACATTCACGGCGTCTGTTAGAATTGCTGGTGGACTAATGAAAGGGCTGAGTTCTGTGGAGATGCTGCATGTGATCCTGAGACTTGGGTTTTATAAGCACCGCTGACATTTTCTGCCTATATTTCAAACCAAAAGAGCTTGCACTGTCATGACTGCTGCATTGTATGGGCAGCTCAGGGATGACTGGGACATGTTGCTTAGGGAGAGGTAACAAATTCCAAGCAGTCATTCAGTATCTTCCAGGACAGACAAACTTTACCTGGATTGTATACTAAAAAAACCCTAAAAATCCTGGTTAAAGTAAAAAATTCAAGGGAATATCTGTGTCCTCTTCTGTTAATTGTTTCGGGATTTTTATCATTTTTCTCACTTGTGAAAGTGTTTGACTTCTGGTCCTTTGGAGGCTAAAAGGTGAGTAAGCAGCAGTTAAATCTGATGTGAAAAGAATATGAGTGAGAATTCAGGATTTCCTGCCTACAGAGCCATGTGACTAACAGTGAATGAGCCCAGTCAAAAGCACAGTAAAATTAGATGCCCTTTTAATTCAATGTGGTGTGAGCCAAGTCTCAAAAACACAGGTTGCTGAGATCCCAGTGCTAGACTGTGCCTTACAAAATCCTTTCTTCCTGCATTTGTGGTGGCAAGATTTGTTTGGCAATATGTTGAGCTCTCACAGGTCTTCACCTTCACAAGTTGTTCTCTGTGTGGTGTAAAAATAACACATGCTACTCTATCATTACCAGGGCTCAAAATGGTGTGTTCAAGGGAGGTGTGCATCCAGTGTCTAGTAAAATCTTGGTCTTTGTGACCTCACACATTCCTTCTGAGAAATGTAGTCTAAAGAGCTGCTCTCATGTGCAGCTGCTGTACAGGGCATTTGGGCAGTCTTCTTTTTTTTTCCTACCCTTCTTCCTTACTGATTTTCCTTTCAAACAGAGAGTAGAAAGTTGTGTTCCTCAAGTTTCTGCTGTTTATTTGAATTCATCTCAGCAGACTTTGATAGTCCAGAACAGGGTTGGGTCTTTTTGTTTTGGTTTTATTTGTTTGTTTGTTTTCCTTTAAGAATAAATGTTTTTTCTCTTGGGATAAGATTTCGTTAAGTACAGAGAAAACTGTGGTGCTGAGAAACTTCTTGCCTGTGTTCTTTCTGAACTGCCCCTTGCAGTGGAGCACCTAGTGTAACCTGATGTTGTAGCCAGTACACACTGTGTTTCTGCAGTAACTGCACTTTTTTGATAGTTGGATGGACATTTGGTATTAGTAGCAGTATTATATCACTGGAGGCTTACGGAAACCTCTATGGATGGAAATCAGAAAAAGATTTATGGAAAGAATCTGCATTTTTTTATGAGACAAACTGAAAGAAACAGGAAGAAAGAACGAAGTTTTGGGTTTAGCACCTAATCATCAGCTCTCATCACAGAATCACAGAATCACTGGGGTTGGAAGGGACCTCAAGAGATCGAGTCTAAACCTCCTGCTAATGCAGGTACCCTACAGTACATTCCCACAGATTGGTGTTCAGCTTGGTCTTGAATATCTCCATAGAAGGAGACTCCACAACCATCCTGGGCAACCTGCTCCAGTGCTTTGTTACCCTTACAAAAAAGTCCTTCCTGATTTTACTACAGAACTTCCTCTGTACAAATTTTAGGTCATTGCTCCTTGTCCTGTTGCTGCACACCATGAAAAGAGCCTGGCCTCATAGATATTTATCAACATTAATCAGCTCCCCCCTCAGACTTCTTTTCCCCAGGCTGAAAAGACCCAGGGTATTCTGTCTTTCCTCATATGGGAGATGTTTCAGGCCATTTATCATCTTTGTGGCCCTTCACTGGATTTCTTCTAGGAGATCCCTGTCTTTTTTGGACTGGGGAGCACAGAGCTGCACACAGTAATCTAAGTGCAGCCTCACCAGGGTAAAGTGGAAGAGGAGGATCTCCTCCCTTGACCTGCTGGCCACGCTCTTTTTAATGCCCCTCAGGATACCATTGGCCTTGCTAGCCATAGGGGCACATTGCTGGCTTATGGCCAACCTGTTGTCCAGGACCCCCAGGTCCTTCTGTGCAGAACTCATTTCCAGCAGATCGTATCCTAACCTCAGGTGTGAGAACTTAACTTTCTTCCACAAAGCCACAGCATGCTCTTCACATTCGCCTTTGATAAAACATAGCTGTTTTTTCTAAACAATTTTGTTTGTGTGTAGAAATGTACTTAGCCTTTTAGGGCATGTGCTGACATCGAGTGTTTTTGGTGTACTATCTGAGGTCTTGCACAGATTGCCTACTGCTAGAGATCTGCAGAATCTGCTCCTTAATGACACAAGTAAAATAGGGTAATAAAAAGAAGAGAACATATGAGATGCTCAGAGTGGCAAATTTAAATCAGGAGACTTAAGAGATTAGCCTCTTCAAAGTTTCTAGCTCGCTCCTTTCCCATTAGGAGGCAGGAATGGAAAAACAGGTCTGTGTTCCTGCAGGAGGACGCTTGCCATAGAGAGGGAGGAGCAGTACAGCTGAACCATAGCAGTAATAATAAAGAGCAATAGATGCAAGAAATACCCGACACTCTTTTCATGGAGAGCTCAGCAGGCTGAATTCTTGAGCTTTGTTATTCAGTCCCACAGGCTAGTTCTTGTGATCACAGCATTGCGCACAAGAAGTTCGGTAATTACAGATTGAGACTAGGAAGATTAAGCTCTCAAGTGCGTCTTCAGATATCTCTGCCCAAATTGTAGACCATCAAACTATGTATTTAGCTGTTTCCAAACCTTCCAATTACTTAAAGCCTTTAAGTATTCATTTCCAAGACTGAGTCTCTGGCTCCTAAATAGAAATGTCTTGTGCCACCCAGGCTACAGGTACAAACCCAGTTTCCAACTTCTTGTTACTTTTTGTTGGGGAAAAACAGAGCACTGTCATGCATTCTTTCTCTCACCAGATCTGTTTGCACTTTGCATACAAAAACAGGACTTTCATGAAATTCTGTTACCGTAGTACCTTAGTGTGCTAAGTAACTCTGTACCTTAGTGTCACTTGCAGCAGGTATCTTCATAAGCATACTTTTTTTGCACAGAACTTGCAAAATAAGCTATAAACACCTTTCTGATAAAAAGCAAAGTGAAATTAAATGATTTCCACAAGACATCACCGCCTGGGATTGCATTTGACCTCATAAATTCCAGTCTGGTGTTTTAGCCACATGCGTTCCTCAGCAGGAGGTTCCATCTATCTGACATCATATCTCAACTTTTTACTCATGGGCATCTGGAAGGCAAAGAACATTAATAGCTTGATCAACTTGTGTAAGTTCTTAACTGTATCCAAAAGCTTTGTCCTTAATGGGAAATAAAAGGACGTGTAAGAAGGCAGCACTGGTAAATCCTATGCTGACTCCCGGAGTCTCACAGGAAATTGAATGACCCTTGCTTGAGAAATGTGAACCACAAAATGTGGGTGTGATGTTTGCTGGTATGTATGTGCCTCGCATTCTCCTGTGGAGACCTATTGTATTTGACATTGCTACTGTACATTCTGTCTACATTTTCAGGGAAGATTTCAACTCTGGTTTTCCTGAAAACATCCAATTGGAGAGAAATGCTGTGAGTGCTCTCATTTTGACTAATGTCTGACACCCAGAAAGCTCCTTTCTGGCATTAAGTGTTGTCTGGTGAGAGGGAAGAGGGAAGGACTTTCCAGCAGAGTGAGCATGCATTGGCACGTACTATCTGTGTACATGGAACCTCACTCAGATGCTACATCCATATTTCCTTATGGTTTCCATTTGGTATCTGTTTGTTGTTTTTCCAGAAGACAAGTCAACAGTTATATTATGGAGTATGGGAGTGTTGATATTAATTTCCTGACAACAGGAACATCTCTCATTTAAAACAAGTAATAGGGTTCTAGTAGTCCTGTCTTTCTGTTAATAAGAGAGGGAGTGAAGCCGGTAATGCCAGGGGGATAAGAGGGTGAACTTTTGGGAAAAGAAGAAAATTGTATTCATACAGGTGCAGATCAAGTGCTTTGGGTGTGCTTATATTTCATAATGCAAAAGATGTAAAAACAGCTTTACTCTGTTGTTTACAATTAACTAACTGTCCTAAATAACTATTCTAAAGGATGAAATGCCATAGTATGCTTTCTTGGCTAGCAGTTTTCAAGAAAAGTCAGTTTGTCCTCTAAGAAAACAGAGATCAAAGACCTTCTCATTAAGAAGCTTGCTTAATGGGCTATATTGGGCAAAAAAAATTAACCTTAGGATATTTCTTGGGATAACTTAGGTTTGGGACATTGTAACAGGCATATTTCACTGTTGACTCTGCAGACACTTAATTCCTCACCTGCTCTGTTCTTTATTTATATTCTTATTTGCCTTCAGAATTAAATTTTATGATAAAAATGTGTTACATGGATAATGAAAGCATTTAATAAAAAATGGAAGATATTAAGTGGATAAAAGATGAAAGTGCATGTGAACAGAGTTGTTTCCGTTCCAGCAGATATCTTATCCTGCCAAGGGAGTGTTGAAGGGATGTGTGGAACGGCTGTTTGTCACCAAAACTTGCCTTTCTACCCTTGGCCACACTCCCAGCCTGCAAAGAAGTGCATGTCATTTTAGCACAAGGCAGTTCATCTTTCCTGCCTTTGTAACCTAAGTCCTCCAGTAATCCATGTTAGCGTCATGTCCGGATTCTTACTCAGGGACAGGATTTGTCATCTGCTCCCATTCTGATTGTTCTAAAAGCATTTTAATCGCTGAAATATTAGCCATGGTACCTGGGTTGTTCTGGCTTAAATCACTTCCAGCTATTGAAGAAATAACTGTAATCATTTGAAGCTTTCAGAAAGCTGTTTGGAAACGTCAAAGCGTGAAGCCCCAGCTTCACGTGCTCCCAAAGTAAAGGCCTATATAATTAAAGCCACTGCTAAGCACTGTCTGTAATGCATAGTTTTGATCCTGTGAAGCAGGCCTGCAGTTCCACATTTTTGCAGGTAGCCCCTCTTCCTTGTCAGTTGTGTCTCTGCAACAGATGTGGGTGTTGCAGCAGATGTCTCAGCCGAGTCAGTATTCACCTGTGTGTTGCTTACTGGCCAAGCTTAGTGATGCCTGCACTTGTTTGGGTTTTTCTGGCAACTGTCTGCTGCTGAGCCAGGAAGGACTGCGTGTTTATGAGGAGAGTGATTTTCTCAGAGAACTCTTTCTAACAAAACTGTCAAATGTGTGAACATTTCTGCTGGTACTGCCCAGACTTCTGAGGCTCACCTGTAGAAGTGCTTTACTGTTTTGGCACACTGAGCTCGTAAGGATGAGTCTTGCATTGTTCCTCAGCTTCCTTGTATCTTATCTGGGTGGGACTGTGGCAGGAGATAAAATAGTGAAGATCCCTAAGTCAGATTAGAGTCAATATAAACCTACAATTACTTCTTCTTCCTCTGCTGAAGAAAAAGAAAAGCCAAGATGAGCCAGTGGCTTGATGTGTGCGGCTGGATTTGCATGCGTGCAGCGTCTCACAGGTTTCTAAGGCATTATCAGGATACGGAAGTGCTATTTCAGTTCATCAGTAAAATCTCATAAATGCTGCAAATAACAAAGCTTTGCTCTTTTATGTTGTTCAGACTCATGGAGTCTGGGCCTTGGTCTGCAAAACTAATGACCCTTTTAAAAGGGAAAGCTTATTACAGACGAGATGACAGTATATGACATTTCCTGTGTTTCAAAGAGCTTATTTCATGCATTTTGGAGAAAGCCTTTCAATATCATTTAGGTTGGTAGGTTTTTGGTTGGTTTGGGGTTTTTTTTTTGTTTTGTTTTGTCTTGTTTGGTTTTTTTTTTGTTTGTTTGTTTTGTTTCGTTTTTTTACTGCAGTGGCTTTATGGTGAGAGTGCTTATAGCCGTATGTATGTGAATCTCTTCAGCAAGATGCTGCACACTGCTAAAGAGAGAACACTATGCCCAAGAGGGGAAGGCGGGTTCCGTCCTTGCTGCAGAAAAATGGAGTGCCTTTGTGCCCAGCTAAAACATAATAGCAAAAGTAGTGAAGTGGCAAATCTTTGCAACAAATGCGAGAAATAGCTGAGATGATCTCTGATAGCTTCTAAAGTGGAGTCAAATGCCACCGGTGGAAACAAACATCCAAGATTTGCAGGGGAGGGAGTGACCTCCAGGAGGAGGAGTGGGAGGTTCAAAGGTTATCACCCTATTTATGCTAATTGAGTTTGAGCTAAGCTCTTCCTAAGAAAAAAGCCTCTTATTGAATTAGTTATTCAGTTCCTCCGGGTGCAAGTGGAATGGCTGTAGCTGTGTCTTAGATTCTGCTGAAGAGGCCACTGAAGTGTAGAGCTGGAGGAATTTCTCTCAATTCAAGCATCCCTCAGATGAAAAGCAGCCAGGAGACCTGAGATATTTGCGTGCCTTTTGCTATTTAGTCTGTCTACAGAAGGGGCCAAACATGTTCAGGTACACGGCACCCTGGCAGGTTCTCTGCTTGTCCATGGAGCAGGGGCTGCGGGTAAGAGCAATTTATTTTCATACTTTTGTTAAACATGTGTAATTTGTAAGCTTAAGAACGTGTTGTGAAGGACAGGCAATGTCAGAGAGCCCTTCCTCTGTAGCAGTGCGTAATGTTTATTACTGCGCTGTCTACTCCCATTTTGTTAGTGTTGAAGGAATGAGTAAGAAGTTGTTTTGTATGTTTATGTGTCGCTGCATTTCTATTCCTACTGAACAGCACAGTAGAAAAGGGCTTCTACATCACTCTGTCCATCTGCAATTGGAAAATACTGCTAATAATTTTGTTTCCATAGTCCCAACTATCACTAAGCTTGTGAAAGATTTATAGGCATGAATTAATTAATTATACCTCATGGCAGTCTTAGGAGCTGCATGTTAAGGAAGGGTTGAAGCCTGGATAAGTTCAGTATTTTATTCAAGGTCATGCAGCATGTCGGCAGCAGATAGGAGAATGAAATCCAGGTCTTCTGATTCTGAGTCCCTTTAGTTGCTTAATACGTGCTGGTTGTCTCCCAAATTGGATTGTCTTCAGGACTGTTAGCCTTGAGGACTCACGAAAGCACAGCAATTAACTGTAGCAGCAGAACAACTATTAGCAAGATTGACATCTGAAAAGTGTAAATTTAATTTAGCTTGGGATGTCATTATTTGTATACTTACTCTCACAGTACATTGCAGTGTTTTTCCATGAAAGCAGTCCGCTGGTCTCTGATGGCATTTAATATGAAAGAGTTACTTTGCAATTCAAAAATACCTGTTGCACGTCCTCAATTCTCCTGATTTTATCTCAGCTCTTGAAATGACTTTGGTATGGCTTTTCCTTCCAGAAATGACAAATGCCAGAAATACCTTCCATTCTTGAAATACATTTCTAGCCTCAAAAGTAGCAAAGAAATACTGAAATATATGGCTTCTAATTATTGCATCATGATGGGCTTTTTTTTTTTTTTTTGCTGTCCCTCTGCACCAAGGAAAAAGTAAGTCAAAAGTGCCGTTTCTCTCATTTTGCTTGTATATGTTTCAAGACTTGCTTCTCACCAGCTTTTATGATTTGGAAATATCAAAAGTCACTCTAGAAAGTGCATACTAGCAAACAGAATACTAAACTGCTTTTCTCTACTAGGAGATCTTCCATTTGCTGTTGTTGCCTGTTCATTCTGACTATGCCTTTTCTAATCCTTTCCATCCTAAGGGATCCAAACTATACAGGTTCTGTAGATCATTTAGTCATTATTATGTAAGCTTTGGGATGGAGCTGGCTTTTTGTGCTGTCACCATCTATACAACAGCCTTCCAAAAGAACATAAGTAATCTCTCTTGTTTTAATTTGAGTAAATCAGATTTTAAAATGTATTTTAGTGAGTATAAGGATAATGTCCTTACCTACTTGCTGGCCTCAGAAATGTCTACTGTCTTGTCTCAAGTAATAAAAGGACCAAAAGTTATCCAAAAATTAATCCCAGATTTTTTGTTTCTGCATGCTTGTGACAATACAACACATGCTATGTGTTGTTTGTTCAGTGGATTGGGACCGTGGTGCTCTCACAGGACCATGATAATGTCCATGCCTGTTTGGCATGGAAACTCTTAATGCTGGGTGCTCCTGGACTGCTGAGTTATAATTTTCCCGTATTTATTTACTTATTTATCTTTACTGTGTCAAGGAGAGTCAAAGAGAGAGTCAAGGGCAGTGCTAGGACTTCCAAAATGCTGATGTCTGTGTGAAGTCACCCCTGAACAGCGTCTCCAGGATGTTGGTGGGATCTCCTTCTGCAAAGGTTTTTGCCAGAGCTGATCTAGATATATTTAGAACAGAGTTATATGAGGATGGAAAGAGCTCAGTGTCCTTTCCACCCTGTAATGTCAATGAATTCTGGTATGGTTTGCCTTATTCCTCCTGTCCTGTTGGCTGCCCTAGCCCTCTGTAATTCCAGACACGTACAGGTACTCATTGTGTTCACCCATGCACATACAGTAGCAAGACAGAGTAACATTTAGAAGCATTTGCTGTGCCTTACTGTATTGCTAAAGCTTCTGGAGAAATACAGATCTGCAGTATGCTCTCCTAGCTTTCACAGTTAGCAAGTCTCTAAAGATTGTTTTTGCAGAAGCTCTTGTCATCTTTTTTTAACCCAGTGTCTTAATTCAGCATTACTGATATATATATTCAGGAAGTTCTGTGCAGTGCTTTTTATTGTCCTGGTTCTGTCTTTTTAATACAATTCTTGGTCATAAGCTGTAGTGTGTCTGAGCCCCATGTATTATCAGAAGCTGTAAATGAGAAGAAAATTTGGCCACGTGTTCAGCGAATCCGAATCCCTGAAGGCATGACATTCTTCTTTGAGCTGCATGCACTGCAGAATGCTTCAAGTACTAGAGCAATGACAATAAATTTAGGATGTTGAAATCCAAATGCATTAAGGTGTCAGAAAACAGAATGCCAGTATTGGCTGTGGTTCAGTCTCTGGGCTTCAATTCAGGATACTAGCTGAGCCAAAAATTAAATAGGATGCCTGGGGAACATACTTATCAGATTTTCATTTGCCCACTTTCTGTCAAAAAGGTTATAAGATTAGAATCCTCTATTGTCACTGCAGTATGATTGTGCGGTTGTGACACCTGCTCGAACAAGGAAGTGTGTATGTGTGGTCCAGTGAAATCTGCTGGGCAGGTGACTGCCTCATTGAAATAAGTCGGGCCGTGAGCTTTCTTTCCTTAGCTGCTTTCTCAAGAACAGGCAGAGATGGCTTTCCCATCTCCCAAACACGTGGTCGTGCCTGCTATGCCATGCCAGCCTATGAAGGCACAGCCTGCTGTCCACAGCCCCGTGTTCGTTACACAGGTGCAAAGACAACTGCCTAAGACCAAGTTGGAAGCATTATTTACAGCTCTGCTCAGGAGGAGTAAATTCCATAGGACTTTCTGCGGGTAGGAAGCATTGAAACCATGCATTTGGCAATCATGGGGAAGCTTCTTGTGGGTTACAGTTCTCTGTTGCAGATTTCAAAAGCAAACAATATCAGTTAATATAAATATTTGTTTCTTTCCACCAAGTATCTGTGTTTCTCTATTGAAATGAGCTAACTAGTCTAGCCAGTGATAAATTTCATGTTAACTTTTGCCTTTGCAGGCATTTCTTTACATTAATATTTATTAAATCATATTAATTAGGGAACTGATGAGAGCATGCAGTTGACCTTTCTGGAGGAATGCTGCAATATTTCATCCTTGCTGTTTATGCAAGCCAGTGGGCCAGCCAAAATCTCCATTTAACATTTAATGCTTGGAAAACTGTGCCAGTCACCTTTGACATGTGTGAAGGCTGCTTTCCACACTAAGACTTCAAGACCAATCCTGAGGAAGCCAGCAGCAAAACTCCTCTTGGTTTGAGTGATGTGGTAGTGGGTGTATGTGGATTCTGTGGCCATAGCTAGATGATACTATTTATAGTGGTGCCCTCAGTGTATTTTCCTTTAAAGTTATTGCTAGGGGCTTTGGAGTTAACACAGATGGGATTAGTGAAACGACAGCTACCTCTGTCTCCTGGTGCACAGCAAAACTATTCTAAGACTAATTACGAACGCATTTAGCAATGTGGTTTTACCAGTAATTTGATTTAATGAATGCTGCTCATTTAAAAAGCTGTAATTTGTGCTCAGCCCGTAGGAAGCAAGGAGGAACTGCAGAAACATAAATTCCCCAGAGCAGAGGTGCAGCCTATCCAGGTGTGTTACTTAACTGTTGAGTGCTCTGTGTTTGCAATAAATTGTTTTGAGTTTAAGCTCAGATGAAACTAAAAGGCCTTATCTGTAAAGTTACATACTGTAAAGAATACAGTCCTTTCACTTCAATGAGGTGCATTTTGCTCAACTCAGTGCTGTTTTTCCTTTGTACACATGGGCATTTTTTGCACCATCTCCAGATTTTAGTGCATTTTAAGGTGGCATGCTAACAGCAAGACTTGGAAGAAGTGCTCAGGTTATGACTGCATTCAGATAACGTTTCTAGCTGATAGTTCTCAGATTCTAACAATCATTTATTAACTCCAGCACTTGAAGCAAATAAATTCCCATAGGTAACCAAAGCTGTTTTCATTATGTCTTCAGTGATTCAGGTGAATTAACTCCTGGCTTGTTCTCCTCAGAGTACAGAGCGGATACAATTTCCTGGCATTTTCCAGGAAGAAGGTTCTTGAGGCTGATTTCTAACGTAACTCTCCTTACCACAATCCATGTCCTGTCACGGTGGAAAACCATCATCTCATCTTGGAACTGGGGTGCCATTTCAGACCGGTAGTCTGTCTTGGTAAAAAGTAAATATGAAAACATCCTAGGAGGAGCTGACTCGTGCTTGACATTATGCAGCAGCAGAAGATGACTCTCTGATCACATAGATAGTGATCATGCAGTGCCAGTCCTTTTCTCAGCATTAAAGAAAGGGTGGCAAACGCAGAGTGGCTGGATGGGGCTTGCTTATCGCTGGTTACATCCCTCCTGTATTGCCAGTCTTTCTGGCTCTTAGTTGCACAATAGTTAGCATTCCTCTTAAACTTTCAGGTCATACAATTGAAGAAGTACAGAAAAAAAAATTGACATGCTTTAAAAATAACTAGGAAAAGTTGCTTGTTTTTTTCTGGTTGCAGAGAAAAGCTCTCAAATGTCAGGCTGACCTCCAGGGGTTTAAAAAGCACAAGAAAAATAAAGAGGATTGTCTAAAGAGTTTTGTGCTTTTAAAAGGAGTTCCTTGATTTTGAAGGACTTCAGTAATCATGTCTGAGCAAATGGAATTAGTCAGATTGCTGCATGATTAGAGAGATTTAGTATCATCAAATGCAAATGGCATTTAAGCCACTTCTAGCTTGTTCTTGTTGCAGCGTGATGCTCATTCTTCTGCTTTTCAGTGGTGATCCCAGTTCTTTGCAGCTTTCATTTTCCCTGTCGGCCTTCAGGTTTTAGCATTGACCCCACATGGTCTGCCCAAGGTGTGGAAGCATTCACTGCTGCATTTGCTTTTTACACGCATTAGGTGTTTAGCTGCACGGGCTTTCATTCTCTGCTCTTCATTTCCTTTATCTAGATGGAAAACTACTCCAGGTCTGAGAGAAATAAGTCTGTTAACTGGGGTGCTGTTATTTCTACTCACTCAAACAAAGGAGAGCGTGTCTTTGAAGACAGCTGTACGGTCATCATAACCTCAAGCATCTTAACACTGAACTAAACTGTTCCTTTCTGTTTAAGTAGATGTTGTGCACAGCAGTCTTAGCAATTGGTGCTGACACATTTTTTTCAAAACTAGAGCTGGGTCAGCAATCTGATTTTCACCAGTGAGATACCAAACCAAAGTATGTAACCTAGGTGTTGGATATCATCCATCGCATGCAGCTGATCCCATTTTACCTGCTTAATAAACACTTGGTTTCGCAGGGTCTTTGGCAATCTGTGATTGGCTTTACAAGCATTGTTAATGTAGTGCTGTTGAGGAAAGTTCGCTTCCTTCACGCTTCAGCCAATAAAACCTCCTCCCATAATAAGCCTACAGTTGTGCAGGGATAAAGATGTATTCTATTCTGGCATATTCTGTTAATTGCCCATCTTTAATCCTGATATTAAGTGTTGAATTAGACATAGTGACATAAGTAGAACAAACAGTAACATTTTTAGTGAAGAGAAGGCTTGTGGGAATGGAATTTGAATAGCTGTCCTTTAAGTATTTGAGAGTGATATTTCAGGGCTCTGCATTCAAAGGAAGATATTTTCAATTTTCTCTTGAAAACTATAAACATTATCTGTTAAACATTTATATTTTGGTATGTTTAAAAAAAAAAAAAAAGAAGAAGAAGAAGAAGTAGTTAAAGAAACACAACATAAATAACGTTTTCTTGTATATTCCATAACTTGCAACTCAAACCTTGTAAAAATCAAAGTTTTAAAAGTAAGATTTATGTGGGCTTTAAAAGCAAAAATAAAAGGATGAACGCTTCCAATGAGAGGTGATCAGCTGAATGGAAGTGGTAAGTTCCCATGCTGAAGTCCAGTGATACTTATCTGGTTGTCCTTAAGTAGCATGGCAATTTCAAAACAACATATCCTGTTCCAAAGTTAAGGAAATCTAAATGAGAAAAATAATTCTGGGACCTCAGTATCTAATTTAGAATATTATCTTCCAAATCAAGAATGCTTTGACTTTTCTTCACATTTCCTTCACTGTAAATCTGTTTGTGTTGATACTGAGCATCACTGTTAGCAAAATGAAGACTAATACCCTCAGTAAGTCTTGTTGCTGATCACTGAAAGCAAGGTTTCTGAGTGCAACATGAGAACCAAACCAAGGAGTAATCTAGGCACCAGAGGAATAATTCAAACAATATTAATAAAAATCAGAAAACCAAAAGACCGCAAGTGGGATCTCCAGACATCCACAGAACTTGCTGCAAACACCAAAGAATTGCATAATATCATTCATTCACCTCACTTAACCTCAGCCTGAATTTAGAATTTATAGATATAAATAACACCATGGATGTTGGAATCCCAGTGGTTTGTTAGCCAGTGGAACAGAAATGAAATAATGGCGTCAGGAGACCCTAGAAATGGTGAAAGAATAGCACAAGCAGGAACTAAGGCAGGGGAAGATGAGGGATAAGCAGACCCATCCATCTAGAAACAAAGTGTAGGGAAGTCCTTTCATGAAACTGAAAAGAAATGGAAGTCCCAGCACCCTTGGTGCCACCGCCTGAAGGAGGCAGAAAGAAGGTAATAAAGATCATCTGGGGCAAGGAAGGACTGGTGGTTTCAGCACGTTCTGTGATGGGTAACCAGAAGTGTGTTCCTATGTCTCCAGCTGAGCACCACTTCTACTGTTCTCACTCAGTGAGAGAGGCTTTTGACTGCTTTTCCAACAGTTGTAGCTGTAGGTTTGAGCGTACGGCTGTATAACTTCACTGACATTTTCTGGCACTGATAAGAAACAGATCCTGATCATGCGCTCATAATTTCTGCTTGTTTTGATGTAAATTCTAACTACTTAAAACTCGGCTTCTGTTCCCAAAATCCTTGCTCATCTTGTGCTGGGAAGCAAAATAATACCAGGTTTTAAGGGTAAAAAAATTGAACTTTTGCCGAATTCATTTTTTGTTGTAATTCCCAGAGGAATGTATTGTTCAAGCCACAGCAATCATTAGGGAAAAAAGTTCTTGAGCAAAATCGTAGTGAAATGCATCATTAATCATAACCCACCCACATCCAGGCACCGTATCACCAGACACTTTGCTGGAGGAAGGAACGGTACCGTTGATATTCATGATTCATTACATCCAAGGGTTAGAAGGTTTAAAGAGTCAGCTGTGATCACGTTATGACTAGTGTTGTGACACAGGCCACTGAATATCCCTAAATTGGCTTCTGTTTGGATTAGAGCTTATCTTTTAGAAAAACATCCAGTTTTGATTCCACTTGTCCAGCAAGGGAGCATTCATCACAGCCTGCATTAAATTGTTCCTTTCATTAATTATACTCACAGCTAACAGTTTCCTGTTAGAAGATGTGCATTACTTTGCTCTTGGTCTTGCTCTCTTAACACTTCCCACTGCAGACAGAAATGTCTCATGCTCCTTTCTGCTCTGAAGCACTGGCAGCTTTGTCTGATGTTTGTTGAGCAATCACTTCTTTTCTTGCATAACCTGTGGTCTTTGGAGAAATTCTGATATATGGTGTTAATTATTGTCTATAACAATCCAAGAAACTTTCTGAGCATCTCTATTCAAGTCTCGTTATTGGTGAGCTAGCATACTCTGGCTAGGAATTATCATTCTTATGGTGTGTGCATAGCTTCTGCTTTTCATTCATGTTGCTTTCATCTTGTCACTCATGTATCCACCTCTTTGATTAACTCTGGATGGGGCTGTAAGAAGGCTGTTATTGCTGTGTTAGAGCTGTGTTTCAGTAGTATTCAGCACACTGCGGTTTACAGCTGGGTTGTGCCTAAAGCTTCCAAGTATTAATCATATTTCCAGATGTACTGGTCAAGGTGAGGTATCTTTCTCTGCGATTTTGGCATAGTTGGGCATTGCTTACAGTATAGTTCACGTTACAAAATTGAAACGTGTTGATACTGGAGTCTGCACGACAATAAATCTGTAACATTCATAGGATCTACAGCAGAACCAATGTCTTGATCAAGCAGTGTGTTAGTTACCTTTAGTCAAAATTTGGTGAGGGGATAGGGTGCACTCTCAGCAAGTTTTCTGATGATACAAAGCTGTGAGGGGTGAGTGGACACATCACAAGGCTGTGCTGCCATTCATTGAGATCTGGGCAGACTGAACAGCTGGGTGGAGAGGAATCTGGTGAGGTTCAACAAGGAGAAGTGTAGAGAGCATGCATCAGTATGGATAAGGGACTGACCTTCTGGAAAGGAGCTCTGCTGAAAGGGACCTGGGCGTCCTGATGGACAGCAGGTTGCCCATGAGATAGCAGTGTGCTCTTGTGGCCAAGAAGGCCAGTGGTGTCCTGAGCTGCATTAAAAAGAACATGGCCAGCGGAATGAGAGAGGTAATCCTCCACCTCTACTCTGACCTGGGGAGGCCATCTTGGAGTATCATGTCTCGTTCTAGGCTCCTCATTTCAAGGAGAAGGGAGTCCAGCAGAGGGCCACAAAAATTGTTGGTGCTTGAAGCATCTCCCCTGCAAGGAAAAGCTGAGACATGTGGGACTGTTTGGCCTGGAGAAGAGAAGACTGAGGGAGATCTTACCAGTGCTTATACATACTAAAGGACAGATGTTAAGAAAATGGGACCAGGCTCTCTTCAACAGTGCCCAGTGACAGGACAAGAATTAGTGGGCACTAGCAGTAATGTCAGAATTTCCATACAAATATGAGGAAGAGCTTCTTTACTGCAGGGGTGACAGAGCACTGGAACAGGCTACCCAGAGAGGTTGTGAGGTCTCCTTCTGTGGAGATATTCAAGACCCTCCTGAACAGCTACCATTGCAACCCTGCAGGGAGCCTTCTTTAGCAGGGATTTGAACTGGGAAATCTCCACAGGTCCCTTCCAAACCCTGCAATTCTGTGATTCTGTGGTTATGCCAATAATTTGCAAAGCTTTAGATGGGGTTGGCCTGTGCTCCCATGATGGCTGTGAGCTGCATGTCAGAGAGTCACCATTTGTGTCCTAACGAGTGCTACACATAGTGCCATGTATGTAATGCAGTTTAGAAGTCATCAGGTTTTACGGGCTCTTGTACACTGGAGTAGCCTGTTCTGGATCTGTTGCCTGTCCTTTGAGCACTGCCATGAATGAGGACCATCAGCAGCCACGTGCATCCCACACTGCAGTTTAGAGGTGAACCTAGCAGCCAGGCAGACTAAAGCTTGTGTTATGAGCCCAAAATGGAATTTCTGCCAAACCTGAGAGTGACAGATTCTGTGTATCAACTAGAGTGTGCCAGGATGCACCACTCAGGTAGGAGCCTGGGCTAGCTCAGCTTTGAAGAAATGGCCCTAATCACATTGCAGATTTCTGCAGAGCTTCTGTAATAGCTGGATGTCATGTTACCTCACAAAGCCATGATCTTTTCTTTATCCTTTTGTGACTACACTAATTGAAATAAGAGATGTCAGTGCTAACGCACTGATAAGCACATTAGCCAGGTTGTTTCTTTGTCAGTTGCTGAGACGTTCAGACGGTAGAAGTTTCCTGACTGGAGGCATAATATGCCTTTGAGTAAATTCTGCTTAGCTCACTTTCCCAGCAAAGCTCTGTCCAGATACGGTTTTGGAAGTTACCAGCTGACACCATACAAAATTGCCCAGAAAAGCTGTGGATGCTCCATCCCAGAAGGTGCTTAAAGCCAAGTTGGATGGGGCCCTGGGCAACCTGATCTGCTGGGTAGCAATCAGCCTGTGGTAGAGGGGTTGGAACTGGATGGGCTTTAAGGTCTATTCCAAGCCATGCTGTTCTGTGATTCTGTGAAGTACTTCTTAGTTCGTGTTCAAATTTACATGCTGTAATAGTGCTCACCCAGCAGAGTACTAGAGTGCTGTGCAAACAAAATCTGGGTGGAATGGCAGCATGCTCTTTCGAAGCTCTGACACAACAAATCAGAGGTCCCAGCTAGGGCAAGATGCCCACTGGGTCCTTTCCCCACCAGCAGACAGGCTGAACAGAGCTTGTGCTTGGTTCAGAGAAGTAGGTTGCTGTGTTAAATACCAGCACACTATGAAGCAGTCTCAGTAATTTTTCTGCTGAGGTGGTAGTAAATATTAAGTAGCACTGTACATTTTTTCTGTCTGAATCTCAGATTCTTTGACATTACTAGTCACATCTGTAATCCAGTTGGATTTCTAACATGTTTTGTTTCTCCCTTGTGGACGGGGCCTTGAAAAATCCTCCAAACAGTTGCTAAGTTGAACATCTGAAAGGTCAAGTGTTTACATCTGAATGTACACACATCAGTAAGGTGTAGCTGAGTCTGATCTCAAAACCACTCCTTAAGGCGACAGGATGAGTTTGGCTTTAAGCACCAGCATTCCAGTGTTTATGTTCTAAGTGCATGATCTGCAGTGCTTGTGGTTCCAACAGACGGGGTCTCTGCTTTCAGTACACCTGGAGTTGGTCCAGCTCTCTGCACACCATTCCAGAAGAGAGGCTCTTTCCCACGTTCGTCCTACTTGCAAACAGCAAAACAACTCGGTTGTCTTCAAGTGGGTTTTTACAATGAGTCAGTTTTTAATAGTGCATCGTATCCTTGTCTTCACAGGAATTTTGTGGTAATTTTGAAGCAGCACAAAGGTTATTAGTTTTATTTGCCTTTTAATGCTAGACCTGCTAAGAGGATTCTTTTTTTTTTTTCCACCTGTGATGTAAGAAATGTTAAACACCATCTGAGGAAAATGCGTTGTTATTTATAGGTAAATCTTATTATTCCGTTAGCTAATGGATCTTAAAAATAGCTATAAGAAGTGGTCATTCATACATTTTCCAGCAGCTGACCACTGCTTTCTCTCATGAAAAGCATCCTTTCTGATGAATTGCTTAGTGAGAATTCAGTGTTGGGAAAGGAGAAGGAGATCTGTTACCATAACTTTATCATGGGTCGTAGATAGCAGACAAATCAGCACTTGTTGAGCCACTCTGTAATTGCATTAGTCTGTAAACTTCTGCTGGCCTGATTTCCTCTCTTATTAAACTGAATGAGAAGAGTTGGAGACAAGCTTGGGTACTTGCACGCATAGATTGGAGATTTCCTTTTTTGGAAATTTGTTCTACTGGCTTGTTTTTCCATTAAAAAGTAAGACGTTTTTGGTCTGGTGCTATTTTTTGTTCTGCCAAAAAACTGTAATGCATTAAGCCCTGCATGTAAAAAATGTTCAAAAATGTTTGTTTGCTCTACACTAAATATATTTATAGCTCTAAGATCTCACATGACGAGGTCTGCCAGCATTGTCATCATAAGCAATATAAATTGAGTTCTAATATTAGTTGTATTTGTTTTTCTGGTTTGTAACTAATTCAGGTCCTTGCCTTATTTTGAATGTGTCAATTTTGGTAAACGATATTCCGCTGACAGGGCACCCACTACTCTGCTGTGAGTTAGTGACTTGCTGAATATTTAAAAAGGAAAAAATATGCACGTTTATCCACCTCATAATGATCTCTTTCTAAACAAAGAACCTTGTCAACCTGCCAGTCACTCACAGAAATCAGGGGCAAAAAAGTGCTGCATCAGTTCTTATTCCTGTGTGAAAACCAGCTTGAAGTTTCCTCCTTTGCCCTGAGTTCTGTCCTCTTGAGAAGCCACTGGAGCAGCACAGTGAGCCAGGTGCCCATGCACTGTTGGGAACCTGAGGCAGAAGGTGGGAGCTGTGTGGCAGGAGCAGCTCTGCTGCTTTAGCCCCAGCCCTGCCGTGCCCCTCAGAGCGAGCGTGCAGCCAAGGTTTGTCCCAGATCTGCTGTGTGGCCAAACAGAGAGCACTGCTCAAACACCGAGCAGTGCTCCCAAGTTCAGTCTCCCAGTCTGGAAGTGATTGCAGCTTCAGTGCTTTCACATTAGCTGTTAATAAAGCACCTAAAATCTTGGCATCAACCCCTTCTTGCACACTAAAGCCCCATTTACTCACCAATCAAAATAGAGGCAATGAGAAATAATGTGAATTTAATACTTCACCTGCAGTTGGGCATTGATGTTCACCAGGGTTAGGCAGTGCCTTTCACATGACCATCTGCTCACCTGTGGAGAGAAGAAGGACCACTGCCCTAGCAGGGCTCATACCTGAGCATTTAGCTTTCGTCTGCTGGAGAGAATGTGCCAAACAGCCAGAAAGGCACTGACTGTACATACACTGAACAGAATCTTTAAAACATTCATTAAAATGTTCAGTGAGGGAGGTAGAGGTTTTATCTTTCCATTAGGATAAAGACCTCTAGGCAAGAACGATTTAAGGGAAAAAACAACAAAACCTGAGCAGAATATCTACAGACTGTGTTGCTACTGTGTTTTTTTTTTTTTTTTTTTTTTTTTTTTAAGCCTCTGTAGTCTTGCTCCAAAATACTGCACTAGCATGAGAAATTTCTCCTAAACACACACAGCATTTTACTGATAGTCATCCTTCCTGATGTTTTGTTTTGTGCCTGTAGGTGGAAGGATTCAAAATGGGCAAATTTTGCCTGAGTTTGATGCAAGAGCAAAAACCTGTGAACAGATGAGTGGTTTTCCTCTGATGGCCCTGGGTCCCTTGATGGTACTCTATTCAGAGGACAATAATTCAGCTGCCTGTTTTTGGTGCTGGTTTGCTCTGCCTCTCTTCCTTGCTCCGTGTTATAATTCCAAGTAACATTTTCTCCCTGTTTACTCAATTACAAAAAGAGATTTCCTGCCTGCAGGGAGAGGAAGCACTGGCACAGAGCTGTTCATCAGGAACTCCCAGGTAGAGCAACATGGATGCAATTCAGAGCCTTTCTGTATCTTGAGGGCAGCTTTAGGTTGTTTCAGTTGTTATACAGCCCCTTAGTCAGGGGCTGAACATCCCCAGCATTGGTTAAGTGCATGAGTGGGTGGTCTTTCAAGGCAGGCAGGCATTTTAAAGATGCTTGATTGAGATAATTTTGTAAAATTGAGATAATTTGTGGAAATGTTTTGAAGTGGTGCTTCTGCTGAGTGGTTTGATGTCTGTTTATGGAGGAACTGGAGAAATGCAAGGTGTTGTTTTGCCCATCATCCGTGCAACAGAAGGGGAGGTACCTATGGGCTGTATGGGTTTCTTGTTGCACCTTCTTTTTCCAGTATGCCCCTTAATGTGTGCACTTGTGATGTCATCTCATGCTGTGTCTGTGATTTATTCATCACATAAGAACATACATTGCAAAAAGCTGGGCAGCTTTCTCCAGACGTACAGTTTGCCATTGGAATTGCCTGTATGGGCCCATGCATAGCTGCATGAGATGACACTTGGCTTCAGTCACCCTCTGGCTCTGCAGCAGTTACCATCAGAGGACTCTTCCCTCTCCAGTTCCCCTAGCTATATAAAGTGGCAGGAGGAGGAAGAAGTGAACCCTGGAGATATGATCTCTGTGACTGCCAGGTGTACCAAAGCTGGGAGAGCTTCCCACGGCCGAAGAGGCAGCTGCAGGCAGGACACACTGCCTAGTGCAATGTTGGCAATTGCTTTCCAGGACCCAGCAGCCTTGTCATTGTTAGAGCCTTAATTTGCTCAGCAGCTGGGTTGAGCCCAAGAAATCATTACAGGTTGATTTTATTGTTTGCTGTCTCTACTGTAATATGAGGAGGGAATTAAAAACAAATGTCTCAGTGCTGATGTTTGCATAGAGTGTGAGATAGAACATCAGCTTAAAGACCAACATATTACCCCAGACTGCAGCTGAACTCTTCAAAATGCAAACTGGGAAGACTGCTGGCAGTTTATGAGCCATGCTTAGTTGTCACATTCTGAGTACAATCCATACAGAGAATCTCAGCAGAAATCAGCTAATGCAGAAGTGGGATGAACCAGGTCAAACCACAGTACTTGTTCCATTACACGATCCTGCATGGAAGAGTGTGACATGGTGCACTCATCACCAACTCTTACACTGAGATGCAAGCAGATGGTAGGTGGAGGAAGTCAGAGGGGGAAGAGTGACAAACAACTCAAGAGAAAGCTGAAAGGAAAACCAAGACCAGTAAAAGGAAGGGAAAACTGGAAAAACCCAGAAAAGAGAAATTGCAGACACATCTTGATGTGGGTGGTCATCATTCCTAGCTCTGCAGCTCCTGTTCCTCGATTAGCAGCAGCCCTCCCGTGGAGCCACTGCAATGCTCATAGCTGCCCAAGAGAAATGTGGCAGAGATGATGGGAGGTCTCATGTCATGCATCAGGGTCTCTTGCACAATTGGCAGTGGTGTCTGTCAGTGGTGAACATCTCTGTGGTTACACATGGCTTGAAGATGCCACTGCCTGCAGAAATGCACCCAACAATCATGCCCATGTAGACATGGCAGAGCACCTAGAGAATGGGTTTTAGCAGCCAAGAGAGCCACCATATTTCTTCTCACTTTTTGTCTTTAGGCATGTCAACTGCTGCATTTGTTAGATCTTGCAAACTGTGATTAGGAGGTGTTCTGGTGGATCATTTTTAAGGAACTCCTCTGTCTCAGATAGGCCAGAATCCCCTGATTTCCAATGAAAAGGCATTTAGTTGAAATGCGAAAGGCATTAAAGAGGGAGCATTCTCCGTCTGAATTCAGTGGAACTAGAGCTTCAAAATGAAAGTTGTGCATTCAGAATGAGTGTTCAAGGTATTCACAACTACTGCCGTTTATTTTTATTTTGTCAAAATGGCGTAGACAAGTCGTACAGCAGGGGAATACCAAAACTGTTTAAAAAAAAATGGGGGGAGCAGGGTGGTTGGGGAAGAAGATGAATGGCTTTCTCCAGATAAGTCCCAGGTTAATAAACTGGTTCACCCAAAAGCATGGAATCTGTATGGTACGTTCTGAGGCCTGTCAATACTTAACACTTTGTAATGTATCTAGGGCCTTGTTCTTGTTATCTAGGTTGAATATCTTGTGAAAAGAAACTGACAAATATGGCAAAACAGTCTGATAGGATGTTACTCATCGAAAAAACCACAGAATCACAGAATCACAGAATGGCCAGGGTTGGAAGGGACCTCAAGGATCATGCATCTCCAACCCCCCTGCCACATGCAGGGCCACCAACCTCCCCATTTAATGCTAGACCAGGCTGCCCAGGGCCACATCCAATCTGGCCTTGAACACCTCCAGGGACGGGGCATCCACGGCCTCTCTGGGCAGCTGTTCCAGCACCTCATCACTCTCTCTGTAAAGAATTTCCTCCCGACACCCAACTTAAAACCATTTCCCCTTGTCCTGCAGTTATTGACCCTTTCAAAGAGTTGATTCCCTTTCTCTTTGGAGGCTCTCTTTAGGTACTGAAAGGCTGCAATGAGGTCACCCTGCTGAACAAGCCCAGCTCCCTCAGCCTGTCTTCATAGGGAAGTGCTCTAACTCCTATAAGCTGTTCTAATTTCACAAGAACAGAGATTTACATAGTTTTTCACCATCAGTCCTTAAATGAGCAAAAATAGATGTGTAAGAGAAAAACACTGGAGGAGAAATAGTCATTGAAAATCATGTTGTAATGCACTTAGACAATAAAATGTAAGCTCTCCAGCATATTTAATGAATTAGCCATTTAGTATCTTCATCTTCCAAACCCTCTCTGTAACAAGATTTTGGTGTTGTATGCCTTTGATTTCGATTGATTTTTCCTCTAAAATAGGCATGACTTTGGTAGCCTCGGATACATTTCAGGATGGAGTATATGTAAAACCATAGGCATATGACTCAACTTTTGGAACGTGTTGCCTTTCCTTATGATTATATGAATTTTAAGTGTATGTTTTCCTGACTGGTCCTAGAACATGTTATGTTGCCTGTGAATTTCTTGTCTCTTTGTGCCCCAAAACAGAAATGTTTCTTCAGCAGTCTTCTTCACGACGATTTCCAAAGTGTGAAAGGCAGTTGAGATATTTCTAACCCAGCATTTTTTTAATAAGAAAATATTATTGCATCAGGAGGAGTATGCTTGTAGTGGGCCATAGTGCTTTTTCAGCACATTTGCTGTTGGCAAGCCCGTTCCGTTTTTTTCCTCCTCACTTTGATAGCTGAATCTTATCACAGAAGGCAGTGCAATTTCAAGGGGGTCCCGTATGCCCAGAATTCACCTTCTGCCACAGCCTCACCTGCATAGAGAGAAATTGGCACTGATTAATTGCTTGAAGAGTTAACTAAATTTTAACACTGTGTATAAGATGTCATTCCAGACCATGCTTATACCTCTTTGTGCACTGCCATCAGTTTGGAGAACCTTAATTTTACAGCAGGCATCATTGTAAGAAATTGATAAGAGGTAGGAAAAAAAGCCAGTGTCTTCATGAAAGCTTAAAGGCTGGGCCCTGTTGGAAAACTAAACAAATTCCTTTAAACACGAGAAAATGCAGTGCAGCTAAGGGCTGTATGTTTGTATTTCTTTTTTACCTGAAGATTCCTTACTAATTCCTGATACGTCTTTGCCCATTTGATCAGCAGCAGAGTGCTCACCTTGATGTGTAGGTCTGCAGTTAATGGATGGGAACATCCTGTTTGTGTGGCAGATGCATGCTTATGATTTAAGCTGTGAACAACAGACATCTTACCTCTGTCTGCTCATCCCACAACTTTCTTAAAGTTGTAAGCTTGTGGATTTCTGGAACATAAACCGATCTTTTAGACCAGGAAAAATATTCCTCCTCAGTGAAATGCAGGGAAGGTGCAGTTCTTTGAACTCCTAGACTGCTGGGATTTTTCCTTTCGAGATTTCTCTGTATGAGTTTACTTAAACATTGTGTCTACTCAAAGCTGAGCCGTCTGTCTGCAGCAGCCCCACAGATTCTTGGGTTATGCTAGGAGGAACTTGTGGTAAGCCTGCTTTATTTAACGTATTCAGCACAGACAAATGGGAGCCTCTCCTGATAATACCAAGTGCTTCTTCCAAAACCTCAGCTAACTGCAGGCAGCCTGAAGGGTTTCTGCTGTCTTCAGACCTCCAGCTCCCCCTACTTCAGTAGATTTGCTCCAAACATGGAGAACAGTTTGACCCCACTGAAGAAATGCTAACTCCCATAACCCTGAGGTACCTTCTGTGCTTTGTCTGCACAGAATATATAACACCAAACTTAAATGCTCAGATTAGATTGAGTGAGCAGAAATCAACAGGCCTAACTGATTGGGAGGGCTGGGAGTTACCTAAACATTCTGTTCTGTTTTAAAACAAACATTTTTCTGTTGGCTTTTTCAGAATTTCCAAGGATCTTTGTTTCCAGTCACCTTATCTAAACAAATCAAAACAAGCTCTGTGCGCGCATTCCTTGCTACCACAATAATTGGCTTGGTTTTTTTTAACATTTTTTTCTTTCTTTCCTTCTTGCCTTTTCCTTTCTGTTAGCTTGAAGAACAGCTTCATCATTTAGGGCATTGGGTTAAGTGCTAACAGTATTTAAAATCAATCACAGGGAAGTTTTTTCAAGTTTTTCAGGGGCAAGAGCCTGCACAGCACAACTCTCATGGACTACAGGCCTGGAGCTATCCTGTGACCCCTCGGGTGTCCACCTGGCACTGGGGAGCACAAAGCAGTTGAAGTTGGCTTCAGCAGTGCAGAGTGGCTTCCTGCTTTCTACTGGGAGCTTGGGTCAAGCCAGCTTGAATTACCACGCCTTTCCCACAAAGCAGAAACTCAACTGCTTGCTTACCTCTCTGATCAGGGATGTGGAGACAGACAAAGTCTTTCCCTTTGTACGTAGCATACAACAAATATTAAGTGATTTGTTGTTTCCAATTCTTTTTGCTTGAGAAGCAGACACAGAGAAGAACAACAGACATTTACTGTAAATATATGAGAAACAGAGCTTCGGTAGTGGCATGCCATATGACCTTTCTAACTTGTTTTTCCAGGCATCATCTTTCCATGACACCTTGTGCTGTCAGCTGATTGGCATCTGTGACTCCAGCCCTTGTAATTTTGACAAGTTGCTTTACATTTGCCGTGCTGGGAGTTGTAAGCATGGCACATGCTGCTTTGTCTCTGAACTGATAAGGCCCCTGAGCCCCAGTTTTTAGGGCAGTCAAGTTTGAATGCATCTTTTAATAAGTGTTACCTATTCAACATGGGAAATAAGAAAGACGCACAGATTCAAGCCAAAAAGCATCAGGAGAGAGCCTCTAGGTATTCTGTGGGTTGAGTGGAGCACAAACTTGGTTCTCCCCATAGCTGAAAGTTTCTGGTGTGCAACTCCTTCTTGTATTATCCAGCTTGTCTCTCCAACAGAGATACAGGTACCTGGGAGTGTGAGTATTTTTTCCCCATCTTGAGTCACCCACAGGATGCAAAGTACTGGTAAAAAACAAGAGCTAAGTGCTGCCTTATCAAGCTTTGGTGAGATATTTCTTTGAGGGAATGGATGTTGGTGTCCATTTTTTTATAAACTCTGAGCAGCTATTCTCCTGCTGTCTTTTTCTGAAGTTTGGGTGTCCATGGAGAGGTCCATGCTGGAGAGTTTTGGGATGTTAGCAAGCTGTCCTTGCAGCCTTTCCACAGAAATTGGTTCTGTTTCTGCCTGATTCTGGTTGTCTTCTTAAAAACAGCAGGTCTGGTTACAGCACCAGGGGAGATTAAACTGACAGAGCCAATTTGTTCTCATAAAATAAATAGAAGTGGCCTTTGGGCTTAAAGCGCGTGATTTCCGCATCTGGAGAAGGAAGAACAATTAAGATTGCTCACCAGATTAAATTCTTTGTAATTACTGGTTATTAAATAGCTGCTGGAACATTAGGAAATATCCAAGAAAACTATTTATTTTTCACAAGCATTTTTGTATTTATTATAAAAGGCAGGACAGACTTATGCCAGATTGACTTCCCTGGATGCTGTAAGCAGATATGTTGCTCTCCCTGCTGAAAACTGAAAATCAGCTGATGAGCAGGGCCCTGTGGCCAGCATCACAGTGGGGTGGCGGGAAGGCAGGGGAGCGGGGACTGCAGTGTTGTTTCCTTTTAACGTGGTGAAAATGCTGAAGGACAGAGAAATTAACTGGAAAGATGCGGAACCAGTCAGTGACAGGGCTGACATGAGACTGGAGAAGTCTGACTGTATTCCTTATGGTTGTCATTTTACGCTGGATTTCTTGTACATCTGACCTTCAAACCCATACTAATTTCTCAGACAGCTTGGCAAAGTAGTGTTATAGAGAAAATATTAAAAATGAGAGGGAGATCCTTAAAATGCTGATCAGTCGTTAACAGTCACATGCTCAAACACCACTTCTACTTCCCATAGCCAGCCCTAAGGGGCACTTTCCGTTTTGCAGTAAAATCCAGACCAGTGTCTCTGGTCTCTTAAGACCTTCCTTCATTCACAGGAAAGTTTGCAGTGATACAGAGGAGAGAGGTAACACTTTGCATAATGAGATGGGTGTTATGAAAAGATTGTTGTCGCAGAATGAAGTGGGGGAATACTTCTCCTATTTGTATTTTCTTCCACTATTGCATCATCACCAGAAATTGCAACCACCATTTGTAACTTGAGGTGTCTGGCTCTCAGGAACATCTGCAGAATGTATTGTGCCCCATATACCGTGTCCCATCACATATCCTGATGGTCTGCCAGCTAGAGCTGCTTTGAACTAAAGATGTCTTGCAAAGTTATAAGTGGAATTGGTTAGTCAAACTCTCGCTTACATGTTTCTTCTGCCTGTACAGGTGGCTTCAGGTGTGGAGAGGGGCAGTCCTGCAGCCAGATAGAGTCCAGGTGCCTCTAGCTCTTCTCACTGAAAAGTTTAACTTAGGACTAAAAGAGGATATAACTTCCCTTTCTGAAAGACAGGTTTGGCTTCAGAGCTTCCTCAGATTGACAGCCAAAAATAATGAGCTGCTCGCCTCACACCAGCTTTTCATATATACAGATCCAGATACAGCTTTAATGTGCGTATGCTGCAAATTTGGAAGATTTAGAGGCCTGAAACGGGTAAATCATTTTGAAATTATTTTTTATTAGTAGTACAGTCATTTGTAGGTTGTGGAGTGAAAATGGCCTTTCTTTTTGTGAGAGCCTGACTTGCATTCAGTTGTCATAGATGTATTCAGCAGGTGACAAGAAGCTTCTTGCCTACCCATTATAAAGCTGTGGAGACTTGCCTCATTTAGCATGGCTCAGCGAGGTGGCCAAGCATCATATAAGAAGTGAGCTACCACCAGTAGCAGCGCTGTTGGGTTTGGTTGTTGCTGGTAAGGGATGTCTGTTACTTCCCTCTGCTGGTGCCTGTGATCAGTAGCCATGCATACACCCAGCCACATCTAAAGCTTCATGGACAATCTGCAGTGGCACTCCCAGCACCAAAACCTTAGCTGCCCAAAGCATTCTCCAAAAGCCAGACTGCACTGAAGCATGTGGGATGTGCCAGCAAGTTTCTTCAGACCTGCCCAATTTTGAACATGTACAGATTTCTTCTTAAAACAAAGCAGGAAAGGAAGAGGCTGAAGAACAGTAGCAGCAGGAAAGCAAATTAATATATTGTGCACAGTTCACTAGATGTGGGTCAGTAAAGTGTTCCATTCCTACCCTGAAGCTGTATCATCTGTAGTGACATCTGTAAGGTCATCCTAAATTCAATCTATTTAAACTCAAAGTCAGCTCACATTTTTAGGTTTAACTGCTGAGCCCCCAGGAAACCTAACCCTGGGGTACTCAACCATCAAATCCCACAGGCAGCAGCAATGAATAAATGCGGGGCTGCAGGAAACACTGTGCCTTTTTCCCAGTCTCCCTCCCTTGTAATTGTTTTACAGTGTTCCCTGTCTGCAGTTGTTTCACATGTGGCAGGCACGTTTCCTGCAGGCACAAAGACCGCATCGGGCTCTGGGCCTCCTGAAGCAGAAGCTTACCCAGGGTGCCCTGAACATTTTGAGCTTCTGCCGTGAAAAGAGCAAAGTCAGTCTTTCCCTACTTCCTAGCAGGTGAAAACTGCTGCTGAGTACAGCACGGAGCTTGTGAAGTCTGCTGGAACTCAGTTGCTGGAATGCATGTTTTCCTCTTTGTGTGAATGGGCTGAGGGTGTGGGATGCTTCATTTTCTGGAACCAGCCCTCCCTCAGCCCCTCACGTCACAGCCCAGTAGCATGCAGGAGAAGGAATTTGACCTAATGAGCCAAAAACAGTGACCACTCCTGTGGAAATGGGCTTTTTTTGGTTTTGCTTCAGTTAAGAGAGAGTGAGAAAGGGTAAGCTAAGCTTTCTGACCTGTGGCTTGTGTCTTCTTTGCACCTTATCATTTCAGTGAGGGAGGAGTGCTTAGAATAATTAGTCACTTTTCCTGCAATTGCTGTGGGTGGAATTCATCGCTCTGTAGCTGGTTTGCTCAGTGCAACACCAGGAAGAGCTTTCAAAAGTTTGCAACCTTTTATTTATGCTTGATGCTGTAGAATATCAGTTCTAGAGATGACAAATACTGTTGTACATATATCCAGTGCATATGATTACCAGGGGTACCATCCACGCCTGCAGTACCTGCATCCTTCAGTCAGTGCCAGCAAAATGTTTTTGAGTTAATCCTGTGATTGTTCTGGAGGTATGTTGCTCACTAGTAAGTGTGTTATATTCCTTGCTGCTGCAAAATAAACATCAGCTGATAGGGTTATATGTTCAGCCTCATCATTCCATTTGTCAGCACTGAAGGAATAAAGCCTGGTGTTGTGAGCTGCCACACAGAACAGCAGCAGCATTCCTGGCTTCTATGGCATTTGGTGCACACTGTGACACTTAGCTTGCCTGCACTTGGAGAGCATGGTTTTTAGCTCCCAGAAAGGGAGAGGGGTGCTTTTCCTATCCGTTAGCAAGTTGTCTGAGAAGTACAGTGAAAGCAACCCTTTATATAACAGCTCCCCAGACTGCATGACTTTGCCAACATTAAATTAATTAAGTAATATTTTTTTGTTTTTTCTGTGATTAAGGGAAAAGAAAACCCACACTGAGGGCTGGAGCCTTCTCAAGCAGCAGCTTGAGCTGGAGTGGTTGGTTTGTTTAGCACCATTTCTCCCCACCGTTATCTTAATTCTCCAGCTGCTGAAAGAGCAAGTGATGAATGTCTTGATCAAATAATATCCTAATGTTGTCCAGATGTGCAGTTGGTCATTTAATCAGTGGGTTTTTGGCAGAAGTAGAAGGAATAATGAGTCTTTGGTTGGAAGAGGAGAGGAGAGCAGGGGCAGAGGGATGGGACATAGTAGGTGCTGAAAAGGAATGTTTTATTCCCTGGAATTTGCCAACTGCCTTTTTCCCAAGTAAGGAATTTTTAAAAATTTCCAGTCCAAGTCTCACTTCAACTGAAATATTCTCCTGCAAGAGGCAGTGGGATGACCATAGTGCTGTGCTTGTGTTGTGAGTAAAGCCTCAGATGAAATTGCATAATACTCTCAATTCTGGGTTCACACAGTTGGTCATATGTGTAGCCTGGGTACAGTGGCACGTGGAGAAATTACTGACATCCTCCTTCTTAGAAACTGTAGACATTTGGCCTTTTAGTAGCAAAACTGGTCTCTACAATCTGTAGTCTGTCCTCTTCCACTGTTCAGTATTACTAGGTTGCAGGCAGAAATGCTGTATTAAACTCACTTGATCATTTTGGCTAGCTTGGATTCATATTTGCCAATAGCAGTTTTATTTTATGAGTGTTTACTACTGAATAGGTATTTTTGTACATGTGTCATCCACAGAATTATGTTATATGTGTGCTCATCAAGGAAGAGCCCTGTGGATTGCACTCTACCAGTGACAAGATTTGGGCTCTTGTATAAAAGCTGTAGTCTGTAGTCCACATGCTGTTGTAACCGTGTAGTGTTTCTGGTAAAAGGGGTTGGAGTTGGAGCACTGGAATAGATTCCCCAGGGAAGCTGTAGAGTCTCTTTCTCTGAGGATATTCAGGTTCTACCTGGACAACAACCTGTATGACCTGCTGTAGGAAACATGTTTTGCAGGGGTTTTGCAGGGGTTTTGCAGGGGGGTTGGACTTCATGGTCTCAAGAGGTCCCTTCCAACCCCTGTGATTCTGTGATTCTGTGGAGTGAAAGCATGTTTCTGTGGTGGTTTCCTGACACACTACAGAGTGTGGTAGAGAATCAGAGAGTGTGGCTGACAGTAGATGTTGTGCCAGACTCTCCCTGGAAGAGGCTTTGTTCCCACTCTGTGCACAGCACAGCTATTCACAGAGGCTTCACTTATATCCTTTGATCACCCTCATACTTTCTGTCTCTCCACTTATGTTATCCAAATGATTTTTGAGCTAGGACTAGATTAGTTTTCCTCTTTCTTAATGTCCCCTCAGTTTTCCTTTGGTAATGTGTCAGTGATTTGCTTTTGGCTGAGTCTGGAGGTAACAGCCTATCATAGATTTTAGATAGAGCTAAATATAAACTCAGACCATGCTAAGCCATTGTATGTACTGATAAATCTTTGCAGAGAGTTAAAGGGGTTTAAAGTGACCCCATTTCCTTGAGAAACTGAGGAGAAGACAATCTATGGGCCTGTTGGCTGGTCCAGATCTGATTTCCTAACCCTTCAAATGCTCATCATTTGTAGAGAAATAAACATTGTCTGGCTGTTTGTGCTCCAGGCAGACGCTGTAAGTACATGAGATTCACTGCACAGTGCAGCTACCTAGGCATTTTTATACTTAAGTAGATTTTGCTGTGATGGGTCTTAACCTAATGGATGAGTACACTTGTAGCAAGTCCTACTGATAGAGCCAAAGCATCAGTAATAATTCTTAACCTTTTTCATCTCACAAAGAGAAACAAATGTTTAGCCTTCTTTATCCACATTTCTGAGCATAATTTCTTCCCTGAACCCTCTCTGCATCATTGCCCAAAACTGTTAAGCTCCAATCTTGAGTAGACCTGCCCTTTAGAAGCAAAGCAAGTATTCGTTAGGCTTTAGGAAATAGAGGATGTGTGAGCTCTAGCAGCCAGTGTTTGGGAAGTGAAGAAAGTGTCAACCTCAGCTTTGTGTGCAATAGTGCATAGGTGCTTGCTTCAGTTGAGGCTATCCATTCCTGCTCTGCTGCCCTTGAAAGCAGGCAGTGAAAGCATGCCAGCACAGAGAGATCGTGTATCTTTGTTCAGAAAATGCAGTTTAGGCCATTTATGTAAGATTTGCAGAGCATTGTCAAACACCGAAAGAATCTGTATCATCAGAATTTAATCATTTGATTTTATACTAGTACATCTCTGAAAGCCTCCTTGTGAGCATGCAGCAGGTTTGTCTCCATTCTGAAGCATATTAAAACGGTTTTCCCAGCAACATCAGATCTGCTTGGGGAGCAAGTGAACCTTGTGGCCTTTTGTCTCCATTTGCTGCCTTCTTCCAGCCTCTGTCTAACCCAGATTCCTTCCTGAGGAGCTCTCTTTCTCATGTACCAGAATGATTAATATGCCAGTATTTTCCTCTGGATTTCACTCTTACAGAGGATGGTGGTAGCTTCATTCTTGAGATGGAAAAGAACCTCCCACCCCCTGATGAAAAGACCGAGGAATTTGGGAAATCCCCTCGTCTCATTGTTCTTTGGTTTAAGTGACCGTAAAGGTCACCCTTTCCTAGCACTGACATTATCTGGATGGGCAGGAGAGTAATAAAAGCACGGTTTGGTATAGCGTCTTTTCCACTCCCCGCTGGGACCAGGTCACGCTTTACCAAAGCAGTTGTTCCCTTCTTGCTGTGTGTTGGGAAGATTTCAGCTGTGGAATTCAGTGAAACGATGGTTTTTCATGCATGCATTCAGAGCTGTATTCTGCTTAGTTCAATATTTATACTTGGTGCTCTGTCAGACTGAAGACTTTCCTGTCCTTACTGAATGAAGCTTTTTCTTCTTTCCCTTACCATATGCAGGGCTGGGCATTAAGGAGTCCTTCTGGCAGCACAGCCCTGAGATCCAGGCTCTGAGCCGCTAGCACTGGGTGCAAGTGTGACAGCTCTTGGTAAAAGCCCTTATCAGTGGGTCACTTTCAGCTGTGACAAAGAAATTCTCCTGTTCCTTAAAGAATAGAACCTGTAGTGGATGATTTTAGGGCAGTGTAATGCCCCTTGTATGCTGGTCAGATGCGTTGCTCTGCATTTCAGCCTGCAAACTGCTGCACATCCCCACATAGCAATGGAGACTGCTCCCCATCCTCTCAACATGTGAAATGCTCTTCTCTGGCTCATCAGAGCATCCTGCTTTCTGGATACTGCTAGAAAGCGGGGGTGGTGGAGTGTAGCAGCTCCATGATGCTGTCGTTTCTGAATGAAAGTTTAATCACAGCTTCCTGTAATTTCAGATTTGCGTCTTGGTTGCCTTACAGCTGAATAGAGCTGTCACAGCGAGGTGAACCAATCCTGCACACTGTAGCAAGTGAGGCTGTATAACCATCACATTTGAATGATTTCTCTGGCATTTATTTTTTATCAAAGGTGTATTTCTGCTAACTCAGCAGCTAACAGCCTTCTGTCCGTAAGTATTAATTTCCGTATAGATCATGTTGTCCTTGTAGGTGTTTCATTGCAATTACAGTTTTTGCAGGAATGAAAATATTTAACGAAAAAATAATTAGCCTTTTGGGTTGTTAGGTTTGTGTGTGTGTGTGTGTGTGTACGTGGGTTTGTTGTTGTTGTCTTTTTGCTTTTCTTATCAATAGCTGTGCAAGCATTTAATTTCAGAAGGGAAGGTATCTGTTCTTCTAGACCCAGTAGCAATAACCGAAATCCAGTCGGAAGGACTGCAGGTTCTTCACATAGGAACCAGATCTGTGTTTTTAGGGAATGACTGATAGAAAATAACCGGCTAAAAGGATCCTACCTAAAGAAGGCTGCCTCTGATTTACATGCCTTGGTGTTAGGGAGAAGTCATGTTATTCCATAGATGGTTCACTTCAGCATTTTCTTCACTGAGGACACAGAAGATACTGGAACTCCAATAATGTGTTTGGGAAATCACAGTGTCATTCACTATGTACTTGTCATTGAAATATCCTTCCATGCCTCATATGCTCATCATTAAGGGATTTATATATTTCTTCCTTTTCTGAGGCACTTTCTTCCACCCTTAATTTATTACACCAGCAAAAGAAAATTGGACTTCAATTTGATAAAAGAGCCCTATTGTGCATCACATGAGGAAGCTGCAGTCTGTGGCTCAGCTGGAATGAAAGAGAATATTGCAAAGACTTTCACGTGCTTTCTGAGTAAATGCAATAACAGCTCCTCTAAAATAGTCAAGAAAAGCAGCATATGGAAAAACACTCACAAAATGTCACACAGCAAGCTCTCCGAGTAGCAACTTGTTTGGATGCTGTATCTTCACATCCGTTTTTGCTCTCTGTATTCCTAAAGAAACTCCCACTGCTTTTTAGGGGAAATTAGTGTGGAGTTGCATTGATTTTAGACTGCACACTGTGATTTCTGAAGTGCTTTGAAGGAGATGAACCAGCTTTTCATTAAGAAAATTTGTCCATTGTACTCTCTGGCTATCTCAGTCAAGTTGTTGAAGAGTGAAGCCAGCTGCTCACAAAGAGCATCAAACTCGAATGAATTTCAGTCATCAAGAGTGGTTTGCATCCATGTATTGAGGACACCATGTACTGCTCCGAGAGAGGAACAGGCTAGGTTTTGCTTTTGTGCACAGGCACAATTATGAATCAAACTATTCAAGGTAGTGCCAGCATGTGTCTGACAAGTTCTGAATTCAGCAAAATTTGGCAACAGGATGTGAGGATTTTTTTTTTTTCTAAAATCTGAACTCTGTGCAACTTCATTGAGTGAAAAATGATAATTTACTTGGGATAACTTTCTCCATGGTGTTTTCAGAACTTTGATGAGTAAAAGTATCACTCTGAAAATGGGGTATTTTGCTACGAGAGAGAGAGGACAACACTTTTTGTTTGTATGTGTTTGTTTTAATGGAAAGGCTCAACTCCTTTAGGGAGTGTTTGAGCGGCGATCCCATTCCAATCCTTGAGTCCCCATCATCAGCTTCATCTCGTAAAGGTTTGGCCTGTTTCTTCAGTATGGTGCCTGCAAAGACTCCCATGGGGAGCAGGCCCATCCCAGCAGCAACAAAGGGGATCACTGTGTTTTGAGAGCTGGAGGTGGGCAGCACCTTGACCCTATTACTGGGTGGAGCTAATATAATTTTGCTTTTCCTTTTTTTCCCCATTGAGAATTTCAGCGTTTGCGTGTCATACCAGTCTTCCATTTCTTTGGCAAAATGCCTGCTGTTTCAAGGGTGAGCAGAGCAATCCCTGCCAAGGCTGGGAGGTTTCTCATTGGGTATGGTGACTAGAATCCCTGAGCTGCATACACCATCTGCATCTTTGCAATGCTCGAGACTGTGTCCGCTCATGGTACAGATGGTGTCCAGTTCTTCAAAACAGGGAGCTGAATGAAAACAGGCTCTTTCTTGAAGTTTTGCCAGTCAACCCCCTAGCAAATCCATCATTTGGTTCCTTCTGCTTTGCACAGACTTCGGAAAAGCGGGCCAAAGCAGTAGAATAAAATTCACATCAGCAGGGAGGTGTGGATTACCGAGTCAACCATACTCAATTGTGTTTCTAAGTTATATTTCTGTACTAAAACTCCTAGAGGCGTGGTAAGCCCAAGCATTAGATCCACAGACTGAGGATAGAGGGCTGAACAAAGCAGTGGCACAGTGATCTGGCAGTGGGAGGAGGAGCAGGGTTACTACAGGACTGCTGCAAAGGAAGGCAGAGAAATGGGAAGCCCACAATGCCAGTGATGCCTTGAGATGAGCAGTATGAAGCAATGTTGTGAAACTTGGAGTGATCAGTAGAAGCCTGCCATGTTGTATTTTAGATTTTTTTAATCTCTTAGTTGTTTTAAATTTTAATGTTTAATCTCACCTTGTTTTTTATTTCTTTTTTTTTTTTTTTTTGCCATGACGTCTCTTGGGAAGAATGTGGATGTGTCTGTGAAGGACTGCCTCCCACTTGGTGTCACATGCATTTCTGTTGGATCAAACAAAGGAAGGCACTGGCTGTACATTTGCTGGGTCTTGCTGCTAGAACACCCACCATTTTTTCCTCCTAAAACATCTGAATGCTCAAACACTTAGACTTTTGTAGATGAAGAATTCAGCCAAGAAGGAAGTATGCTAATAATTCTCCAGGCTGCTAATAACTGCAGTTTACTAAAGTGCAGCAGCATTGTACAAATGGCAATAATTACACTTGCATCTTGACTTAAACAGAAAGAAATGAATGCATATTCAGAGAGGGTGTAAATGTAACAGTAATTTCTGGAAAGTGCAGTGTACAGGAATTGCTGCTAAGGCAACATTGCCAGTTGCAGCAGGGGTTGAATGCTGGCCCTCCCTCATTTACAGACTTTTATTAATAGTTTTGAGACAGCTGCTCTCAGTGGGCAGTGTATATGAAGGTGCTGGTGTGTGCAGCAGCAGCAGCCCCTGGCAAGCTCTGCTCCTCCTGCCAAGCAGCCCAGATGGGGCTGTAGTTTCCCATTCTCTTCCCATCACCATGTCCTCGTCCTGATGTGTGCCATTCTTCCAGACCATTCCCAGCTGGTTCTCCTGACAATTTGATCTGTGTCCATCCATATGATCTTCCCAGTTTTGTCCTCATATAATTCATCCATGGGTTGACTTCTGCTTCATACCAGAGGCATCTGGAACGTTCCCTCCTCATTGTACTGAAAGCGTCCTGAGATTATATAAGAATGTGTTGAGGGGAAAACAAGGAATCATTATAAATATAATTATTTTTCCTTCCTCCATTCCTTGGTTTACTCCCCTGCAGAGAGCCCATCCCTACTCACAATTTTTAATCCTTGGCAAAGAAAGGCCTCTCCCCATGAGGAGCAATGTTTCCTCATAGGTATATGTATAATTGTCATGCTTACTAGATGATTACATGTGCCACACTAATTGCGCAAACACGTGCCCTCTCAGAAGTACATGCTGCCGTAAATGCCTGCCCTGATTAGGCAGTTGCATGTATATGCCTTAATTGTGAGCAGTGGATTGCAGCTATGATGAGGGGATGAGCTATTACTTATTAAGAAATCGACTGATGAAGTACTTCACCTTTGGTTATGTTCCCTAAAGGCAACATGAATGCCCAAACATGGCCTGATCCCAGAGTATCTGTGTACATTGGTGCAGTGATAGCAGTAGCGCAGTGTTAGCTATGAGGTCTCGGGGGCAGCAGCAGGTGTATTGCTAGCTCCAGATGTTAGCAGGAGCTTGACAGCATGCTCATCTCAGGTGCGAAGGGCCAGCAGCCCTGTATAGAAGCTTAAGTCCCTCCGCTCAAACTGCTCCAGGTAGCAGGTGGTCCTCTTTTTGGTGTCAGCAAGTCTGACAGGGGAGACTTGAACCCAGAACTCAGAAAGAAATTGCAGTTTTAGGCCTGTTGTGAATACCTGTTGAATATGACACTAGGAGCTCTGCAGGCAGCTATTCTTGTATTTTCAGGTTTAATCAAAGTTTTGTTCTTACTTTGATTATTCTGAACATGTTTGCAGAAAACCTGCTTGCTTGGATATATCTTTACTCAGGCTGAGGACAGAGCTGACCGCAGTTAGACATATAAATTGTAAACAATGCAATATGCTTTAAGGAGAGCACTGGTAGAAACTTAAGCTTGAGAATATGTAGGTTCAACAGAAGGTGCAGTGAAAGTAGAACCAACTAAATAGGTAAGATGTGTTGACAAAAGAAAGTTGTTTGTTTGACTGTTCTTAAAGGTGTTTTCTAGCACTTAAGTACGATTGAAAAGAAAATCTCTAATGGATGAAGGTAGCATTATCTTCAGCTCTGTACAACGGCATGATTAGACAAGAAATTCTTTCAAAATGCTTTTAGAAGAAGAGCTCTTCTGCCTGACTCAAATTCTTCAGGGTGTGTCAAATGCATTTTACTGCCCATGTAAACCCAGAGGCAGTGTTATTGTTTAGGTGGCTGGTAAGATCCTTGTGCTGTTGGCTGGTCATTTTCTGCTGCATTGTGTACTAACAGAGTGCATGATGCATGGTGGCAAGGACAGCTGCGGCCAGCTGACAGGAGTGACCTTTCTGGGGAGCCACTGTGTTTGGAGGATTTGATCAGTGGCGTTTGCTTCCCAAATCCATGCTTCAGCAGTGGTTCTGTATAAGAGCTTATGTGAAAAAGGAGCCAGAGACGTCAGAATGCAAGTTTCTGTGTTAAAGCATTTGATTATGTGAATAGGCATGCTGTGTTTGGTTGTTGTGAGATCGTATTGTGTTCTGAGAAAATTACCAAGCTGTCCTAGGAGGATGGTGTTGGTAATGTCTTCATCATGAGGAAATATGAGTCCAGTGCATCTGTGCTGCAGGGGAAAGAGTGAGAAGACCATGATTCTGTTGGTCCCTGTTGTGCCTCCTGTGGTGATCTCCATGCTGTTGGAGACATGAATGCTTCCTGCCTCCCAGCTCCAGTTGCATGTGGGTTTCTGTGTGGGCCGGAGAAAGACTCCATGTTTTTTCCAGCACTGTGTAATTCTACCCTGTGTTTGATGGCTGAGATTGATCCACTGAGAAATGAACATTTCCTGGTGTCATCTCGTCCTTTTCCTGATGTGGAATGAGTTGCCTGCTCTTTCTGCATGTTAGCATCTGTTTTTGCAAGATGAGACAGTAATGCTTATCAGCTGTGGATGGATTCTGAGGTTTTCTTTAGGTGTGGAAAACATTTGTAAAATACCATGTTGATAGGTGCTGTGTGCTGCACATGCAAGCCTTTCAAGAACCTGAACTGTTAAGTCATTAGTAACTTGAAAATCCAAACCTCATTTTTAGTGGCAGACCAGGACACAGGCCTAGAATAACGACAAGTTAGGATGATAACCATTTGGGAGATATTTAAATGAAAGTTTGTTTTTGTTTTAGTGCCCTGTTCACTTTATAGTGAGTTAACTTTCTATTTTTTGTAAGTACTAATTATTTGCCATGGCTTCTAATTTTGTGAAGAACTCTTTTAATCTCGAGTTTAGGAACTGCTACGGTTTGCTTTCCAGATGGTGTTTAGTCTGCAGAAAATACAATGCTTCTCTTCAGGACTTCATCAAAGTTTTGTTCTGTTTTATTTTAGAAATCTTCCAGAATCCCTGAGGATGACATCAGGTTAAAAAAAAGTAGAGACCAAAACTGTGCCAATTTCTTGGAGCCAGCTACTGCGCTTGCTACAAAGGAAGAAAAAATGGAAATTGAAGTTCCAGTTTCTGAGCATAAAAGCATCACCACAGTGGCTTCACCACATCCCATAGACAATCCAACCCACCTCTTTTCTTCTGCTGCCAGCCACAATGGACTTAAGGACAGGCATGAATCTCTGGACAGTGAAGTTGCTAAAGAGATCAGATATCTAGATGAAGTGCTGGAGGCAAACTGCTGTGATTCTTCTGCTGATAATACCTTTAATGGGACATCCTCTCCTCAGCTAAGTGCAGTCACCATCATGGATGGCTCAGGTGCTTCAGTTAATGTCTCTAATAATTCAGTACCCAATGCAAGGGAAGAAAATATAGCTGACAAGCAGGCGCCCTTGGTTGTTAAACCACATGAAGCTAGTACAGCAGGTGAAAGCCTGAACTCTAATGGCCATTCCTTGGGTGGACTGAAGGAAGACACTGGGGAAAGTTTGAAGATGCCAGGAAGTCCCACTTCTTCAAACAGTTCTAGAAGATCTTCTAAGGATGGAGAAACAACTCTTACAACCCTTAAGAAAGAGGCTAAGTTTGAACTCCGAGCTTTCCACGAGGACAAAAAGCCCTCTAAGCTCTTTGAAGATGAAGATGAGAAAGAAAAGTATAGGGTCCGCAAAGTGAGACCATCAGAGGAAATGATAGAACTTGAAAAAGAAAGAAGGGAGCTCATTAAAAGCCAGGCTGTCAAGAAAAACCCTAACATTGCCGCCAAATGGTGGAATCCTCCCCAGGAGAAGACTCTGGAGGAACAACTGGATGAAGAGCATTTGGAATCCCACAAAAAGTATAAGGAGCGCAAGGAGAGACTGCAGCAGCAAAGTGCAACACCAACATCTCCCAAACAGGTCAGCTGCTCCTTTGTACCACCAGAGCCAGTGAATATCAAGAAAGAGGATATTGTCACAGAGCAAATTGATTTCTCAGCTGCCAGGAAGCAATTCCAACTGATGGAGCATTCAGGTCCATCTCAGGGTCAGGTCCCACCAAGGCGATCTGGAACACCCAAAATGTTCTCCGTCAAACCATTCTATAAAAGCCTCAATCCTTCAAATGCAGACAGGCCTCTCTCCACTATTACAAGACCTGTTTCAATGTATGGACAAACAGGTCAACATGAGGGTAATGACATCACTGTTGTCAAAGCACAGAAAGTCTCCTGTTCTTCAGAGGAAGATACAAATGCTCAGAGCAACAGTGCTGACCCAATAAGAGAGTTACCATGTAGTGATAGCTCCAGAGCTGGACAGGCCTCGAAACTGTGGTCAGAGGATGGAGAATTCATGAGTGCAAGAGCTGTCTTCACGGTGGTGAAGGATGATGTACAGGGTGTGCTAGACCATCTCCCAAAGTCAGCCAGCGCCTCCTCCCCTCCCGAGGAGCTGGACTCCGGTTTGGATGACTTGTCTGTAAGATCTCAGGATACCACTGTCTTGGAGACCCTTTCCAATGACTTCAGCATGGATAACATCAGTGACAGTGGTGCCTCTAATGAAACTATGAGTGCCCTGCAAGAAAGCTCATTGGCAGATTTCTCCCTGCCACAGACCCCGCAGACCGATACTCCAGCAGAGTGCAGGGGTGAAGGCATGTCCAAATCATTCAGTGACCCAGGCTGTGACTCACTGTCTTCTGCCTTGGCAGATTCTATGCTGATGGACAACCAGCTGGAATACCACGCTGGTCTGCTTGTTCAGAATGCCATCCAACAAGCCATAGCCGAACAGGCAGATAAAACAAGTGGCAAGGAAGAGAAAATCCCAGCAGAGCAGGATATCTCTGCCAAAGAGCAGCC
The DNA here is from genome assembly GCF_019238085.1 of Lagopus leucura. NCBI lineage: Eukaryota > Metazoa > Chordata > Aves > Galliformes > Phasianidae > Lagopus > Lagopus leucura. The sequence continues at coordinate 1,001,433 of NW_024962285.1, read as the reverse complement.
GGCCACCACCAGGCTATCTTCAGCCTCCAAGGAGCAGCAGAACCCAGTATTTAAGCCACCCCAGGTGTCTTCACCTGTTCAAGAAAAAAGGGACACCATACCAAAGACTTCAAAAGAAGACAACTCAGGACTCAGGGAAGGGAAGAGTTTGCAGCAGTCGCCCGTGTACTCTGCCAGCCAGCCATTCCTTGTGGAGGAGAACAGGCACGAAGTCAGTTACTTCAGCAAGTATTCAGAGGCAGCTGAGCTGAGGAGCACTGCCTCCATCCTTGCCACGCAGGAACCTGAAGTGACCGTGGGCCCTTTCAAGTTACGATCAAGGAAGCAGCGGACTTTATCAATGATAGAAGAAGAAATCAGAGCTGCCCAGGAGCGAGAAGAGGAGCTGAAGAGGCAGCGGCAAGGTCTGCAGATGGCACCAAGCCCTGTCACGAAGAGCGCACCACCCCTGCCCACCAGAACAGTGTCTTACAAAACTGCACCAGGTGAGAACCCAACACACTGGAGAGGAAATGTAATGCAACAAAAAGGTCAGATCAGATTTATTTTTTTGCCGTTTTTGACTGAATGCAGGATGTCTGTTTTAGAGGGTGTGGGAGAGTTGCCATGATTTTATCTTCTTGGAAACTGCAGTATTCAAGCAGGAGGAAGGCATGCGACAACCCAGATTTCCCTCTATGTGGAAATGTCCAACTGGGGATGCTTTCTGTTTTTCCTGAACATAGCACAGAAGTAGTGATCATATCCTATTGATCGTTATTAGAAGATGATGCACCGCATTCATCTTATGCCACGTTGTAGCATAATGTGTTTATCACTGCTCTCCTCCAATCGCCCAAAATTAAATTTAACATCATCATGAGAAATGATCGGCAGCATTTTTGCAGGTATGCAGCTATTTGAAAAATGAGCATGCAACACTCTTGCAAGTAATTAAGGAAGTGCAAAGATAGCTGACAGGTTTTAGATCAGATTTTGTTTGTTTTGCTTTCTCTTATCAGATGTTACTTGGCTTTCTTGATAAACTTGGGTAAAAAGATGCCCAGAGCTGAGCCGTTCCGTGTATTTCAGTTGATGTCATACGTTACTTCATTGCACAGGTATTAGAAACAAAGTGTTTAGTGGGTTCAATAGAAGTCCTCTTCTGGCTGATCAGCTTCTGGTTCTTTGTGCTGGCTGACATGCACAGCAGTTACAGTGTAACAGTTTTTCTTTTCCCTCTGTGAAGAGACTGAACTAGCACTTGTCCCTTCCAAATGTGTCCTGAAAAGAGCAAACAAAACAAAAAAAAGCGGCACTTGTCTGGCTTATTTCTTTTGTAGTGATTTTCATGAATACAGACCTGGGTGTGCCTTGCAAGCACTTGGAAGTTTTAATTAAGCGTGGCCATTGTGAAGAAGTATTAGTTTTACCCAGTGTATTTATAGTCCATCCTTTTTTTTCAATGGATGCAAGCATAATCAAGTCAGTCAGTGGTGCTTCCAAGGCTTGTGCAGTTAATCATGCTTCCAAAACTTGTGCAGGATGTTTTCTTTTTAAATCCACTGAAGACTAAAAGCAAGGCTGGACCGTGTCCTTAATGCAATCTAAGTTTTGAGCTGAAGTGTCACACAACATATAAATAGCTAACACTTGGTTTTGTTTCTTCTGTAGAGAGAATGATTTTAATCAGTGTTTCTTGCCAAAAAATGTAGCAGATGTTGATAATTTCTTTGGAGTGCTATTATTGCTGCTCTTATTTTTTGATAGAGAGCCTCCAGAAATTGGTGTGCCTTGTGCAGTGTCTGGCAGGATAACAGACATGGCACCATGGCCCTCGGCTTGCGTAAGTCCCCACTGTGTAAAGGTGTGCTCATGACCACGTCGTCAAACAGCATCATCTGTAGCTCTGTCTGCTTGAAATGAGGCATTTTACTCACGAGTGGTTTTGGAATAGCTGCTGACACTAATGCTTGGTTTAACAGAGCACCTGGGAAAACAGTATATTTCTGCTAGTTCTTATTCCTCTGTACGACAAGATGTTTACTTTGTGTCTGATGATAAAATGCTCATTGTAATTTGTATTTTAATGCGAATATGAGTTTATATTTGTAATGAGTCATTATAGTTTCCTGTAGAAGTCCAAGTGCCATATGTTCGGGAAAGAAAATTGGGATGTATTTGCCAGTGACTCAAACTACTGCAATCTACAGCTGGTGACAAGGCAAATAATTAATTTCTAGGAAAAGATGAATATGTGTAATGATGTAATTGATCAAAAGAACCAAAAAGATCATTGTCTTCTTTTTTTTTCCTATATCTTCTACTTTCACTGCTTTCCAAGCAGTGGATGTGTTCAGCAGAGCTCTTTGCTGCTGTAATATGGCTCAGTGCCCTTGGCATTCCAGGGTGAGTACCATCAACTTACCTCACCTGTGCTACCCCTTCATCTAGCTCATTTGAGGAGGTGCAGTACATAATCAGATTGCAAATTACCTGCCTCCCAGATTGCTTTTTGGTGATGAACTGGGCAGGTCTGCTTTGCTAGGACATCTGGTGGTCCTTCACTTAATGTTTTGAGCTGTCACTGTACTGTCAGGCAAACCACAAAGGAATGTAGTGAACTGAACTGCTATTTGACTAAGTGTGAAAGGCTAGCACGATTTATGTGGCTGAGATAACTGCTAATTGCTTCAGATAGCAAACAGGCTGTTTTGCCACTCTGGCATACAACTTCATAGAACTGAGAGTAACGCCACACTTGGCACCTGCCAGCCACTCAGTGCAAGCCACAAGGTTAGTAACAAGTATCCTTTAAAGCTGTTTGGGTAGTATAAAAGCTGCCTTCTAACCCATCTCAGATGACTGGGGCAAGACTCAGTGCTATTTCAGCCATGTGTTGTGCATACACACAGCTATTATCTGGGGTAATAATGTTTAAGAATCACAGAAAACCCTGAGTTGGACGGGATCCCCAAGGACCATGGGGTCCAACCCCAGCTCCACACAGCACCACACAAACCCAAACACTGTGCTGTGGCAGCTTGAGGCCGTGCCTGCTGCTCTGGGGAGAAAAATACTTGTGGAATTGTATTTCAGTGTGAGCAGTTTCCACACTGCTTCGGTGCAGCACTTTCTGCACGTGGCAGGGTGTTGAGCAGCTGCACAGCAATCCAGGAGTTTGCTCCTGCAGCATGTGGGTGGCTCGCCATCCTTTGTGGGCAGAAAAGCTGGGCTGTTTAATAGTTCCTCTGAACAAATGTGTGATTTAGTAGGTTCCTGCCTATGTTTTATGGTGATCGTGTATATCCCTTTTATTATGAGTACCTAGAATACGAAGAATTTGTATCTTAACCGCATGTAGTGCCTGGCTGTAATAATTCCCTTCGAAAGAAGTGTATTTTTAAAGTGTGAAAATCATTATGTGAGTGGGCTGCACTCGGTGGAGACTTTTCAGTTCGAGAGAAACCCATCATGAACATTTGCTGTCTCATAACAGCTTGGGGAGATCCCCAGCATGAGAAGCCATGCCTAGAAAAAGCTTTCCTGAAGCTGACATATCGGCCTTACTGATGTTTGTGACCAAAGCACTGCCACTCGAGGCAGAAGGCAGTGTTTCATACGCTGCTCACCCATGCTGGAGCTCAGCCCCATCCATCTATGCATGCGTCTGGGAGAGCTCCCCACCAATCATCCATCCTCATTTTCAGTTAGTAAGCTGGATGGGAGACTTTCAGTGGAAAGCAAAAGCCCAGGGGGACACTGCAGTTTATGATGGCAAGTGATCATGTATCTTTTGATGTCAGGTAACTGTGTGGAGTCTAGCTATGGAGAGTAAGCCTCTGTCAGAGGGGTTGCTTCAGCCTGCAAACAATTTCTCCCTCTTGTTTTTCACCAAAAAATACCTACACTAAAGGAAACTTTGCATGTTAAGCCTCATCCCAGAGAGACATTTTGCAGAGTGAAATGAGAAGCAAAAATTCTGAGGCAAGGTTCTTGCAATATCTGTAGCCATTGCAAAATTTTTAACGCTCATTATAGGTGTAAAGAGTAAGATTAGGTGTAATACATATACATTAACCCCTTTTTAAAATAATTTTGAGAAAGGCCAGAGCAGAAGTGCAGCCTGTGAGCTCATTAAAGATACTGCTTGCTTACAATTTCATAAGCACCAGTGAAGGAAAAGCAAAGTTCATCATTCTCTTCTGCAAGGATTCTCTGGAGCACTCATCACTCATCCTCCAGACACCTCCAGGAGAGCCGTAGCAGGCTACCAGCCCAGCTCATTTATCATTTGCTGTCTTATTCATTCCTTAGAGGAGGATGCATGAAATGAAAGGACCTTACAGAGCTAAGGGTTTTTTTTCTTTGCTATTTGCTTGTTTGTGTATTTGCATATTCAGGTTGCTCACGTGGTGTTCAAGTTCAAAGAAGCCCACCTTTCACCTGCGGTGGTAATGAGACTCCATGTTTCCAGCGTGGTATTTTTGCATATATTTGAACCATCCCTGAGTTCATCCCAGGCTAGTTTTCTAAAAAGATCAGTCTTGATGAATTACTTTATTTTGAAAAGTTTTCTGTGCAGATGCCTTAAAGATGCTAGCAGCATCTGTGAAGTAGTTGCTCTGTGCAGAGCTCCAAAGATACCCTTGGCTAACATGTTTGCTGGTCCTGGTTTAGGCTCCTGTTCTGCCTCTTGTTCTGGCTCCTGTCCGGGATCTCTCCTCTGTTGCTCTTTCCTTCCTTTGCAGCAGACCAGCTGGGCATGGACAGCCCATTCATCCTCTTACAGCAGGTGCTTGGACACCCATCAGGCTTGTAGGCATGGATGTCGCCTTGCTCAAAACTGTTCTTGCTCCCCAGGTACTCTGCAGAGGTTTTGGTTGGGATGGGAGTTCATCCATTCCCAGTTCTTCCAGGTCTTTGTTTTTACACAGAGCTGCCAGGCACTGCCTTGCACACAGCTCTGAGTTCCCCCTTCCAGAGCTTCCCCATTCTCTGAGCACTGAGTAGAGCATTTCTCAAAGCAGCTTTGGCCTGCTGTGAGTTTAGGGGAAGAAATAAAGAGAAATCAAAATTCTAAGTGGATGAAGCCAGAGACTGGGGAGCTGTCACCAGGTCTGAGGCCACAGAATATTTATCAGTATTTGTCTAAAAGAGGGAAAAACTGTTAACTTCACAGGTGAAGCCGTAGGGTGTTTATCCTATACTCAATGTCATGCAACAGGGACTTCAAAGGACTGCCTTCGTCTGGAGGACAATGCTGATAGCACTTGTGACTTGGGGCTGCAGTTTTCGCTGGTACCCCACTGTTTGGCTGAGAGCGTGGATATCATCATTACTGAGCGCAGATTTGGGAAAGGACCACCTGCAGTGTGTGAGTGAACTGGGTGGCAAGCACAGGACTGCAGAAGTGGAAATCACCTGTGATCATTGTATCCTGTGATGCTTTTATGTGATGCTGAACCTACATACTGCCTGAGAACAGCACTTATCCACGTGGAAATCTGCCAGAAGAAAATTAACCCATCAGCATGTCTACCTCAGCCTGAACTGGCAGACTGAGTCTGCACCAGAGCCAAGAGGTTGCAAGAGCCCTGAAGCCTCAGACATCCCATCATCTCACCACAAAACTGCCTGCTGGTTCTGCCAGGCACTGCTGTTAGCATGGGAAGGATTTCCACCTGCTTACCTATTTTCAACACATATTTAGGAAGAGACCTCCTCATCTGTGAAAAGTAGTCAAAATGAGGCTGTGAATTCCAGTGTTTTTAGTGGAATTCATCCACGTACATGGGGAAAACAGTTGCATAAAGGGTGATCTCATGTGGTTGGAGACCGACAAACCACTGTTTTGCTGTGGGGAAGGCACATTTCTACCTCGGCTTCTCTATTTGTGAAAATGAAACCACAGCACCATTCCTGTCAGCCCTACACAGTATACACAGCACAGCCACGTGTTGCTCCTGGATTGCTGCCACAGCATAGAAATGGCTGGCTCTTCCACTGGGTAGGGTAGATCTGCTTGTAGCATTCTTCTAAAATGCAGATCCCCGGATCCCACTCTCTGTGTCACTTTCCAGGATGGAAGGGGCTTGTCTGTAGGTCTGGTCAGTATGTGTTGTGTCTGTGTCTCCAGGGAGCTCAGAGAAGCTGTGTGGGACAACTAAGAAGTCACTTACTACTACAAGAATGAAGTAATACAACAGCATACCTGACCCTTAAGCAGGCCTTTCATTTCCAGCTCACTCTTTTACCTACTGGACCTAATGACCAGGATGATGGTTGCTCATGGAAATACCCCTTCTGCATCCTACTAGGGTGTTTCAGGGGGGTTGAATTCCCAGCCTCATCCCTGCACCAGCCATCATAACCAAACCTTTAACAAGAAACAAGTGATGTTGGGTTTTTCCGTGCTGGTTAGAAATGAAATAAGCCCAGCAAGGGTATTTCTTGTAATTCTGGCTCTGGTTTCACTTCTTTCATTAAGCTTCTGATGACTCTTTCAGAGGTTCCATGGCTGCTCTCTAGTGGTTACCAGTGTTAATGACACTTTTTGGAAAGAGCTGGGTTTTTGCATCAGCAACAGGAAGTTTCATGAAAATCTGTATGCTCCTTCTGGTTACTTTCCTTATTTGTGTGATTTAGGGGCTGTTGGTTGGTTGGTTGGTTGGTTGGTTGGTTGGTTGGTTGGTTTTCCTTTCCTCATCCATTGAACAGTCTCATTTCATAGAGATGCCATGGTATGGAGAAGGGAACCTGATTTTCTTCAGCAATAGCTTTTTCCCCCCATAGCCAAGTATTTTTCTCATGTGACCAGCCAGATGAGAGCCCTTCTCACTTAATTCATTTCTGCCATCAGCCAGGACAGGACCCTCTTACGTTATCCCCACACCCATAGCCAGCCCTCACTCTTACCAATTGCTCATCCCCACTGACATGTGCTGCACTGTCAGCTGTAGCAGTGCACAGCTGTCCTCCCACAGGGTGCTGATGTTTCCCCACTACCCCCTTGCTCATTGCACTTGTCTCCCCATCCTGTCCAGCTGCAGTTTGTGGGAAGTAATCCAGGGAAGAGCAACGCCAGAGAACTGTGCAAAGCTCTCAGCAGGTCAGAAGCATGGGAAGAAAAAAAAGGCCATCACCGTTTAACCAGACTGCCTACTCTGGATATCTAATGCATGGTGGTATCCTGTGCACTGCACTGTCTGAGTCAGAAAAAAATCCAGTTTGTGGTTTTTCAGCACCCTGTGTACATTTTCAAACCACTGCTATGAGTCTTACAAGAGGGGGGTAATCCAGCTGGATACTCCTGTAAACAGTGATGCTGGGTTAAATGTGCCTTACGTTGTTTGATAATTTTGCTAGATTTGGTAGACAGGTTTTGTAATATTTTGATGTAGTGGGCTTCAAGAGGAAGGAGGAGGAGGAGGCAAGTGTTTTAAAAACCCACCAACTGTTCCAGTTTGTCAGGTTGTTTCACAGGTTTCATTCCAATCTGTTTCTTCATGCAGACACCACTGAAAATGCTTATCCTGCTCTCTTCTTCTGGAAACAACTTGTGAGTCCTTGAGCTTAGAAGGGATTCTTCTTCTTCTTGTCATTGCAGGAAAGATAGAGAAAATCAAGCCTCCTCCATCCCCTACCACAGAAGGACCTGCCTCACACTCCGACCTGCAGGCTGAGGAGCCTGCAGGAGCCCAGCGACCCAAGAACCTGATGGAGACCCTCATGGAGGATTACGAAACACACAAAACCAAGAGACGAGAGAGGATGGATGACAGCAGTGTGAGTGCACTCTTCCTTTTCACTTCCTGCTGATCACAATTACTGAGAGTTGGACAACAAAAATATATTTCCCTAGAATCTGTTCAAGTCACCTTGCAAGTGCTGAAGGGCTGTAACACATTGTAAGGGCCAGCATGTTAGAAATGGAAGGATGAGGGCTGGTGGGATGGAAGACAGTGTCTGTGGAAATGTCAAAAACAGCTCACATTAATCTCCACTTTGACTAACTAATAATTAATATTGAGAACAGTAGGCAGTCACCCTGAAATTGGTAGGTTTTTTTAATTCACCTGCCATCAAGATTTGCTAGTGGGTTGTTTTAACAGCTGCTTTAACACTGTGGATCAAGCATATGTTCATGCCTTTGTTGACTCACAAAGTGCAGTCCCAGAATGCTTGGAGTTGAAAGTAAGAAAGTGGTTGCCCTCCTGCAAGTAGTCCCTGGGAGAACTGGAGAGGGAATGTCTCAGAAAAAAACCATGGATCCCTCAGTGAACTGTCTCCCACTGGATTTGTTGTATTTCTTCTCCACACAAACAGAAACAGAAAATTGGCCAGATTTCAGTTTGTGAAAGGGGTGCCTGGGTTTCAGCAATTCCTGTAGCAGTTTAACCTACCACCCTCTTTACTGAAGGCAGTAGTAAGAGGAGCTATGAATTTCATAGCTGGAAGTCCCAAAATCCAGGTGCATACATTGCACAGCCTGTTTCTCAACAAAGCATGAGATGTTTCTTCTTCACACTTCTTGATGTTTCTTCTTCACAGAATTTCTGTGGGGAATTAGTGCAGAGCAGTGAGATGTAAGTGAGATACAAAACTTCTTAAATGTGTTTTGTGTTTGCTGAAGCAGCTGGAGCCCTCCAGACACTTCCCAGAGATGTCAGAACAATGATCCCAGCTGCAAGGAGCTCATGCTCCACGCAAATCACATTCTAGTAAGTCTCATTGATGGCAGAGTCTGATGAGGCACATAGAAGTGAAGTTCTATAATGTGGATACCAGACAGTGCTGTTCTGGCAGCTTCTAATCATTGTGAATATTGCATAATAGTATAAGGGGTCAAAAGGGATGAAACGCAGAGGGATCCTGCTGCACTTCTGCTGGTTAACCAAAACACAGAGGAGGGATGACTCAAAATGCAGGCAGATGAGTCTCTGAAGCACACCAAAAGCTTTTCAGTCCCTTCTCCTACTGAAGGCTTTGAATAACCTCCATCAGCTTCATGAAGCAAATCTGGTGGCTCAAAACCTCACTGCAGAGAAGAAGCTGCATACTCACCATGTGCTTATCCCCAGCATACTAACCCCCATCAAGAGCGAGCAGGGCTTGCCCTCTCTACACAGCTGGGATAGCCGCATGTTGTAGGTAAGGTGTCATTAGTGCAAGTGGCCAGGTTCTTTCCAGGTGCCTGTGTGCAAAACTCCTCCGGTGCATGCATTGGTGCTTCCCAGACACACCAGGATTGTTTCGTCTATTCTTGCAATTCAAGGTATGCCCTGATGTCCCGGCTGGGATCAGTGATGTCTCAGCACCTAACCAGAAGGTGTGCCCTGCCTGTGTCTAACAAAACAGAAGAGCACCTCCGTGACCTGTTAAGGCAGGGGTGGAAGTCAGCAGATGTGATCACCTCAGTGGGATCTTGGAGAGGTTTAAAGTCTGGAAATTCTCTATCACATGCTGAGTACAGGTCTGTAGGGCTTCCATTTCTCCCTACACAAAGGTGCAGCAGAAGGCAGAAGAGTTCCAAGAGAACCTGATCCCTGCCTCTGCCTTCACCACCACCACCTTCTGCTTTGTGTTTGACTTGAGTGGCTACACCGGTGCAGCTCTGGCCAGGGTTTGCCAGTGTGCTGCTTTTCAGAGATGGAGAGCAAACCAAGTGTATCTGCTTTTGGAAGAGCTTCACTGCTCTGCCAAGTGGGCAGTTTCTTCCGAAGAGGATGTATGGGCTTAGCAGTTGAGAAAAAAAAGCATCAGCAAAGAAATGAGTCAAGCACCAACAGTAAACAAGACTGAGACAGGCCAAGCGTGTCATTTAAAAAAAAAAAAAAACAAACACCAAGTGGACTAATGTTTTTTGTTTGTTTTTTTTTTTCATGACACCAAGTTGCTTGAAATCCTGTTCTCTGAGATGTAGAAGTTCTTACAATTTATGTTGTTCTTGTTTCCTAGTTGTAACATGCTTGTTCAATGTACTAATGCTGGTCTTTTCCCTTTCTACCAGTACACCTGTAAATTACTGTCTAGCAAGGTTACTTCAGAGGTACTTTTCAACTGCTTATTTATTTTTGCTTCCTCTTGCATGGTGGTTCCCAGTGCATGTTGCTGCAGTTTGCATTTTCATGCTGTGTGCCAGTACTGTTTTGTATCAAGGCTGGGATGCAAATGTGTGGGGGATATCCCATCTTATCTCCCATCAGCCAGTGTTTGTGTGGCTGGTTTTCTCTTCCCTGGATTCTTGTTACAGCCCCTGGCATGGGAGGGGTTGCAATTAAAAGGTTGGAAGCTGCAGCCCAGGACTGAGGCATTCCTGAGGCATGAAGTGAGAACTTCTGTCATGCCATTCTGCTGGCAAAGCCACGCCTGGGGCCCAGGCACCCTCAGATACTGTGTGTGGCATTCCTCCATCCCTGGTATGAAGCAGCAGCAAAGTGCAGCATTTTGGAAGACATCCCCACACCAACCTTTCTGTGGTGGAAGAAGAGAGGCAGATGTGAGTGCATGGTCCCAGCGTGGGGAATGGTGTGAGCATGTCCCCGTCCCTGTGCATCGCAGTGTGATGAATGACGCAGTCCCACCACTTCATATCCACGCTGGTCTCAGTGTAGAAGAAACCCAGGCCTGATTAGAATAAGGGTAAATTTTCAGTGGCGTTTGGCATTCTGGCAGAATGCACAAGGTAATAACTTGCACTGCTTTTTAGGAATGAGGTGCTCAGTAACATGGACATTTCAGTGGCCTGTAGTTTTCTGCGCAGGTGTACTTGTGAATCTGTGCTTCTCTAAGGGACACAAACAGGTCCTAGTAATGGCTGACACTCATCTGTCCAGCACCAGTACTGTGCTACATACTCATATCTCCCACTGTTTCCCCATCTCATAGCACATCTCCACATCAGGCTGCTCAAGACAGGTACATGAATGTCATCTGTCCTGGAGAGTAAAGAAAAATAAAAACTGTGCCTTCTCCTATTCTTTATTTCATTGTGGGTTTTCTCTTACTGCTAGCAGTCAGCAGTGACTGATCCTTGTGTGGAGCATTTCTAGAGAGTTGAGCAGTATAGGAGCTTCCACAGTAGTGGTCAGGGCATCATGTACTGTGAGGGGTGGGAGCTCAAGGGCAGGCTCCATGTGCCTGCGTTGAGGAAGGGTATTGGCATGAGGAGCAGTGAGCTGGAAGGCAGTGTGCATGGATGGGGAAGGGGAAAAGATGTGTGTTTTCAGCATGGCCATGAAGCAAGCTGTTACCAAAAGAGCCAAGTCTGTGTTAAAAGCACATCCTTGTGCAGTTCTACAGAGACCACTGATAGCCGTGTGCCTGCACAAGTGGAGATTGTACTCATCCTTAAAAACAGCTGCTTTTGTTTGTACAGGTCTAAGTGTTACTGGATATACTTGGCATTAACCTGACTTTACTAAATACCAGTCATACTGTAGCTGGTAACTGTGGTCAGGTAATTCTGACATTGTTTTTTAAGGTGACTGCTGAAAATTTTTGATTTATGAAATAAAAAACCAGCAGACTAGGTCTGATGCAGAGGACACACAGCTTATTGTTGTTCTGGATAAGAATGCTTTGATTCCACCAGCCGGCTCCTCAATATGCTCGCTGGAGGTCAGGTATGTTCTAGCACTGCGTGGGCACAGCGCAGAAAATACCTTTGTGCTGAAGTAGCTGATGCAGTTCATCACTCAGTAGCTCTAACTGTGTGTTAAAGCATTTGGTTTTCTGTTATTTCTTTTTTGCCTGATGTGCTTCTCTGGAGGTGTCTTTCTGCATGGAGGTGGCAGAACGTAGACACTCCAATCTCTTGCATTTTCTTATTTCTGTTGCTCTTAGTTCTTCCAGGTCCAAATGGGAAGAATTAGTAATATATGAAGCTCCTGAAAAATCTGTTTGCTTCCACATTGGTTTTCTGCCACTGTACAGTGAAAATTAGCTTGTATTGTACAGTAGTCAGTTTCACTCAGTCCCAGGTGGTGGGATTATGCTGTGGACTGAAGCATGTCTGTGTTTTGCTCTTTATTCTCTTTACCAGTAAGAGAGCAGATATTGTTATGCCTGTCAGAGTAAAATGCAGGACAGGTCAGTCTCCATCTCGAGGATAGGTAAACAAATTAATCTTGCACTTGATGGTGATAGCTGTTTTGACCTTTTTTCAAAATCCTCAAAAACACTTGAAATCTGTCAAGGAAAAGCCTCTGACGTTCTCAGCAGAACCTAGAGCTGCAACAAGAAGATTGGTGCAGTAGGTTTTTACAGGGCAGTTTTACAGCCCTACGACTTGGTACACATTTCTGCTTCACTCCAATTCCTGAACTCCAGATCCTCTCTTTTGATGCACCTACTGGTCACATTACCCAAACAACAACAACTTATATCGTGTTGCTTTTTTCATGGATGTTATCAGCCCAGACCACTAGGCTAAGTGTGAGCTAATTGCCCACCTTATGATCCCTTTGGAGCCCACCCCCCATCTCTGGTGGTGTTCCAGGTATAGTCAGAGAGCAGTGGCAGCAGATGGTCCCATCTATGGGTACATGTGGTTCTGTGGTCCCAGCTACTAGGCTGGGGATCTGGGCTCACAGCTGAGCCTGGCATCCATCTTCGCTTTCTGCTGACTGATCTGAAGGAAAAATCCTCAGGTTTTCCAAGTCATGGCTTTTTACAAACACCAGCAAAGACCATTGCAACAGGATGATTTCCAGCAAGGAAGACAGTGATCAGAAATTGTTGTAAATTATGTAAAATCCCTTTTATTTTCAGCTACCATAAACCACACCAAATTCAGGAGACGTCTCTTGGATGTATCACTGCTCTGTGACAATGTCAGTTTCAGTTTGAAATTTGTGCTGAATTGGCTTTTTTTTTTTTAATCTGAATTTCCTTATCTAGTAGGGAAAACAATAATTTTCTTAGTTTTTCTTAACTGTTACTCTACACTGGTCTCAGTAGTCTGCTAGTAGTTGCCTGTTGCCATCTGAAGAAAAAAAAAAAAACAAAAAAACACAATGCTTTTTTTTTTACCCTTTGTTGCTAACCATAGACCAGCCTCTCTAATTTCTTACTCTGACAGTGACGATGCCCTGATAAGTGGTTTTATTTCTCCAGTGTTCAGAGGCACGTTTTGGACTGTCTTTGCATGGCTTGGGCACTCAGCACCCCAGGCACGTAGCTTAAACCTCCAGCCCTCAGCCTTGCAATTGCTTCACTGCACTGCTTGCAGCTAATATCCCAGACGGATTTCCTCATGGATTCCTTTTTTCCCTCAGATGAATCGTTGGTTTTCTGGGTGCATTTGCCCTCTAGTGGATAAAATAAAAACTGTTCAGCCTTGCTCCCACTCCCGCAGCTTAGGGAAAGGCAGTGGGCATGGCATAATTCCCCAGGGTAGTACTACCAGAGCTCAAGAAGCATTTGGGCACCGCTCTCACACACAGGGTTCGGGTTTGTGTAGTGCTGTGTGGAGCAGGGTTTGGACCCCGTGGTCCTTATGGGTCCCTTCCAACTCAGTTTTGTAATTCTTAAACTTCAGCTGTTTATTTCTGCCCCATCCAAGACTTAAGTCATCACCTCATCTGACTTCTATGCAGAGGAATCAAATAGCACAGCCCTATCTCAGAAGGCCACTTTTGTGCAGAGCAGCATGCTAGAGGCTATAGGACCTGGGGGGCAGCCATTAGCTGATGGAACAGTCATATATTGTTGTTTGGGCTTTTCTACTCCTTTTATTTCTTTCTCTTTTTCTTACTGGCTCTTTAAACTTAAGAACTGCGCTTCTGCAGGACGACTGGTGCAGGCAGGCATACACTGTTCTGTATCTGCAGAGGAGCACATTGTGTGCACACCCCATTGCTAGCACCTTTTGGTCCACTCTGAATTATTTTTTTAAGTAAGTCTGTTGCACATGTATTAAAACTGTTCCTCACCTAAAATAATTGTTTCTGTGCATGCACGTGTGTCCATATATAAGGCGCATACCATATGTGCGCTTTTATATGCGTGCATATGTTTGTGCATATATATAATATAGATATATTTCTATGTGTGTTGTTACATGTGTACATATATATGCATACATGCCTCTCTACATATAACACACCTGCTGGATGTGTGGAGTTTTTATGCCTGTTCGCCCAGTGATGTGACGGATGTCCTCTCCTTCTGTCCCTCCAGGTGCTGGAGGCCACCAGGGTGAACCGCAGGAAGAGTGCGCTGGCGCTGCGCTGGGAGGCCGGCATTTACGCCAACCGAGAGGAGGACGAGTAGCTGTGCAGCATCACCTGCTGAACCAAAAGAAAAAAACAAAAAACAAAAAACAAAAAACAAAAAAAAAAAAAAAAAAAAAAAAAAAAAAAAAAAAAAAAAAATAAAAAAAAAAGGGGGGGGAAAAAAAAAAAAAAAAAAAAGGAAAAAAAAATAAGCAGCATTTTAATCCGATATTTATTAAATACACAATGAACTCAATGATGCACACAGACATAGAAACAATCCAGCTCCTGGCAACTCTAAAACAACAGGAACAGCCCACTCAGAAAACACCCCCTCCTCCCACCCCTGCTTCCCCCTCCCAAATGATGCTAGGGTTGCAGGGTCAGGGAGTCCTGGGACACACCTCAGGGTCTGTGCCCACATCGGCCTCACCCCTGCAGCGTGACGACGTCACCCTCCGATGCTGTTTGTTTGAGGGGACCGAAAGGTTTGGGGTTGGGAATGGAATGGGGTTGTTTTTTTTTGGAGGGGGGGTCTGCGCCCCTTATCTAGTAATTTATCTGTTTAAATGAAAAAAAAACAAAAACCCACAAATAAACGGGGAAGCATCTGTTGCAAATGTACAATCCAGCAGACTCAGTAAATACAGCCCTTGTGTTGCAAACACAAGCCATCACAATTCAGGAGTGGAATAGATGGGGATGAGAGCTAAGCCAAATGGTCACCTTAGCTTTAGGATCCTGTATGCTTGCAATATCACCTGAGCTCCAGGTTCTCAGATCATATTTACCTAACAAAGTTTCTAAATAGGAAGTCTGTATCTAGCGGATGACAACTATTTTTTGATGGTGGGGAGGGGAAAAAGAATGGTGTACGTGGATAACCAATGGAGATGGACAGTTTGAAGCAGAAAGGTAGTGAGGAATGAATACAAATAAAGGACATTTAATTTTTAAAGAAGGCAATAATTGAACTAAGCCAGACTTTGGCCAAGGAAAAGGTATGAGATAGAGAGGAAAGAGAGCTACGTCTTTCACTATATTTGTACAACATAAAAAGCCTTTGGAGAAGAGTGCTTTGTGGGAGCCTTCGGGCAACAAGAAGTTGGGGGCAGGAGGGAGTGAGGGGGCAGGCAGGGGGGAAGCATGACATTTTCCATCCAGCCAGAGCGTGCAGTGCTGCAAGCAGACCACAGGGCCCGTGCTTGTTGCTTTGGCCCGGGATCAGCCACCAGGGGTTCGTGTGCATCTGTGTGTGCGTGGGGCGCGTGTGCAAGGATATGTGTGGCACTGTGCATGTGTGGGTTTTCTCCAAGGCTGTGTACCAGCTGTAGGGGTGAGTGCTCATATCTTTCTTTCTCCCTTTCCTTTTTTTTTTTTTTCTTTTTTTTTTTTTTCTTTTTTTTTTTGTCTGAAAGGGGATATAAAAAAACAAGGCACTGAGTTAATGCAGTATTTGTGATATCAAAATTTGACCCAACATGGTATTTGCATGAATCACAATTGCAAAGTATTGACCAATTTTGTAAGCTGACAATTAGGAAAAGAAATGTGGTATTTATTCTTGTGCTTTGTATTTGTATGTAGTATAGAGGCTGCGGGTTTACTCTTTTCACACAAGCAATACAATAAGAGTATTTTAGATCTGGGAACCATAATTTCTGGACCAGAAATGAACAAGTTTGGGAGGCAACAGCAACAACAACAAAAAAATGCTGAGCTTTTTTCTATATAATACGTTCTGCCTTTTTTATAGACAAGCAATGATTATTTTGACTTCTTTTTAAAAACCACAGTGCTGGTCCTCCCCCAAGCCTCTCCTTGGCTTCATGGCCTGCTGCGCTGCTTTGTCTTGGAGCAGCAAGCTCACTTCTAATAAGTACCAATACTGTGAACACACTCCTGGTGCTTTTCTTCAACCAACACAGCGCTTGCAACCGAACGATGTTAGTCCCCACAATTCCCCCCAGCATGCCTGTGGACATTTTGAGGCCCATTTTCAGGGAACTGTAGCACCCATGAGCTGTATGAATTGTCTCCCTCCATGCCGTGGAGCACACGAAGGCCCTGCTGACCTGTTTGCTGTGAGACGAGGTGCCCTGAGCAGAGGGCCCCGCATCAGACGATGCTCCCCAAAATGGGGGCATATCTGTATTCCCCTCCACATAGAGGTCTGCTTTCCTCCCACACCGGCTGACATTGGTCACCCATCTCAAGACCACCCATCTGCTCATGCTTTGTTTCCCCTTGGTCCTAGAAGCGCAAACCAGACTGCCCTTGACAAGGGGCACAGTTGTGGGAAAGGAGCACTGGGGCTTCCGCTCTCCTCCCCATGGCCGTGGCATGTGCTGGACTCGGGCAGCCAAACTTTGCAGCCAGCAGTGTTCTTCTCTTCCAGAAATTATGGGCATTTGTCAGCAGTGCACACTCAGTGCAGCGATAGCACAGGTGCTGTGCAGCTCATTCGCCTCTCTGTTATTTCATTTGCATGCTACCAGGCTTAGGTGTTTATAAGTATACGCCAGTAATACATATCTATCTATATATAACTATATCCAACGCAACCAAGGAGCACTATTGCAGAGTTAACTTTGTCTCCACAAAAGAAGCGCTCAGATCCTTTCCTGTGGCAAAGACTGGTTTTAATGAAACTGTGTATTGAGAAATAGTTAAGCATTAGCATTTGTGATTATAAGCAGTTCGGGGTTACAGTGCAGGTTTTCTGAATGGTTTGTTTTAAAGGCTGCCAGTTTGGGCTTCATCTCGCTCCATACTGACATCATTCGAAGGAAAACAGAAAAACATCACTTGGTTTGGCAACCAGAAGGCGGCATCCTTATCATGACTCACCGAACAGCTTCAACAGTACCTGGCTTTCTGTATGTTAACCACTTCAATGTTATCCTGCTTCTGTTTTATAGTGACTGTGAGGCCTACAATGCAAGTATATAATTATTTTCTCATTAAAACAGAAGCCTGCTTTGTGTTTCTATCCAGCAGTGGCAGGGATGCGATGGGAGCAGGTGCACAGTGTCCTTGTGCTGGGGGCATTCCATTGTTTGGTTACAGCCTGGTTGCCCTCTGGGGGCTGAGAGCAATGGGGATCTCAGTGGGCCCTTGTGCAGCAGTTTCATAGAATCAGAGGACTGTAGAGGTCAGAAGGGACCTCTGAACATCTCCCCTCTCTCTCCTGCTAAAGTAGGTTCCATAAAGCAGGTTGCAAAGGACAGCGTCCAGGTGGGTCTTGAATATTTCCAAAGACGGAGTCCACGGCCCCTCTGGGCAGCCTGTGCCAGTGCTCTGTTGCCATCACTGTAAAGAAGTTCTTCCTCGTGTTCAGAAGAAACTTCCTACACTTGTGCCCATCGTGTCTCGTCATGTCACTGGGCACCACCAAAAAGAGCCTGGCCCCAGCCTCTTGACACCCACCATTTTAGATATTTAGTGGCAGTGATAAAATCTCCTCTCAGTCTTCTCCAGGCTAAACAGTCTCAGGCCTCTCTCACTTTCCTTGTATGGGAAATGCACCAGGCCCCTAATTATTTTTGTGGCCCTTCACTGGACTTTTTCTAGGAGATTCCTGGTTCCTGCCCAGACATAGTGCTCCAGAGATGGCCTCCCCAGGGCAGAGTAGAAAGGAAGGATCACCTCCCTCAACCTGCTGGACATGCTCTTTTTAATGTACCCCAAGATGCCGATGGCCTTTCTGGCCAAAAGTTCATGCTGCTGGCTCCTGATCACCATGTTGTCTACCGCAGAGCTCCTCTCTAGGAGATCATTCCCTGTCCTGTACTGATGTGTGCATTTATTCCCCCCTGATGTAGGACCATAGACTTATTCTTATTGAAACTCATTAGGTTCTACCCAACTCATTAGGCTCTCTACCCAACTCACCCATCTGTTCAAGTCTTGCTGAAAGGCAGAACAGCCTTCTGTTTGCTCCCACTGTTCCATCTGAGCCCTCCTCCTTCCAGGCATAATACCCAAATGCCCGCAGAGAGCAGCCCTGTGGATTTCCTCTCCCTTTAGCAAATACTGCAGGGTTAGAGATTGCAAAATGAGTACTGTCACATCCGTGGGTGGCAGTGGCTTGGGAATTTTGGCAGTAAATTCCACTGTTGGCAGCTGTTCATATTTGTCCACTAAGAAACACATAGGACAGCTAAAATTCCCAGCACCCCACTGTATGGCCAAAGTGACATTTGCCAACCTTAAGAGTATTTTTGTAAGTACTTAAGGTCTGCAAAATCCATTGTTTATGGGGCACAATCTCTGCCTCAGATCTGGACCAGACAGAGGCAAGAACACAAAGCAAACTTTGTGGGAACAGTGCACAAAAAAAAGTAGAACATGCAGTATCAGGAAGCCAGGCACCACAAGCTAATGCAGAGGAGGGATGGGACTAGGCAGAACCTGAGCGACAAATATTACCACAGACTTTTTAACTCTAGAAGTGACTTTCAGTGACCTTACTGAATTGATGAGGTTGGGCAGTCCAGCCATGCACTGCTCAGCAGAATCCCCATATATCCAGCACCTTGCCACAACTGCACCACGGCAAAAACACATAAAAAAAACAACAGACCAAGCAGTAACAGGGAAAAAAATAATGTGCCATTCTGAGCACAGGGTCTGCTGCTAGCTCTGGCTGAGTCTGATTAACTGGCCACCTTACCCATAGGTTCATCAGTTGTGTCTCAAGGAGGATGCTTTTATGATAAGCATCAGTTGCTGAAGCACCACCGGGAGTTTTAATTCCACTTTAGTCCCATCCAGGGCAGTGGCAGAGGGGAAAAATCTGTGAAGAATATCAGAAGGCTGTGGAATAGCAGCCCTTGAACCATGCAGCAGTACTGACTTCTGGAGAGTGGGATGCAGTGGGTGTGGGGAGCCAGCTCAGCCTATAGTAGCACTGCACAAATGCTCCCAGACAAAACACGAGGCACAGTGATTGCACAGATGGATGGAGGAAGGCATGAGGCTCTGTCCTTCTGTAAGGTGCCTACAGGGAAGCAAAGGCAGAGTCACTGCTTTGGCTCATCTCAGAGCCCAGCACACAAAGGCATCGCCTGTGTTACCAACCCAGCAAGCCTTCCTCAAGCAGCCCCAATAAGAACTTCATTAATTACAGAATCATTAAGGTTGGGAAAGATCACTAAAACCTAGTCCAACTGTCAACCCATCACCACTATGCCCACTAAACTGTAACTACCTGTTGTAGCATCTGTTTGCCACGTGTTAAATTGAGCAATGTCCTCCAGCCACTACTGAAAGATAATCAAGCTGGGAAGGTGCTAGTAAAACAGATAATCCTGATGAAGCATTGCTGCAAGGCTTTACAGGCAAATAACCTACCATTAGAAAGGAGGGAAGAGCTTGTGAGTACCTGTGAAGTGTCAGCCCCGTAGAGAAATGTGGAGTTTCCCAGCATACAGTGGAAATTGACTTTCCCAACAACCCTGTCACCTCAGGTAACACTCCAGCTTCTGTGGAGGAGACAGGAAGACTCAGCCCTGCTTCATTAGGGTGAAGAGAGAAAGGTGCAAAGTAGGGCACTTGCTCACTTGTTTTCCTCTAGGAGCATTGCTTTGCAGCGCATCACCAGCCCACAGAAGCTACACACTTCAGCAGCAGCACCCTTCTCTGCTCCCTCCCACCTACTCACCTCTGCTGTTCCCTCCTAATTTCAGTATGATCCTGTCTTCACTCAAAACACAGCTGCTTCCAGGAAGCAAGATCTTATGGGGATCTTATTCTGCATCAACCTCATGGGATGGAGAAGGCATTTGGTCAGAGCTTATTCCACACCACAGCTTCTTACTGACCACCTCTAGGGTTCATTTGGGTGGGTACTGGGACAGAACAGGATAAAACAAAGTCTCTTGGTTGCAATACTCGTGCCAGAAAGAGCATGATTACAGCTCTCCTTTGACTATGTGTTTGAGGAAACAGCTGTGCCAACCTTCAGCCACACAGAGCTCCAGAGACGATGAGCTTATATAAGTTTGAGAGGGTTGTTTCCAACAGGGAATTTAATTTAAAGTCATGATACTTTCTGTATAAAGAAAGTGGAGATTTTTGGCAGGAACAGAGATTAAGTAAGGCAGGTCAGAAGGCAGAGTTATAAACAGTGGAAAACAGAAAGACAAATAGGGGAAAAATCTCGCTGACAGGAATTTATTCACAGAGGGAGCCGTTTCTGAAGCCAGC
This sequence comes from Lagopus leucura, assembly GCF_019238085.1. NCBI lineage: Eukaryota > Metazoa > Chordata > Aves > Galliformes > Phasianidae > Lagopus > Lagopus leucura. The sequence goes on along the minus strand of NW_024962285.1, from coordinate 981,025 downwards.
TGAAAGCTATTTCAGGCCGTGTCTGAGCAGCATTGGATGCTGTATGGCAAAAAGCATACTTAGCCAAGCTCCTAGGGAAGCAGACAAAAATCTGGCAGCTACAGCACTTGTCTCAGACTCTGCCAGGCCTGGGTAACAGTGGTGCAGGATGGGGATTAGCCCCAGTGACCTCTGGCCACTGCTTGCTGAGTCAGCCTTCAACAAAAGGGAGTCAGGAAATAGCTGGATTGTAGCATTCTTCCTTAATATACTGATAGCAGGCTCTTTGAGCTTACAAATGAGAAGATAAGTCCATATAGCTTGCCTGAGCTTTGCAGGATGCTTCCAAGGAATTTGTTATTGAGATGCTTCAGCACTAACAGATCAAAACAGCATTTCAGTGTCTAAAAGGCTTGACTTTTCAGAGCTTTCTTAATCTCTCGTCCCTTTCCTGCACAGAAGAAATACTAAATCACTGTGCTTTTAAACATCAGAGATCACTCTCGCCTTGCCCCTACACATCCATCTGCCCACCTTGCCCTGCTCTACCTTGCCCATGAGTCCTTGGTGGCTCCCACAGGCACCTCAGAGGTGATGTCCAAGGGCAGGGCACTCAACCTGTGACCAGACTGCACAGTGCAGCACTGACAAGGCTGGGAGGATGCCTCCCCCTGCTCCTGAGCAGAGAGCAGGAGGTGAGAGCTCACAGGAAAACAGGAAAAGCAGTTTTGCAGTAAGTAGCAGCAGCACTGATCTTGACTAGTGGTTCTGTAGTTACACAACAGGCCATAATATCCAAAGTCTATCTTGATTAGGTTTTGAGTGGCCCAGAGAGCTGAAATGAGGAAAAAAAGGAACAGCAAATGCCATTCAGAGCAGCTGTCCTGCCACACAGCTTAAAATTTAATACTGTGTATATATTTGTTCATGCTTGCTAGACATTGAAGAATTGCAGCTTGGGAAAAGTTAGCAGCAGAAATAATGCTGGAAAGCTGCCCGTATTTTCTTGTATCCCTCGTACATCTTACCCATCATCCCATTATTCAATTCCAAAAACTTCCTCAGATTTTTCCCAAATGCTAGTGCCAGTAATGTATTTTCACACACATACTGGAACCCCATCAGTTCATATCTAACAAGCCTGTTTGTAACTCTCCCCTTCTGTTGTTGTCCACCTAGGAGGATGCTCACTCCCAAGCAGCACACAATGAGATCCACCTTGCCATATCTATGTGTGCTTTCTCTGGATCAGCTGATCTGGGGCAGCCCTGCTGATGGGTGACTCCTGCCATGCCTGCACTGAGGATGGAGTGCAGATTACCACACCCTTCTCCTGCAGTGGGGCAGTACCCTGTAGCCTGCCATACACCGTCATGCAAGAGTACCTCCAGTGTGGGGAGGGCTCCATCATGCCACCATGCTCCCAGGGACCTTTCCACTCTCCCAGACACAAATAAGTACCCAGCCTCCAGGCTGCAGGATAGGTGATTATCTGGGAGTGGCTGCAGCACCTGCTAACAGGGATATCTCTTCTCGTGATGAGAGGTCACCTGGAAGTCCTCACCCACTGCAGTGAGACAGGCAGTGACACACAAGTGATGCCACTGTTCCACAGCCTCCCACCCTGAAACCACCTCGGGCTGTGCAGGGCAGCAGCCAACAGCCTTCATGGGATACTCGCTGAGTGTCATGGAGGATCTGCCCAGACCCAAGCAGTTGGAGTTCTATAGTCCAGGAAGAAGTTTGAGAACTTCTACTCAAGTTTTGGATTTGTACATTTGTTTTGGCTTGATTTTGAGCTGCAGAAGTCCAGCTGGAAGAGCTGCCACGTGGGAAAAAAGGCGGCAGAGCTCCTAAGTGTGCCGCAGCATCTGCAGCTCTGCATTCCCTGGGAAGTGTAAACACCCTGTGACTAAAACCATAGTCAGTCTTTCTTGCCAACTTCTCTGTTGAGGATCTAGCCCAACAGAGTGCGCAGGGACTTCACGGCAGCAGTTAGGACTTGCCCACCATGAACACTGGGAGGGCCTTCAGTGGTGGCCTCACCCCACCCTTCGCCCCCTTTGAGACTTGAACTTGGCCATGCACAGCACTAACCTGAGATTTATAGGGTGAAAACGGCTGGATTTCCACGCAAGGTTGTCTTGCAGAAGAAAAAAAACTTGACAGAAAATTTCTATCTTTTCTCCTCAAAAGAGGAAGGTTAAACGAGCACTAACAGTTATCACAGCAGTTAACACAGTCTGTGCCTTCAAGCATTCACAGTATTCTTGGTTGCCTTCACCTCTCACTCTGGAAACTGGGTGGATTCAGGCCTTTTCCTCTCCACTGTCCCAAGGCCTCCTTGGATCCCACTGAGCTGTGTGTCTGGAGAGGTTCTTGTTCAATGCAATTGCCCCTGGCTAGGGCTGAGCTACCTAGCAAAGGTCCAGGAAAGGCTCCACCTTAGCTGAGCAGCTCAGATGACATTCCAGAACCTGGAATGTTACTAAAGCTGGTGCATACCCCACTCACCACCCTTTCCCTCTTCCTTGACCTGCTTTCTTGAGATAGTCATCCAGATCATGGTCACAAGAAGGATCACAGTGCTCCCATCCAGCCTCTTCCCCAACCTTTCTCTTCTCTTTCACATCTAAGGCAACGCTTTGCCTTCACAGCCAGAATAATTAGTGCTCCTCTTTTCCTTGCACTACTTTTCTTCTTTTCTCCCTCACTCCACAAGGATGGGGGTGAAGCTTGCTGCTTCTTTTTCCTTCTTTATTCTGCGTTCCTCAATGGCACTGCATAAAGCCTTTCTCTAGTTCATGTCCACACTTTGCTCCCCAGTCTCATAGACTCAAAGTCAAATGTACACACACACACTTCTACTGAGATTTTAGTTACTCTGATGTCTTTGCTCAGACATCTCTTTCTTTTTTAAAGAATGTTTGTAGGCTTTTCAGTACCCACTCACCACAGCTGTAAATATTTATAAACTTACATTTAAAAATAAAAAATAAAAAAAGAAAGAAAGAAAGCATGTAAATTATATAACCAAAATAATTTCTGAATATATCTTTGGAGAGCACGTGGGGGAGAAGGGCAGTTTTTTATTTTGAACTCAGTTTTTACAGATTATTGTCTGTGCTGTATCCAGCATTGAACTTTTTTAATAGTCATCTTTTTGCTGTGCTTATTTCATCTTTCTAAACTGTCTGTCCTCACTCCATTCAACAAGTGAAGCCTAAGCTGCCATTATGGGATAATTCATTTCATCCCACTACTCAGCTGCGGTGCATGGGAAGCTGGACTTGAACCAGCAGCGTCCCTTCACAGCCCAGAAAGCCGATCATCTTGGGTTTCATCAAAAGCGGGGTGGCCAGCAGGATAAGGGAGGTGATCCTTCCCCTTTTCTCTGCACAGGAGAGACCTCACCTGGAGCACTGCATCCAGATGTGGAGTCCTCGGTTCAGAAGAGACATGGAGCTGTTGGAGCATGTCCAGAGGAGGGACAGAGAAATGATCCAAGGGATGGAACACCTCTCCTACAAGGACAGGCTGAGAGCTGGGGGTGTTCAGTCTGAAGAACAGAAGGATCTGGCAGCAGCCTTTGTGTATGTAAAGGGGGGCTACATGAAAGAAGGAGACAGACCGTTTAATGGGGTCTGATGTGATGTGATAAGGGGAAATGGTTTCAAACTGAAGGAGGGGAGATTTAAATTTGGGTATAAGGAAGAAGGTTTTTTACAATATAGGTGTCAAGGCTCTGGCACAGGTTACACAGAGAGCTGTTTGATGCCCTATCCATGGAGACACTCAAAGTCAAGCTGGACCAGGCTTTGAGCACCTGATGGAGCTGTTGGTGTCCATGTTCACTGCAGGGGAGTTGGACTAGCTGGTCTTTAAAAGTCCCTCCCAGTTCAAACATTTATATTAAGTTCATTCCTGCCTATACACTGTTGAATTGCAGTGCTTTGTGCCAAGCCCGTATAGACTGACAGTAATTTAAAAGAAGAGGTGAATATTAATAAAAAATAGAATATGCACACACAAAAAAAGCATTTAGCTCAAGGATTATCTGGGCCTTATCTGAGAAGTACAGCAGGATTTGTTCTGCAGTCCAGCTGATTAAGCAAGCACTGGATACCACCAGGAGCCTTTTTTCCTATCTTCATGCAAAGGATTTATGTTAAGAAATACAGTCAGGTCTCAGCACTAAATCACCTAAATTCCTTGAGCTAAATTAAAACGCAGCTGACTCAACAAAAAGCACAGGTAAAGGGTGCTGGGTTTTGTCTGTCTAGCAGGGAGAGAATCCCACAGGAGAGACTCTGACCAGGTAAGGAGACAGCTGAAATGAGAAAAATGTGTAGAACTGTAACTTCTCAGGGTGAAAGCATGACAACTGCCAGCTTCCTCCATGTGTCCCTGCTGGGTCTCTCTTACCGTACTGTGGGTACAATCCTGGTCCTTCCTCACTTCACTATGTGTCAGTGCACCACCTCTCCATGAAGAAGAGCTGGTGCTGACCTCGCTTCAGGGTCCCCAGGCCCAAGGGCTCAAGGCGGGTTGCCTTTAACCACTGGGTTTCAGCAGTCTACAGCAATGTATTTTTGCCTTGGAGCTAACCTCAATCATTCTGTAGGTGCATGTTTTTAAATGTCAAGAGCCACTCTTTTACAGCCCTTTAGGATCCCTCGTGCTAATTGTGCACAAATATTAAATTCTAGAGGACACATAATTGACCCCTTAAATACCAGTAAAATGAGAACTGAGCCCTGTGGAAAAGCTGACTGTGGAGAATGGAAATCTTGAAGTCTTTGTAGGATCAGATGAATGTAGTATTCACACAGAGCGTTTTTCAGTAGGATATGTTATACAGCCTAAGTTAAACTTGTGTTATAATTGTACTGCAGTTGCTGACATAAAATTATACCCTTCTAAGAGAATTAGCTTTAAAAACACATTTAATGAGAATGAGCACTCAGAATATCCTGGAAATATATATGCAATTCATGAGATCACTAACGGCATTTAGCGCAGCTCATTAGCTCTCTGGGCTTGAATAGCACTGAGCATGGCACAGTATCACCTAAATGTCAAGAGTGTCAGACAAATAAGCCAGGCAGCCTGTACATACCACCAAGTGCAGAGGGAAATCATCCCTCATTCAAGAACTGAGCAGATCTGCAACTTCTCCAGCCCTGTGCTCATAGAATTCCTCTTCATGACAAGACAACCAATGTCCTACATCAAAGCTACAATGGGATGAAGGCATTTCTCTTTCCCTCTAATATCTGGAAGAAAACTTGGGGCTCCTGGGTTGTAACAAAACATGTCCATGACTCTGGTTGCATGTATTGACTGAACCAGTCCCATTCTGCAGCTGTGGGGCTTTCAGTAAGGCTGCCTGGAATTTCCATCCTCTGGAAGTATTACTGTGTTTGGAGGAAAGGAAGAAAAACTAAAGAAACACCTTCTGCAGAAAATCTGATAAAAAATAAACATTTGGAGCAAATCATAATGAATTCTGCAGTTGTCTGCAAGTCTTTTGGTCTGTTTAAAAAAATGTTATAATTCTCTGGTAGCAGCAAATCATCCTAGCAGACAATTCCCCATTCCTTTCTATCTTAGTTCTTGGGATTTTTTTCCTCAAATAGAAACCTAAAACAAAAAGTATTGCACAAGTGGACAAAGGAGTGAAAAAATGCCCCTCTTGAGCCATGAGTACACAGGCACTGAGTCAGTGCCACCTGAATCAACACAGAGTGTAGCAGATGGGGATTTTTTTAACGTGGTTTGTGCAATTAATCATTAATTTATTTTTTAAGCCATCACTGTGAATCTTCCCAGAGCAGACTGCTACTCTGCCTGTTATGAATCACTCAGCCAGCACAGGATGAGATCATTATCATTTCACTTAGTGTTTCTAAAGCTGCCAAGCATCCCCTGAGTGTTTCCTGCAGACCCAGAGCGTGGGGCAGCAGCAAAGTGTATGGATGGCTGCAAGCTGAGAGTCCATGCCAACGCACAGAATGGAAATCTTGGATGGCAGCTGTGTGGCCATCACCAGTACCTTGGTAGCATTGGGAATTTCCTCCTCCTTTTGAAAATTCCCATATTTTAAAGTCCAAGGATACAGCACAAGAACTGGGAGGCAGGTTGTGAAAAATAAAGATTTTATCTTTTCCTTTTTTCTTTTTAGTGTAATTTCCTGCTTGTTTTATTGAAACAACAGTGACAGAGGCATGATGTTGCAACAGGGCAAAGGGGAGCAGCTGAGAGTCACGGAGCCAGCATCACATTTGTGTGGATAAAAAGGAAAGGAATGGAGCAAAGAGGAATTCATGAAACACCTGGCAAGAAAAGCACTCAGCACTCAGCCTTCTCCTGTCCCTGCCGTCAGGCATGAGCATCATTTCCCTGAGAGCCTTGTGGCTTGTGAAGGATGCCAAAAGAGAAAGAAAAAAAGCAGCAACTACATGGCCATTTTCACTTCCTAAAGTGGGTGACAGAAATTCCCCCCAGGTCATATGATCTTTATTGAAGCTGCACCAGGAAGAGCAGCAGCAGCCAGTGAGTGCAGGGAGTCTCCGTACAAAAGCCTCTGCTGCCTGAGCCAGAGGTCAGAGCAGCACAGGGATGTGCATGCGAATGCACACATACATACCAAAGTGAGGTGCAAACATCCTCCCAGCCAGATTGCCTCTTGCACAACTCCGATTCTGTGCAAACTGGCAGACCTTTTATTTTCCCTCCACCGCTCCACTTCAAGCATGTATCCAGAGCAGGACTTCTGAGAACGCTACTTCCTCCAGCACATCTCTTGGAAAACAGCTCTCCTCTCTCCCTGATTAGAGGTGGCCGTCTGCACCATGGTAGGGATGATGGCAATGAGAACATGGGTTGAGCCGGTGGTCGCAGGCTCCCAGGTGGCCAGTGCCTTCTACGACACAGCGCTGCTGCTGGTGGTGAAGAGCTTCTACAACCAGACCAATTCAACTGTCCCTTCCCATGTACTGGAAGATGCTCAGCAGAAAGCTGTCTCTAATTTTTATATCATCTACAACCTCGTCCTGGGTCTCAGTCCACTGGTGTCAGCCTATGGCTTGTCCATGCTGGGGGACAAGGTGCATCGGAAGATCCCCATCTGTGTCTCGCTTCTTGGCTATTTGGGCTCCAAATCTCTCCTGCTTCTGCTGATTCTGCTGGACTGGCCAATTGAGGTGATGTATGGGGCTGCAGCCATCAATGGGCTGACAGGCGGCTTCACTACATTCTGGGCAGGCATCATGGCTCTGGGATCTCTGGGCTCCTCTGAGAGCAGGAGGTCTCTGCGGCTCATTATTATTGAGATGGTGTATGGCCTTGCGGGCTTTCTGGGAAGCATGGCATCCGGCTACCTCTTTGTTGGCTTCAGCTATCACTATCGAGAGGGCACTGTGCTGGTGAGTTGCAGCATTGCCTGCTATGCTTTCTGTCTCCTCTACAGTGCTTTTGTGCTGATGGTCCCCAGGCCAGCAGCTTCCTGCCCAGACAAAGCCAAGACTGTAGAGGAGGCTGGCAGCCAGCGACCAGCTCACATAGGAGGAGCAGACAGTGCCCAGCCTTCAGAGAGCAGCAGTCAAACTCCAGTAACACCCTCAAAACTAATCATCGTTATGCTTTTTGTGGCAGCGATCCTCTATGATCTTGCCGTAGTTGGAGCAATGAATGTACTTCCACTCTTCTTGATCAGGAAGCCTTTGAGTTGGAATGCCGTGGAGATTGGCCACGGCAACGCTGTTGGGTACATGATTTTCATCACCAGCTTCTTGGGGGTACTTGTGTTCTCCAAGTGCTTTAAGGACATCACCATGATCATGATCGGAGTGGTGTCATTCAGTGCTGGCATCCTCATCATGGCCTTCGTGCGGTGGACTTTCTTGTTCTACATAGGTGAGTTAAGCTTCCACAAGTGCCCTCTCCCCACACCTCTCTTGTGCAGCATGCATCAATATCCAGAGAAGGTACATGCTCATGTCTATGCTCAGTTTAAGCTAGTTAACTTGAAATCTGTGTGTCACTTGGTCATAGTCCAGATCTGAATGGGAGAAAAATGCTCACAATGTGGTAGGGCAGGAACTGTTGCAGGCTACCACTACCAGTCAGACAACACTGTTCCAATAATGTGAAGCACTTGTTTCTCAAGGCATAAGACTTAAGCCTATGATGGAAGATAATTGTGAAAGATTTCCTGCTAAGTGATCTCCTTAATATGTCATTTATTTTTATTACATTAAGGTTTTTATGACTGATGAGAGAGTTTATACGAAAAACTGGAGCTGCTTTAGCAAATAAAAGATTATGGCAATTTACCATACAAATCTTACACTGTATATAAATGACTAAGGGACAGGTAATAAAAGTTGGGGCAAGTTTATTTTGGGTAAGCAGCTTGTCCAGGAAAACAGGAAACCAAAAGCCAAGAAAGTATCCCTGATGACAGTGAGGTGGGTGACTCATACCTGACTAACAGAAAGAGCATGGCTTTCTTGCACAGCTTTGGGATCTTTTTTCTTAAAGTGAGGAAAAGATCCGAGAGAAATGGCCTGAAGAATTTTTTCTGTCTGCCTCTACAAGAAAGGAGAAATTGAAAATCAAACAAATTTATTCTAAGAGGAAAGATGGTAGGATATTATTTCTGTACCACGCCAAAAACTGAGCTAAATTTTTACCAGATTTTGTTCACCCACTAGGCAATTAGAGGAAAAAAAGACATAAAATTATAGTTTTAAAAATGCTTGTCTAGTACTAAGTCCATCACCAACAAGTGCTGATAACGGGTTTGCAAGATGCACACTAAGGTGTTGGAGAAACAGCTTAGTTTGCTAAAAGTGGACAGGTCTTCACTGAGGCCAAGCCAGAAGCAGTGCACAGGAGAAGAAGCAGTGTTCCTGTCCAGGCTGGGTAGCATAGGGTGCTTTCTCCAATGGCTAGACCTGGATTGTCCAGCTCACTGCCACAAGGAGAATGCTATATGTATACGCTGGAACCAGAGGTCAAATCCAAGAGATCACGGCTGGCTCAGGCAAAGTGCCTCTGCCATCTGGAGCAGATGGTGGCTTATCCACTGCCACCTGCATGAAGCAAAGGCCTGCATTCCTCTTGCAGATTTTAACCACTTTCGGAGGCTGAGGGTATATGACAAGGCGAAGCAAAGGCCCTGCCCATGCCAGAAGCATGCAGTCTTCAAAAGCAGTGGATGCTGTGAGACAGGAAGCAGGTACTGATAATAACCATATATATTCACTGTTTTGCAGCTCGAGCAGTGATGCTCTTTGCCCTCATCCCCTTACCAACCATCAGGTCCATGTTGTCCAAGCACATTGAAGGATCATCCTATGGTAAGCGTTTCAGTTGCCCCACCAATCAAAAAACTGCCAAATCCCTCTGTTTGGCAAGTTTTCACTGCAATCTGTGCATTGCATAATAACAGCTGGTACCACAAAAAGGAAGGGAGGAGCAGAGAAACTTGCAGAACAAGCCTGCCATGTCCAAGCTTCTCCTCCCCCATTGCTTCATCATTTATCCACAGAATTTTCAGTACACATTTCAACAGATCAGTGTGCAGCTGAAAGGCAGGGAAGATAATATCTGAAGTACTGTTCAAAAACAAATGCTCCAGGGGAAACAGAGGGCACGCTGGCCTGAAGCTCAGTGATACTCAGAGTTTATATTTGTCTTCTTCTAGTTTTGGGAATGATGGATTTCTTTCATCTTTTTTTCAGTTACAGTCTCTAAATAAGTCTCCAAACATTTCTTGCCAATCAATTCCTTCAGAACATGAATTAACAAACAAAGGACAGCTTTTACATAAGAAAATGACAGAAGAAGCTATTCCTAATTTTTCTGCTAACATTGTATTAGAAAATAGTGCAACGTATGTATTTTACCACACCATATTGGCTGCTACCATCTTCACCCCAGTGACTTGGCTTCAGACACCGCTGGCATGGTCATGCACACACACACATCTCAGGCTTGTGACTGCTCATGCATCCTCAAAACACAGCCCATAGTCACACATATTCATTATTTTCCCTTCTGCCGTATGACCACAGCGCCCCAAACTCCCAGGAGCACAAATCACTCTGGTTACCGCGTTGTTTCTTCAGGTGATGGCTTCTGGTGCCACACGGGAAGAGGAGGCTGCACAGGCACAGGCTTGGCATAAGGCCCTGAATGTGCTCCTGCTTTGTGCATCCCGGGAGGATCAGACTGCTCCTCTTCCTCCACTTACCACAACAGAAACAGAATGGTGCATTTCAGTGAGAATGGCTGCCCTCAAGCAGCTCCAAAGGGGACTCAGTTTCCTCCTCGCTACACATCACAGTCACACACAGTTCTCCATTTCATGTATTATTACATTTCAGCCCAATGGATGAGCCTTCTGGCCGATGGCAGGAGCTGATTAAGATCTCTTTTGTCCTGAATACACTGCCTTTTCATACCATATGGAAATGAGCACTTGTTTCCAGTTGCAATTGAGGTTGCAATTTTTCATTGCAAACTAAAATCTAGACTGCTTAAGCAGGCAGCTTTCTCCTATGCTCTAAGGAAGAGTTTCTTAACCCTGCTCCAGAGCAGTAGCAGATGTAAGTTCGTGCAATCTGGCCCCTGGTAAGCCATGACCACTTCACTTCTCTGTGCAGTGGTTTTGATGATTCACTTGGATGTCGCAGGGAGGTGGCACAGCAGGCTTTTTTCTCCCAGATAACAAACAACATTGCTGTTTTGCAGGTAAGGTGTTTGTCCTGCTGCAGCTGTCCTTAGTCACCACGGGAGTAGTGACATCCACAGCCTACAACAAGATTTACCAAAGCACGCTGAACTGGTACAGCGGCTTCTGCTTTGTTCTGTCTTTCCTGGCTGGCTGCCTGAGTCTCCTCCCTTCAAGGTAGGGAATAGGAATTGCTTTCCCCAAAGGGGCACACTATGTTTTCTACTCGCTTCATGATTCTAGGTCTTAAGTGCACAATACTGATTGGAAAAGGAATTTTTTTTTAATTGTTGTTTCAAAAGAAAATTGCAAAAAACACTGAAAAAAGAAAAACAAAAATTCAGTGGAAGTGGGATGACAAGCACTTGGGAAAGTTCACTGAATCTGACCTGCAAGTGATTCAGCCACTGTTTTCCACCTCCTTTTTGTTCTACGTAATGTGAATTGCTGTAGGAGAAATATTTGGCAGAGTTCAAGAGCTAATAATCCCATGGGACAAACCCTTTGCACAAATGTAGTGCTAGACAATGAGAAAACAAGAGTAAGCAGAGTGAGGGAATAATCCTACCCAAATTAAAAAATATACATATTTTAAATCCATTACAGATTACTTGCTCATTGTGATCAAAAATAGTAACTTTGAGCATCCCTCAGGTGCTTCTTTCAAAGAGAAATTAAAGGCTCAACAACAGTGAACAGTTGTCTTGAGAAGGTAGCTTGGTAGCTCTCTAGTAACCTGTGTTTTTCTTGTTCTTTACAGCATTGTGGCCATCAAACAACGTTCAAGCACTGGTTCTTTTCAGATTCCAACCAAGTGACAGAAACTGTACCATCTAACACATTTTTTAGTCTTGATCAGTTCTTTGAGGAGGTGGAAGGTCTGCCAAGCACCTGCCCCTACAGTTAGCTTAATTACAAGAAGCATCTAATCTACGTCTTCACCTCACAGCATGCCACACTGTCAGCCACTGAGCTCACCCAGTACAAAGAAGTTTGCCTTGTTACTTCTGCAGTACATCATCATGCAGAGTAATGTGCACTGGCTGTAGGTCACTATCAGTGTTCTGAACATCTTTTCATTCTAGGTACTTAGCAATAGTGCAGACGGACAAGAACAGGGCAGAAATGAGAGGTGTGTTTCCAAGCACATCGACCAATTTAAAAGGGGAAAGTAGTGGAACAGCCATGTTCTCCATTATTTTCGTCTTGTCCTTCAAGTCTGAAACCTCAGAGCAGTTCTGTGACTTTGGCTTACGTGGCTGAGGTCCAGAAGCAGCACACTGGGAGTGCACAGTGGTCAGCAGGACGAGACTAGCTTCTAACATATTACAGTCAAGAGTAAAGATAACTGATGTTATGAAAAGAAATACAGAAATGCCATTGTATTTAAAAAACAAAAAACAAAAACCAAAAACCAAAAAACCACCAAGATTAAGGTACATTTTTTGTAATCTCTACAATAAAACATTTCTTAATACATGTTCACGCTCCTCTTTTCTGGGAGATTGCCATGGTAGTGCATTAACAGAGTTTATGGGAAGACACCTATGACTCAGAACTGGCATTTCATCCCCAGCACCAGGATGTTCTTGTAGCAGGTTAAGAAATGGGCAAGTGAAGGTCACCATCCCTACAGGTTTTGTGGAGGTGGAGGGCAGACAGTGCCAGGTAGCAGTCATCTTGTAAGCCCAGCCTCGTGCTGGGGTGCTGGGCCACGTTCCAGCTGAAAGGAACCCCATGCAATGTGCCAGTTCTCTTGAGATGTTATCAGCTAAATCCAAACAAGTTTCAGAAGACCGGCATGCACTGTAAAGATCAGCATTTAGACTCATTTCCACTCACATGCTAATTGACTTAGCAAGAATTAACTGGCTTCCAGTCTCCTAGACTATGTACAGACAACTAAAAAGCTCTTCAGCACCTGTAATAGCCAGGATGTAAGGCAGGCAGCCCCAGTTTGAGACAGGGATGTGGCAAGCAGAAATTGATTACTCACTAAGCAGCTCTCCCATTCTAAGCAAGTTGCTGCCATCCCTGTCCCACCATCGCCAGCCCTCAGAGCCTTGCCACAGCTACAGCCTTTGCTTTCAGGTTGTAGCAGTTAACCATGGCAACAGCCAGCTGATACTCAGTTAAATCAGCAGTAGAATAAACTTTTACAGGAAAAACGTTTCTGCAGTAGGATAATAGGCTGCCTAGTAAAGTAAGTGCACACATCACATTTCAGTGGTGAAGGTGACAAAAAATGAAACATTGAATTCTTTGTAAAGGAGTCCTTTTAAATACATTTATTGGTTCATTCCATCACACTGAGGTAAACAAACAGTGTATTTAAAAAATGTACACACTGATAGGGAACTACAATTTTACCTCAAAGTGTTTCTCTCCATCAACACTAGTTCCATAGTAAACAATGAACAAAATACAAGAGCTGCTCTGAAAGTAATGCCTCCTTTCTTTTTTGCCAATTTTATGATGATGGCAGATAATGTCAGAGGCAGATATTGGTGATATGCAGTTGAATTTGAACCTTCCCACCAGCATCCCATTGCATTTTGTTGCCATGTTACAGATGGCAACAGAGGGCCACTCTGACAAAATAATGTCTGACGTGGATGTGTGGATAAAGCTGAGGTGTGATCTGCATTCCTCTGTGAGGAAATAACTGTACTCACCGACGTTCATCACTGCTCACTGGACGTTGATTTAGGACAAACAGTGGACGTGAGCACAGTGAGGCAGTGGGTGGTGGGTGTGTTTCAGCAGTAGTAATAGCACATCATATCTGCTGGTATAGATTTTTGTGAGCACAGCACACAGGCTTTTGTTTACCACTGATGAAAATGCACAGCTAGTGATGGTGACTGTGTTGAAAAATAATATTTTGTAGCTGAGAATTTGTCCTATCAAACAGCGTTATTGTTCTCTTTGTTGTCGTTTCCATAGAATAGGAGGTATCACTTTCAGAGCAACCTACGTATACCTATACAGATATATGAGAAAGAATAGGAACATGCCATCACCGTAAGTCAAGACAACATTTCATAACCTGTGAGTCTGAACAAGAGCTGTCAGAGTTGGTTGAACACAAGACAAGAGCACTGCTCTGTGTTTCGCACTATCAAATTCACACAGATTAATCTTCTCATTGCTTCCATTGTGGTTTTTTTGGTGGTATGGCAGTGACCCTAGGATGCAAAGTGAATGGTTTTCAGTGCATGGACTTACACACAGGTTGGAAGTACTGCAGTCCTCATCATCATCACTGACACTTTGAAGAGGAGGGGAACCAGGCCAGAGCTAGCTTACCTTCCTCTGCTGGCCAGAGTCTGCACATTTTAAGGAGCAACAGACAGACGTGCACAAAGGACAGCAGAACAAGAACCTTTATTTTCCTCTTTTATTTTCATGCAACTGTGTGTATGAAGGCTTCAGAAGCAATTCCCAACTCATGGTCCACCAGAGCATCCACATAAGACAGAAACCCTCCAGGAGTTTAGAAAAGCTTCAGCAGAAACTCAGAGCAGCCCTGGTTGAAAAACTGTATACAAGCCAACAGTATCCTGGGCTGCATCAATAGATGGGAGGACTGCACCCAACACTAGGGACCCAAGCGCAAGGCAAGTTTGCAGCTGCTGGAAGGGGTCCAGAGAAGGGCCACAAAGATGATTAGAGGGCTGGAGCATCTCTGCTATGAGGAAAGGCTGAGGGAGCTGGGCTTATTCAGCCTGGAGAAGAGAAGGCTCTGAAGAGACTTCATTGCGGCATTCCAATACCTGACAGGTGCTTACAAAGATGAGGGAGAATGACTTTTTACATGGTCTAACAGTGATGAGGGACTAAGGTCTTAAACTAATAGAGGGGTGACTTAGACTTGGCATGCAGAGGAAATTACTCAGAGGGTGGTGAGGCACTGGAACAGGCTGCCCTGAGAGCCTGTGCATGCCCCATCCCTGGAGGTGCTGCTCCACCTCTAGAGGCACTCAAGGCCAGGCTCAATGGGGCCCTGGGCAGCCTGACCTGGTGGGGCAACCTGCCTCTGTACAGCAGGCATCCGGAACTCTGTGGACTTCTAAATCCTTTTCAACCCAACCATTCTATGATTCTCTGAAGTTTCTTCCTATGACTTAGACCACTACAGTCTTAGCACAAGTGCAACAAAAATCCAAGCAGACACTCTGAAGAATCCACAGTTTATTTTTTGATAACATTTATGACTGAACAGCTAACACTTATCAACATTTTGTTTTTCAATGGATACCTGAAAAAGCCATGAGATGTTTCAACAATTGTTTATTGCAAGAGTCAGTACCTGATAAAAACATGTATGAACAATGCATGGCTCCTTACTGAGTACAAAAAACAATATCTCAGTGCTTGCTTTATTGTGCTGGTGCCAGTTTAGAGAAGGAACAAACATTCTAGAGGTTCTGTAGGAGTAACCAGGACAGCAGTGAATTTTACATCCTCTGAGACAGGTCCTGGTCTGGTTGCAGATGATGAAGGAAGCTAGGCTGACCTAAGAGCTGTTGAGAATGACTCAACTTATGTGGGCTCACTGGAAAGGTGCAGCCACTTTTGACACTATTTCAGTGCAAGCACAGAAGGTGACCATAAGTGACTGAACACTCAGGAAGTTACTCAAAGACTAAGCTCCTGCCTTCCTCCAGTTTCCCTTTCCCAGCATCTCACTTTTTTCACTATCAGGGTTTGGGTCCTCCTAAGAAAGAGATATCCATCATATAAAGGATTACAGGCCATGCCAATTTTACTAACAGTTCATATCTCAACCTCTCACTAACAGTAGTGAAATAAGTAAACTACATCTTTAAGAAGTTTCTGCTACTTTGTTCTCCCTGCTTGCACTTCTTCCCCAAACATCACACAGCTACCCAGTGGTTTACAGTATCAGCTCTTTCTTTCATAGAGCCTCTGTAGTAGTCCATGGGAGTTAGCAGGTCCACCACTACACACCCTTCTTACACTGCAGCAACTCTTGCAGAAGAGGTCTTCTTATGAATGTTAAGTTTCACTTCCCCTGCAGGGTCAGAGGTTATCATTTTCTAGATAATAAAAAAATCCTGGTACCACAGAAATCCGGGATCACAACCTGAAGTTACAGCCTTTCCTCCAAATTAGCTTGTAGGTGCTACAGAGCCACACGTTCTGTGTAGGAAAGGTACACCCACCTTTTAACAGCTCAATCAGAATTGGATTTATCTGAAATAAAAATATGCTTTGACTATGTAGTTGTTTAGAAACCAAGCAGTGGCATCAAGCTTAGAAAAGTTTAAGCTGATCTTGAACCACTCCAGCAGTAAGTTACTCAGACTTGACTTGGAACTCCCCACTGCCTCTTGCGCTTATGAATGGCTGTGATGTCCATCACTAAATACCCCAGAACGGAGCCCCACCTCAGTTTGGCACAACAGTGAATGGGAACAGAATGCCAGTGTTATAAGGTATCAGACAGAACTTAACGCAGCAAAACAGCATCCTTTCCACTCATCCTGCACATTCCTGATGAGGTGAAAGAAAGAACATCTAAATACTATTTCCAATGTTGCTCTGCTTGACTTCCAGTGATGTTTCATAGTGAACTAAAAATCTTCATTTACCACACAGGCACCAGCTCAAAAAAGCACGATAATCTGTTTGTGGGAAATAGAGAAGACAAGAATTGACTGTAACCCCGAAGGTCAAACTGTACAAAGTTTATGCACTTAGAGGCTTATTTTGGAGGGGAAAGACAAAGGAAGACACCAGACTTATCTCTTCAAGTACTCCCTTCAAACAGCAAACATTGTTAGTTGTTCCAAACCCAACAACAACCTCAAGATGTTAATCCACCTAAGTTGATAAACTGTGAACTTAAACCAGAAAGCAGCTTGTTTAATACCACAGAACTGCCAATGGAGGTTAAGTCAAAAAAGGAAAACCCATTTAAACCACTTAACGTGTCTTAAAAACTTGACTTTTGCATCTGGAGAGTATAATTTCATTAGCCTGACAGCTACTATCTTGACTGTTGCTATGCAGGCCACAGTAGCCACTGCAGGGGTGGGGGTCAGATATACTTGGTGCTTAGGAGTCCAAATCTGTGTTCTCCTGTCAGGTACCAATCTGAAGTTGCATCAACCCAGTTATCCTTCAGATTCTTTGCAAGAATGTTGCCAGAGACCAAGTGATCACTCAAGCTTAGCAGTAAGTACTCAATGTTTTTTTTTTTTCCCAAATCCCAGAATTTCACTGATATTAATCCCAAGACTCCTCGCTTTGAATGGATAAAGAGGGTTTATCCACATGCTGTTAAACCGCAACTCTGATTCTCATCATGGCAGCACCCCTTTTACTAAGGCTATCAACACCAAACAGGCATTTAATTGAGGCTGGACTGCAGGAGAAAAGAAAAGGGATTTGCAGAAGCAGCTACATTGCTAAAGGCCAAAAGAAACTACTAAAAAATAATTTGTACCAGAATAGGTCTTAAAACACTTGCCACGGGGTTCAGAAGAGATAGGCATGGACACTATGTGTACCTATTAAGCCTCACTGACTTGTTTAAGGCAAGTTTCACACATACACAATGATGCTTGGTATGGTCAAGCATTTCACACTTTTTGGCTTTTTAGTTGCAACTGCAAAACAAACAAAAATAGGGAGAGAGTTCTACCATTACCACAGCAGGCACCTTAACTGATTATTAATGAAAAGGCTCTAGATGAGGAAAAAAAAAAAACTCAAACAGAAAACAAGGCATGGATCAGGAGAATTCTGCCATACATATTTCAGAGCAAGTTTTAGAAAAAATACACTGAAAACTCACACTTGCTTCCAACTTTCCCCGTGGACACCCGGGATGATTTTGATCCCCAACTCGGTCACAAGTACACTTCAGCCAACTGACATTACTTCATAATCACCAAGGTAAACAAAGATATTTAGTATGAACCAACAGCATGCTACACTCACGAAAAAAACACAGTTCATGCTTGTATCACAGGCTATGTGTAGGTAGTGTCAGTATGCTCTGCCTAGGACCAGCCCAACTCCCACACAGGAAACTCTCCAGAAGGCATTTTAGCCAGTGGGAGCATACAGGTGGTAGCAAAACAGGAGATATTCACTTCCAGTCTTCCCCTCTCCATCAAAAAAAAAAAAAAAAAAAAGAGGGGTTGGTTAGGAAATAATTATATTTTTAGCAAACAAAACAGAACAGTAATAAAGATGTCATTTTGGCACCTTGCAGTAGAGTTTTATTTTCATCTTTTTAGTGTTCTACTCATCAGTTCCTTCCAGGCTAAAGAGGTAAGTTTTATCAAGATCCCCATGCACTTTCACTATAAGCCCCATGTCACTCCATAGGATAGAGAAGGAACCATTCAAGATAACTCAAAAAGATGAAACATACCCCAGTTTAAACAGAAAATGAGGAAAAAGTCAAATAGTCTTCAGAGGGTCTGTTCCAGCCTGGGCACAGCCAGCATCTCTCTCAGTTGACAAAAAAAAAAAAAGAGACCTTCATGGAGTTCCAGTATGTCTAGTGGTACTGAGCACAGAAGTGCCAGACTGTCCATGAAAGTACTTCTTATTTGGTCTCTGGCTTGTCTTGCAATAGTGGTATAATTGACTCCCATGCTGTAAGGCACTGAAGAAAGAAAGAAATTCATTAAAAAATGAATTGCATATCAGCTCTTGTAATTCTTGAACCACCCTCCCAGACTGACAGAATGGAAGTTCAGAAAGGCTAGCAGGGTTCTTTACACTTGTTGGTCTTCCTTAATAATGTAAGAAAGCATTCAGGAAGAATAGCTTTTGTTTTCAAACAAAGAAATCAAATTAAAGCTTTCCAATATCATCTGCTGGGACAAGCTATTAAGAATGCATCAGAATACCTACGATTTTCAAGTATCAGCTAGATTCTTCTGAACTGAAGGACACAGCCTGCAGCTAGGCAGTCAAACTCCTTTTTGTCATGTTTGTGATGTGACTGTGGGAGAGGACTAGTCTGGACACAGTGGCCACTATTATAGCAGCATGCTCTCAATGCTATTTGAAAAAGGTACATACTACAGACACACAGTGTACCCCACTACACCTCAGGGACTTCCCCACACTGCATGTGAGTAACTGGTTACTTCAAAGAATGGCTTAAGTTGAAAGGGTACCTTAAAATTCATTTAGGTTCAATACCCACACTGTGGGCAGGGATTATCCTCCCCCAGACCAGGCTGCTCAGGGCTTCATCCAATGTGGCCCTGAAGGCCTTCAGGGATGGGCCATACACAACACATGTTTTTGGACTTTTCCTTCACCACTAGCAAGTAGAAAGAAAACTACTACTTCAGCTCAGCAATTTGTTCAATTCAAGAATCCAAGATAGACAAGCATCCAAAGATGAAGTTAAAAGAATGTCTTGCAAGTGACAACTAGTCTCACGTGGATCACTTGAGCATGGCCAACAACTCAGCAGGCTACACTAAGCTGCTGACAAAGAGCAGCTTCCATAGCACTGAAGAATTAAGATGTTCAAGTTCTTTACTGTAAAATGGCATAAACATTTCCTGAAGAATAACCACCATCTTGGAGGACAAATGACTACCTTCACTCCTGCCAGTGCTACAACAATGTCACATACCTTCTCATAGTACTGGATGTTTTTATCTGCCATTCCCATCAGCAGCTGCCTAAAGTCTTGCCGCTTGTTGTTCTGCCATCTCTCCATATCTGCTTTCAGATCAGCATTAAAACATTCTACTCGGTCTTGGCATTTCTCAACATCTGTGGGTACCTGCAGAAAAAAAAAAAAAATAATAATTAAAAAAAAAAAATCAAGATTGATACTGTTGTTCAGCATGCTAGATGGTAGAGAAGCTTGAATCCCACTAAGCCAAAGCTATAGAGGAAAGGTAGTGACCCTGAATGAACTCAGCTATGGCTGCAAGAAGAAGACCCATTAATATTTCAGGGAGGAGACAGGACTTTTTAGTTTGTTCTTTTCTATTTCAGGTGATGGGCATGCTATCATCTCCAGACGTGGCATAGAGTGGAAGAGATTCCTAGAAGCATGAAGAGGAAATATGCATATGTGCTGAGAGCCTAGGCTCAGTTCCTAGCTCTCAAACTGATCAGACTGACCACCGCTCCACAGCAAGCTTTCTCTCCTTCATCCTATTTACAGCTGCACCAGACATTTCCTAATTTCCACCAATGAAATAACAAACATCCAGGTTTGCCCAAAGGACCAAATGACATGTTTTGATGTTATATTTTGACCACAATAAACAGTAGTGATCAGCTCAGTGTCTGCAGAAAAAAATTTCTAGTCCTCTAGCTTAAACCTTACAGGCTACCTAAAAAAAAAGTAAACGCAAAGTGTTGATCATAAGACAAAAGAAATTAAAGGCAATAACTTGTGGGCCAAGTAAGTTCATTTGGCCCAACAATGGACATGTCGTCATGCATAAGCAATGTGAGAAATGCTGAAGGATAGCCCACTGCAGGTCTAAAAGGAGACTGAAAAAGATTACAACACTACTCATCAACTCAAGAAGCAAGCTAGGACAAAGAATCTGGCATTTTTTGTTTATGATTTAGATCAAAATGCTATATACTATCAGACAACTACAGGAACAATTCACAAACAGTGCCTCAAGCAGAAAAAACATGAACATCATTCTCTTCCTTCTCCTTGTGATTTGTGGTCTACACAAACAGTAATATATGCACAATCAGCCCAAGACATCAGACGAGGAAAATCCTGAGCACTGGCACCAATGTGATAAGTGGATTTCCTCTGTGGGAGCTGTGAATTGCACAAAGGGCAGAAACAAGAATATCTGCAGAAGTCTTCAGGAAATTCCTTTTATTTTATTTCTGTTCTTTGTGGGTACTTTACAACTACTTTGCAGTTGGCAAGGCATGTATCTAAGCAGAAACATACGATCCTTGTTGTTCTCCACAACGCAGTTAGGGACACTCAGTGAAGTACTCCATAGGCTAACAGTCAGAGAAAGCCCTACATCTGGGCCCCAGTATAGTTCTGTGAGACACAAGGGAGCACCTCTTTGATGCTCATGAGCTTTGAGTAACCCTTCATTCACACAACTGGATTTATATTACAAGCAACTCCATGGCCGGTAGCTACG
Source organism: Lagopus leucura (assembly GCF_019238085.1). Taxonomy (NCBI): domain Eukaryota; kingdom Metazoa; phylum Chordata; class Aves; order Galliformes; family Phasianidae; genus Lagopus; species Lagopus leucura. The sequence goes on along the minus strand of NW_024962285.1, from coordinate 960,157 downwards.
TAGTTCTTCCACTTTCTCTGATCACTATGCTTCTGGCACTGAATCCAGTCTGCTAAAACTCACAACAAAGATCTCACAGGCTTCAGACAAGACCTTGCAAGATAGTTGGCTAGAAGGTTTAGGGGATGCTCCTCCTGAAGTAAGCATGTCTCTCATCATTTTCAATAATGCTGTTACTTTAATAGGAAAGGCACAGCTGTCAAGAGAAAGAGTCATTCATTCTGGAAGCAAAACCATATAACAGTACCCAAATCAATTCAGTTTCTAAATGCTCACTAGCTTCTTGCTTCTGCCGGGATCCAAAACCACAATGAAGATCTAAAAGAAAGCATTCTTTCCCATAGACAGTTCTCCACCAGGTTGAAAGGACTGTATGTACAGAGAGCTACAATAACAATCCAGTGATCAGAAAATGGATTATGTATGCTCTCATTGAGAAACTATAGCGATGAACTCCAATTAGGTTTCCACAGGCTTCCTGAAGCATCCACATACACACTGTTCTTATTCAAGAGTGTAAATGTACGTATATGGTATTTCTACTTTTCCTGCTCTTTGGAAATACACACTGTTACAAATTTCACCACAATCACCCTTCAAACACACACAATCACTTTTCATTTCAAAGTCGGTGCTGCCATATTGACTGGTCCCACACTACAAATCCTTGAGACAGACAGAGCTAGGTTATTAGAAGTGGATTTCATCTTCCTAAAAGGAAGCGTCTGTGCTTCACTACCTGAGTTGAATTACTCAGAAAAACATGCCAAAGCAAGCAGCACTTCTCCACTGTATTCTGCTTATCAACAGAAAAGCTGAAGACTCTGCACTGTTCCTCTAATGTTAAACACCACACACACAGAAGAAGTTACACAGTGCTTTTGCTGGAAACTTGATCATTCTGAGCAATATTTCCTGACAGTCATTCATAGCAGCCCTAAAAGCCTTCTGTATTTACAGTCCATGGAGTTTTAAGCTGATTTGAGAACCACATAATGACATCAGTGGAGTTCTGTGAAGACAGTCTGATTATGCATACTGTGAGTCCCAGAACGCCCTCCTCTGGAAGAAGTTAACAAGCACGACAAAAACATAGCTTTGTTTGGGTTTGTTTTGTGGTTTTTTGTTTGTTTGTTTTGGTTTAGTTCATTTGTTTTAAGGTAACTTCTGCCAATCAGTCAAATATACTGAAAGGAACATAAATGCCATTATGATATCCCCTGTATAAGCTAGCTCGTTAGTATTCTGTCTGCTAATAGTTTGTAGGAAGTTACAGCCAGGATAACTCACTAAATGTAAGATGTATTGCTACCAACTGCTCTAACTTATCAGTTCTTATAGATAAGGACATTCCACTCAGGCTGGAAAGAATCTAGAAGTTGTGTGCTAGTATTTTATTAACACGCAAGGAATTGTACCTTTTTTTTTTCCCACCTTCCCCTTTTATATGCTGTAAAGATCTTACATTAAGAAAAAAGGTACAAGGAGTTACCAAAAGATATGATTATGATACTTTGGACAGGAAAAGTAAGAATTCAAAAAATTCTTGAAGGCTGCTATTTAAATGTTTCACTTTGCACAATAATCCTAGCAAGACATGAGCTTCAAAAACCTTTTAGTAGGTGAGAGATTAGCAACATTCAGCAGCTCTGCTATATCAGGATCATGACAGAAATCAGTACCTCGTATCCTCAAATGGCTTACTGGATGTGCCAGATTTAGTGCCATCCACACAACAGGTTAGAATACCTACACATACAAAACTACACTTCAGAAGTAACAGTGATACACACACGAATCAGCAGTGGGGCTGATAGAAGATCAGAATAGAAGAGCACAAGGTACCCAAGCCATCCTGCTATCACTTTTGCCAGAGTCTATGACAGATACAGGTTGAGGATTGGAAAAAAGGGTCGCTTTTCCACAATCTGTACCCTTCAGTTTCAAAATTAGATTAAAGACTTGAGCCTCTTTTAACATTATTATACAGTACCTGTAATATTAGAATTCATTCCTCAGTTTTTAACAGGAAGGTGGAGGAGAGCCAAAAAACCCAGGCAAAAGAGGGGACAAAACCTGTTTTCATTGTTGGTCAAAGTAACACTAATGTAACATACACCTCCTGCACTACTCTTCATGCAGAAAGCAGGTGGCAGCATAAGCACACAAGTTTAAAATCACAGAATCACTCAGGTTGGAAAAGACCTTAAGGATCACGGAGTCCAACACAACCTAACCACACTACCCTAACTCCAACAACCCTCTGCTAAATCACGTCCCTGAGCACCACATCCGAATGCGCATGTGTTTTTAAACACATGCAGGGATGGTGACTCAACCACCTCCCTGGGGAGCCTACTGCAGTACTTCAACAACCCTTTCTGCCAAGAAGTTTCTCCTGATATCCAACCTAAACTTACTACCCTTGATGCCATCTGCCCTCATCCTGTCACCTGTCACCAGCAAGAAGAGACCAATCCTGCTCTCGCTGTAAGCACCGTTCAGATATTGGAAGAGAGCAGTAAGATCTCTCCTCAGCCTCCTTTTCCCCAGACTAAACAGCCCCAGTTCCTTCAGTCTCTTGTCATAGGCCATATCCTCCAAGCCCTTCATCCAGCCTTGCTGCCCTTCTTTGGATCTGCGCCAGCATCTCAATGTCATTTCTGTACTGAGGTGCCCAAAGCTGAACACAGCACATGAGATGGGGCCTCACCAGTGTCAAGTTCATGAAGCCCACCCAAAACCTGTCACCCGGTGACCCCTGCTGCCTAAGTTCCGCATCACAAGGGAAGATCTCCCTAGTGGAAGGAGCAAAACAGGAGTCATGTGATGTAACTGGCATCAGTGATGCCAGTGTCTAGGAACTTGATTCAGCAACCATAGACCAAAATTACCAGAAGCTGCTTAGTTACCATAATTTAAAGCCATAGCTACTGAATAGTCCAACTAGATGCTCCAACACAGGTCAGAGCCACCCTTCTCTAAATGGTGGGAAATCAGTAATAACAGATGTTGCTAGACAAGGTTAAATGCGTTTGTACCTAGGTCTTCATTTTGCACCAGCTTACCACCAAACTCTTACTTTGCTCCAAAGTGTTTATACTGCAGAGAGAAAGCCAGACCCAGAAAAAGCAAGCTCTATTTTTTTACTGTTATCAGAAAGCAGTGGAAGTGTAGGTTGATTCTGCAGAGTAATTTCAAGTGCTAACCTTTGGACGGTCTTCTTTTTTCAAGGCTACTGCTTCCAGTTTTGCTTCATACTCTGCTTGAACTTGGTCTCTCTTCTTCAATACATTCTATGGGCAAGAGAAAAGACAATTGTGAGAAGCATGTTCTTGCTTATTCCCCTTCCCATCTGTAAGAAACTGCAGTGTTACAGCTGAAGTGATAATTCAGTCCTAAGTTTGCCTTTTTGTATGTTGTCCTGTTTTACAATATTTAGAAAGTAGCTTTTAAAAAATAAAGAGTTTTTTTTTTTCCAGCAGAGGGTCAGATAAAAACCTCAACTTTCATACAAAGATGCAGTTTGGGTATTTTGTTTTGCTGTTTTTAATAATAAAAGAATTAACCTTACAAAAAGCACGTTTTATATGAAAGAACTTAACCTACCCATGTGACTTTCGTGTTGTAAACATTTTACAGACAGGCTTCCCAGAACTGAGAACAAAAGAGTCTATTCTTCTGTTTTACTATATCTACAAGCCAAGTTCTTTGCTACAGTTGTGTTATAGGCTTATTTGCTACAGTCGTGTTATAGGCTTACAGTATAGAAACAACAAATAGAAATTAGTCTTATTAAGAGTATAGACTACTGAAAAGTTGTAACGTATAAATCTGGCCAAAATGTACGCGCCTTATACCTACTGATCATCACCTTCTCCCTCCTCCTACCTAAGGACACCACTGCAGTTATTCTGAGGAACTCCATTCTGTGTGAAGGAGTAACTATTGCAGCTAGAGGCAAGAGATGTTGCAATCATTACTCTTTTAAGCCTCAGCCCATGACATCTGAAAAGACTCTCCATTCACAAATTTACTTCTGGCTTAGGTAAAAATAAATAAATAAATAAACAAAGAAGGAACAGGACAGCACACATGCTGTTTTATCAGTCATGCTTGCTTGGAAAAATCATGACATACCCATGCATTTCACAATCTAAGCACTTATGTGAAACAGAACTCCAGTCCTTGAGGTTATCAGTGCAACAAAAACCTGACCACTTCATAGCGTCCTGCAAGCCTGAATCAACTGAGATTATTTTCTCAGAAAAATAACCACTTCAAGCAAATGCATTCAGCCCCCATGAACATGGAGCTAGTACAACACACAGCATCTGAACGTGCATTAGCCAATGATTAACAGGTACCAACAGAGCAGATTCAAAGGGCAAGTATTTTATTCCTCCTTAAGCGCCCACTACGGACCATTAGCAACACGCTTCTGAATACAGCTTTAACCATCCATTAATGGTTGACCTGAAAGCGAAGAGAAAAATACTGCCTTCCCTTTTATTTGTTCCATATGTGAGAGGATGTATTTACTCAGGCAGCCCCAGGCAATCTCTCCACAGCTGCCAAATAATGCATTATACTGGAGCAGCTTCTCAGAAGAGCTCTGTACTAAGTAACCCCAGATTTACCACTACCTATGCAACACTTGATTATTAGGGCCTCAGTGAGATGGAAATACCAAAAACAGAACAAAGACCACACAAGAAGTCACACACCCCACTTCAGCTGTATAAAGAACAAAACCACTGGTTGCTGTACAACAAATAAGACTTAGCCTGCTTTCAGTGATGTAGGTCCTTCTTCAATTTGTATTTGGTTGAAACACTCCCCATTGACCTATATGTTTGAAAGAGCTTCAGAAGTTTGCCATCAGCCCCTTTTCTCAGGTTGTGATGCTATACCACTTGCACTGCATATACCTTCTTATTACAACTAGAACTCACCATTTACTGCATGCCTTTGAAGAGATTGTTCATATGCTGCTTGCTTTAAAAATGTATTAGTAACATCCAAGCACAAAGCTGGGAACTACATCACCTGATAGGCCTTTCAGGCCCCCACTAAGCATACAGAGTTCATACATGATTTTAGAATCAGCACTAAATTATTTAGAACTGACTTTGTCCTGTGTACATGCCTCCACTGAACACCAGCATACTACAGAAAAACGTTAACACACATCTGTGCCAGAATTCCAGACACTATCTGGCCATCTTAAGTGTGGACTGTATTTTAGTCAAGGTCACTCCTACCCTCCACCACACATTTTAAATTCAAGCCCACAGTCCCAGCCTCTATCCACTTCTGCAAATCTTTCAAACAAATACAGAGACAAGGTATGTGGCTTTCATGGAACAAGCTCACGGTTATTCCAACCAGGCTTTCTGGTCTTTGCCTCTGTAGGTGTATTTCCCTCAGGCTGGCCCCATGAGGTAAAAACAGTGCTCCTCAAGAAGAAAAAGGAAGCACTCATTGCTAAAGAAAAGTTGAAGTGAGCCTGGCAGTTACTTCACTGAAAGGCATTCACCCAGCTTGAGACAGCTCCACAAACCAGGTTTCTAAGCTATATAGCTAGGGTGCAACTTGCAGTGAAAAAAGTTGTCAAGGCTGCACCGAATTCCTAGAACCCAAAGACTTACTTTCCCTCAAGTATCTTGTCCAAAAGCTGTCCAACAGACATTTCACAGCAGGCTTCAGTGCAGGCGATGAATAGCACTGCTCATGAAGAAGACAGTTCTTTCAAGAGGAAGCTTCTTGCACTCCACGAGAAACCTCGTTTTCAGTTACCTACTCAGTTTCATCAAGTCTGGTAACACAGTGCTGTAGCTGACTACCACGTCAACACTAAGAGATTTACCTTTTAGAAAACCGCGCTTAGTATTGCCTGGAAGATTTAAATTTTGGTATCTGGGAGAGATAGAAACAAAGAGCAGTCTGCCTTACCTAATAACAGTTTTTATTCTTGATTTTCAGATGTGATAAAAGTAGTGAAGTGACCAAGCTTGACACTAAGCAACGTAATCCTTACTGAATTCCTATTCTGCAAATACAGCTTCTAGATTCAACTACTTCCAAAGCACCAGCACAATGAGCAAGTTCAGCCAGTTTGAGAAAAACTGACAGGAGAAAATCCCTCAGGAAACCTGAAAGTCAAATTAACAGCATAGAAATTAAGATACAAGGCAAGGGTATCATCAACTGAAGAGGTACTTCAGGAAGCTAGAGAACACTTATCACAAAGAGCAGCATTAAAGACTTGCAGCAAAAAGACAAAAAAAAAAAAATAATAATTGCAGCTAGACTGTTACCTTGGAGAATGCATTCAGTATCTTGGTCATCATCTGAGCGCTCCTAAACCTAAAGTAAAGCCTTCCCACTCTCTACATTCGTGCAAAACACCACCTATAAGTCAGTCTGATACCTCAGATGCCATGGAATCTGTATTCATGAAAAGGTAGACGCCCTGGGGTAAGAGGTTTCCTTCTGCTAACTTCATGTCTTGCTTAAATACATATACACATGCTCCCTCCGGCAGAAAGAACCTGAACATCCCAGATTCTAGCTTCATCTCCAAGCATTCTGGTACTGCAAAGGAAATGCATCTAGCCTACACTGGATCTAACCATGGTTATAACACGAGTATGAAAACAAATGGTAGCTTCAGAAAATGAGTGCAAAGCCTTGTGCAAGAATTCTTTGCTTAAGCCAGGCAAGACAGACTTGCATCAGCCATTTGAAACCAAGAAGAGAAATCTGCTAACAACTATTTCCAGTTCTCAGTTTCAGAGGTACAGAAAGACTAAGAGGGAGAACAACCCTGCTCAGACTAGGTTTCGAGCAAGCTGTTATATATTTCTAAAGGAGGGTATATCATGCTCTCATAATGGCTGCTCCAAAAGATAGTCCTCAAAGAAATTTACTTGTTAATGCTCTATAAGGGGTGTTAGTAATGCACACTGTTCCATGGATGTGTGGTGAGAAGCTCTAGCAGCCAAAATCAGAGTTCTCTGTTTCAGTAAATCTGCCATGCAATAAGATTTACAATCACTGCACACTTGAAGAGAAAAAATACCACAGTGAAGTAGATTTTAAAAGTTACTACTTACACATCAATGCTTAAGATATCAAGTTCTTCAAGACATCAAGATAAATTGTCACAAAGCAACATCTTTAAGCAGTTATTTAGTAAGCAGAACTTAACAGCTTAATAGATACATTCCACTTAACGTACAGAGATGAAAGAGGAAGCCTTATTTGTCATCTGGACGCCTTGATGTGAAAGGAACCATACAACACTGCTGCATACAAGTGACAGAAGCTGCATGTGACATTCTCTGCAGTGTCAGACAACAAGCCAGTGGCCAAGATTTTACTTGACTTTATAACAATTTCAAGAGAAGATTCTAGACAGCTACAGGATGTCTCCTATGGAAAGTTGATAGTACAATAAAAGAACAGATTTTCAGCATCATGTACACACTCTATGTCAGGTGGCTCAATAGCATAGCTGATACTGTTACCATGCAAGTACTTATATTAACAAATATTACTATTTTTTTTACTTAATTACAAAAACATTAACCTAATCAAATCATTTACTTCTCTCTTTTCCCTACCATCAAGCGTTCTCACCCTGAGAATTAGCTCACTGACATCACTCTATGAATAAAAAATAGCACTGTCTTCAGTCACTTGGCTCCCTTTACCTTCATTGACTCCGAGTACAGTATATATTCCCTAAGCACTGGCAGGAAGTCATCTGTCATGTCTTCACTGAGCTCTTCAAGAGCTGTGCAGCAGTTCCCAATGCATGCAGACACCCCTTCCAGTGGCTCTGATAGCTCAACCTCCAGCCCACCCCAGGTTGAATAAATAGGTCCATATTCTCGTAATTCCACCAAGTATTCTGCAGAGGCAAAAGGGAAAAGAAAATAAAAACAGAGAAAGAACTAGGCAAAAGTATCTGTAAACACTTATGCTAAAAAAGAAGAAACCATGTCCATACTTAGCAAATATTAACTCTCATAGCAGTCTAGTATTGTAATAGCATCTTAATAATCAGAGCTCCACAGCTGCATGGAGGTGATTGGTCCACATTACACCAGCTCAGCTAACTTTTCCCAAAAACTTCAGTATACATAAATATTTACTTCTGTAGAGTAGCTAAAGTCATATCTTATACATGTAAAACTCAGCTGTTTCATCAAGACAGACACATTAAGGTTACTGTCTTCAGAATTCCACTGGTACAATTCCAGCTAAAATCTACAGGTTTTCTTCTTCCCAAAAGTCCTCTGAGAAATAACAATCAGTAAGAAAATAGGTTAACATAACAAGAATAACTTAAAAACATTCAGATTTGAGATAAGACAAGATACTCTGTTAGGTTGTTTTAAACCTGCAAGAGGCATAAGAATTTATGCTCTGTATGGCTTATTACATGTTATAATCATTGAGGTATGTTAGTTATGCTATCAATCAGAAAAAAATAGAGATCCCAGCCAGAAGTATCAAAGTTGAACACTTTAGTCCTTACCCAACTGCTCCTTGATAATCCGTTGTGCTATCCTGTCAATGGTACCGAGTTTTAGAGAGAATGTGTCTAGATACTCTCCAATGGCTGCAAACTCCAGTGGACGACTTCTTAATTTGTAACCTCCCGTGACATATTTGACTGACTCCCCCATCTTTGACAGCAATGCCATTCCTTGCTTTTTGTACGCATTAAGATCCTGGGAGGTAAGAACAAACAATATTTGTGTGTTTGTGTGAGATACAGCAAAAGATACTTCCCAGTCAAGATCAAACATTACAAAGGCAAAAGATTACATGCAGCACACAGCCTTGCACACAAAAACCTTATCTTGTACAAGTCAGCCTAGAACAGCTTCAAGACTAGTTCTAGAAAGAGATATACTGCCCAGGAGAATGGTATGAAGTAGTAAGTGCCCCCATCACTGTATGTGGCTGGACTTTCCCATACTCCTGCACTGCAACCAGGGGCACAGTGACATGAGTAAATCTACTTCCACCAAGACCTCTTGACAATTATTCATTAAACTTTAAAGGTTTTGCTAACACAGGGTCTGCAGAAGTGGACTCTGAGCAGAGCCCAGCAGCTGCCCCATGTCAGGTCAAAGCCAGTCCCAGCTGCTACAAAAAGGACCCACCACAGACCTGAGCCATGTGTTTTTAGTTTGCTTTTAGTTCTTACTGCTCTGGTCTTTAATCACTAGGCAGTACATTAATGTCACTTAGGTTGAATCTGTTCTGCCTTCAATAGTAATTGGTGAGTTATCTCCCTGCCTATTTCAAATATTTCAAAAAATATTTTGTTCTCCCAGTTTTGTTGAGAAGGAAAAATGAGAGCAGCACAGATGAACTTACCTGTCTACCACAACAAACTTTTAAGACACAGCCTGTAACACCAGCACTATGCACATCCACTAGTTGGCTTTGATAGGCTAATACAGAGCTACAGACTGCATGTCTATTTGCTCAGCAGCCTGCTCACACCAGCTGTGTAGTCAGACAGGACAAAGGATACTGTACAGAGGAGAAAGTACAGCCTGGAGAAACTAGCACATCTAATGGTTGTATACGGACAATCTTCAGAGGATTTCACCTTTACAGCACATCAGAAAATGTAGTTTTAATTGGGCAAAATGCCATCCACTGTGCATCTTACTCTTTCCAGCAGGGGTCACTATTCAACATAAAGACTTGCTGAAGAGCTAAAACAGCATGAGCAAGAAAAAATTTCAAACAGAGCAGACCTACAGAGGCCAAGAATCAATACACAGCAGCATAAAAATCAGATTACAGCTTAAATGTTCTTGAAAAAAAGAATACAGAATTTCTTATTGAAAACATGCATTATGCTATTCTTTTCAAGTACTTACATTAAGCTAAATCTGATTAAGATAACCTAACATTTAACAGCTACAATCATTTTGAATTACGTCTGCATTCAAAATGAAGTGGTTCCTCGACTCTTGCCCTCTGTCTGTTTGACATGTTACGTGCATATAGGCATCAGAAACAAGAAAGACTCTAATTCAAAATTATTCACTCATTCTCTCATGCATTCTACCATCTTACTAATTCAAACAGGAAATTCAAATAAAGGTTGGTTTCCCTTTTCAGCCAGGAGGTGGTCTAACGATTTTCTGCAATAACTAAATTCTGAAGTCCTGATAGAGTGAGCTGATTTCTCATTACTAAATAAGTAATATACTAGCACTAAAGACAGACTGGAAAACACATGTTCTTTTCTCCCAGCATCCCTGGACACTCCATATTGTCAAAGCAAAGGATATTACACATGGCCGAGGATAAAGGCTTTACCATTCATTTCACAAAGATGAAATGATGGCAGAAGATAACTAAGCAATTAAACATTTTACATCTTGCTTTGACAATTGAAAAGCAGAGCAAATCTATCATATTCTTAATTATCAAGAGCTAATTCTACTGCTGAAGTAAACCTAAAAATGCAATGTTCACCATGACGGCAGGAAAAAAAAAGGGAATTTAAGATTGAGTCTCACATTACTCTCATGCCGAGCATCGGAGTGAGCTCAAATTAAGATTCACATTTGAGTGAGGCAGTGTAATGTGACATCAGGAAAATATGTTTTTACAGTTCTTCTCACTTATAAGGTCAAACCCACAACTGCAGGTCACCCTGGTCTAATTTAAAATGCAGTTCAAAAGACAAAGAAAACTACATGGCTTCTAGATGCTTTATGCAAAAGATGAACATGAAGTTATTGATCAAGAACAAGTAAGAATGGAGTCTCTACCCTTTGCTTTGGAAGCAAGAAGTGCAAGCAGTATAGAAAGTACAAACAAAGATGGAAAAAAAAAAAAAAAACAACCAAATTTGCAAGCTTTTGTGCAAGAGATCTTTCTTCCTCTTTTACTTCTGCCCACCCTGAAAAGAGGATTTTACATAGTCCACAGTTTTTTTCTGTTCTGAATCTCTCTTGCATCACAGGAGTATACTTCAGAATATATTTTTAAGGGCTTCTATACAAGGATCCAAAATAAGCAGGTCTGAACAAGAGAACTTCTATCTGCAGACTGCTTTTCTTTAGCAAAGTAAACCTGCAGAGTTGTAATACAGATGTAACATCAAAGGTCTCCCAAACAACCCTGGTCTTCTAGGGCAAGCACTGCCCCACAAATACAGTTTTATTAATGACTCCTTACTTTTATTTCAAAAGAGATTGCAAAGGCGTCTGTTCTGCTGTTCATGTCAGAGACTGGGTTTGCAAGTTACTGGCTTACCTTGGCTGTGAGAAATACGTTGAAATGCTCGTTGAAAGAAAGCACCGGATGGTCAGTTATTCTCTTCAAGAATTTGTCTAATGCTTTCCTCCTGGTCTCCACAAACTCTTCAGAAAAGCGATCAACAACGCCCTTCACCACAAATTTCTCAGGAAGTGGCTGAGAGAAACAAACAAAACACACAAGATTCAAAAGACCAGAAAAAAAACAAAAAAACTTGTACTTGGAAACATACTAAACAACCTAACTCCACTCTCAACAGGAAGTGAAATTCTGTTAGTAGGAACCATACGTAAGAAGGGATGCAAGCCCTGCTCTGCATCATGCTTCAGTAGCTCTGGCCTAACCCTAGCAACTCAGCTGAAGACAGCAGAGTTTATTACTGTGTGTCTTAGTACTAGGCACACTAAGTAATTCCAGGACAGCCTAGGGCATTTTCCTCCAGTCACCATTCATGAAGAAGCACCACTTCTAAAGGGAATGCCAGCAAAGCTGCAACGCTATTCACCACAGTAAAATGCATGCATATAGATACACACATGTTTGCATGCACACAGTGAGAACTGACATTTATATAGTGTGGCTCAGTCCAAGGACACCTGAAAAACCTAACAACTCTACTTCCTCCTTCTCTCTATTCTGTATTCTATTCTTATTTATTATGTGTAGGTGACAGAGGTCTGCCAATGTATCCACTCTCTCATTTTATTTCTATTTTGCCTCCACCAGTTTATCTCTGAAGTTCAACATAATGTATAAGCTTAAGATAGCCTCAAGAACTACTATCTCTGTGGTATTTAGCATCTTTTTACACTTCACACTCCAGACTTCAAAGCATCACTCCGGACAGACCAGCTCTTTAAACTTCAGCCTCAGCATGACTGTTCACACACAAACACAATTTTTGTGTTTTTTTTTTTCATTCAAGACAGCATAAACTGTCACAAAAGATTAATTTCAGTTTAAAAATTAAACTTCGCACTCTACTGTTGTGAAAGTTTGCCCAGACAGATAATTTGCTTACTCTTATGCTAGCAATGATGGTCTTATTCAATAAATTCATGGATCTCCTCTTTAAGGGCTCTTTGTCACCTCAGATCAATGGCCAAAATAATTCAAAGAAAATGAAGCATACACAAATGCCTTTTATATTGTACTCTAGCTGATGTGGAATATATACACAAGGACTGCACCTCCAAACACATAGTAAAAACAAACATAAAAACCAGCTATCACCACGTGCCTATCACCAGTTTGTGTAATTTAAGGTTTGTCTCATTACCCTGAACATTCATATCAATCATCCTAGTTAAATCAGCATAAGGAACACTCTAATTAGATTTTTTTCAGATGAATAATGCTTATTTGCAGTAGTCTTCAGGGAAGAAAAATTTATTCTCCCTTGCTTTGTATGCTTTATCTGGAACTGTGCATTATAGAAAATAACTCCCCAGCACAACACACTGGAGGAAAAGGACAAGCTGGACACCTGGTTTGCAGAGCTTCCATTCAGACAAAGACTTCCAAGAAGGAACAGAATAACCACTGCAGTCTCAGCATAAGAGCCACAGAATCTTTGTTAGAATTTTTGCCACTGAACATGATTTTAGCTGACTGGATTCAGCCAGTTCATTTATATAAGATTTCCTTCTGCAAGCAGGGCGGCTTTACATAAACACTGAGCCTTTAGGATCCACATTAAATTACACCAAAAGCACTGTTGGGTATATTAAATCACATCCTTCAAACTAGATGAAAGTGCTTGTGATACAGCCCAGCCAGCAGGACATTTAGCCTCTGGCAAGACCCAGCAAACCAGAAACAGAAGAGCTGGACAACTTTCTTGAAGATCTCTGCCCCCCAAGGAGGCCTAATTTTCTTGTTTTAATACTGTTTATAATTCAAGTTGCTTCTTTTATAGCACTCATTCACATCTCAGAAATCGATGTTCACACTTCAGACAGCAGAAAAGCATTATTTACTTTCCCCTTCTAAAAGTCTAGATTTAAACCTCATCAAATAGGCTATGAAAGTACAGGGCTGTGAAGCTACTGTCACTAGTTCTATTACAAAGGAAAGTAACAAGCAGGGACATGTGGGTACGTGATAAATTTAATAGCTAAGTTCCACTTTCAGTATAACTCCAACCTATTTCAGTAGATCAGTATGCCACAGAACTACTTGCAAATGAGAACAGCTGCCGAGAACAGTTTGGCCACCCTATAGAGGCCAATAATGGGAGAAACACAGCATGAGACAAGAAATTACAGTAAGCACTTCTAATGAGCCACAGCTCTAGTTCTTTATTTCATAGACTTTCTGAGGTCCATCTGAAATAGCCAATAGACACAACTATCAAGTAATATCTTAATTGTGTGTTACTTATCTCCCTTAACTAACGGACCACGTTTCCTTGCGTGGCTCTTAGGCAATAGAGTTCACTGAAATCAGAAATGACTCAAAGTAACCCAGCACCACCACCCAAAGACAAGATCCTGGGACATATTAGGCTTACTGATACAGAAATAGAACTCTTTTTAAAAAAACAAAAACAAAACAGTCACTTGAAATAACAGTTGAGAGAAAGTTTCAGGTCATAGTAACCAAAGAGAAAAAAGAACCCATTTTCAGTTTGATTTTGACTGCAGAGGGTTCACTATTAAGATTCCCTGCACCAGGAAGACATCATCCTTTACAGGAAGATTTTAGGCCTTACCAAGGTAAGGAAAACAATCCCCTTTCTGCATTTTGTCTGACAGAAGGCCTCCAAGGACTGCATCACCTCAGTTCATAAATACAGATAATCCTAGTTTGGCTAGGAAAACAACATCCCTTCAGAATACACCACAGTCACAGTACACTTGAAATTAGTGTACTATTCTCCATTCTCTGTCTACTTGTAAGCAATGAATACACAAAACATTTGACAGTCTCCCCATCATACCACTGTATGGAGGAGATTAAGAGGCAAGTCCACGACTATTGCCACAGTGAATTTGCACGGAGGCAGACCAAGAAGGCAGTGTGACCTGTTTCCACATGCTTTAGAAGAGGCACACTTAAGACACTTGCTCTGTAGCAGGTTTTTGTGTTTGGTATTAGAGCAACTTGTGCTATTTGTACCAAAACATGCAGTCCAGTGTGCATCAAATTCTCTGTCACAGCAAAGCAGTTCGACTCCCTTACTGTAAACTACCTTCTGCTGCTAGAGTATGAGCTGATTGCCATTACTGCCTTGAAGCAGCACTGGCAGCCCTCCATTAGAAATTCACAGAACCTTAACCTGGACATTTTCAGCTATTCCGAGAACAAAAATGGACAAAGGACTGGCAAGCTGATATTAACCCTCCCTATCCTGGATAAGCTCACTCCCTTCCTCTCTTCTCCCTGAACATTTACTAGATGTTTTTTGGCAACGGGCATTGGTGTAGTGTAATTTTGTGAGGTACTTATCTTTGAAAGACAGAACTATTATTCCAATTGGAGGCATGTCCTAGAAAAGTAAAAAACTTAAATAGTTCCTGGAACAGCTTAACTGAATACTTCTCACAGTCTAGTCCTTGCTGAGGGAGAGAGAGCAAAGACAAACTTGCTCTCATATCAGATGGGCAAGTAAAGGTATGTTAAGAGCATTGTTATTTCCTGACAATTGATCTACTACAGACCTTCCTGGATTTCCTTGTTCAGAAGAGCTGATGGCATGATCTCACAGTCTTCCTACTTTTTCTACCATTTTGTACAAAATGAAGTACAGACTGCTAAAGATCATTACCATGATTACCAGCTTACTCATATGAAATGGTGATCAGACTGCCTGTAAGCTTCAGAGACAGAAATGGTGCAGTAGTTTAGCTAATCCTGAACATATAAAATAGCTGCCACGCCATCAGTTAAGATCTCCAAGTCTGAGCTCTTAAATACTAACACAAGTGATCTTGAAACATGTTCTTTAAAACCAGCTCAAAAAGCAAACCTGAATGTTGACACTAGGATTTGAAGAACCTGTGCAGCTTTTCCAAGGCCTCATGTTCAGAAATTCAGATGTAATAATTATGCAAGCAAGTTAAGCACATTCTACTTATGCTTGGACAAATATCGTCATCAACCTCATTCCTACAGGAGGCTACCAAAGCTCACCTCTCAAGTATCGCACTTAAGAAGTTTAAGCTTCACAATCAGTCAAAAATCAGCAGTGCCTCCCACTCCTCAAGCAGAAGAGTGAATAAAATGCTATATTTCAAGCTAAAGGAGCGTTACACCCTTTAAAGACAAATATACAACTGTTCTTAACAGCAGATTTTTGCTTACTACCTACGGGAATGAGATGTGTTGGCTGAGACTCTTCCAGCTTGTTTCTCAACCAGTCAAAATCTTGGTACCGCCGGCGAACAGAATATTCTGGCAAATCAAACTCAGCTCGAGTGGTCTGGAAAATAAGATCAGGATAAGTTTAGTGTACACAAAAACCCCTCAATCTCAAAATTTAGCAGCAATGCAACACAACCACCACTGATGAGGATGAGGACATACGAGCCTTGCACTGGAACTCCATCCCCAAAATGAAGTTTACAAGCTGCACAAAAGAAATGGCCTTTTAAGCAGAGGTAAAGTCAGCAGTGAGAAAAATGAGTACTTGGGATGTATTCTTAGAGTTTATCAGTATTACAATACATGTTCCCAAATTCTGTGGGGGCAGTCTGGGAAGATGAGAATATTGTGCACCATGTTAATCTCTTGGCAGTCACACATTTGAGGAGAATGTATGAAATCTTTATTCCAAGGACGAGACTACTTAGCAATCAAGAATTAAAAGCCAAGATAGTTCATGACTTGTTTACTTGTGAAGCAGTTTAACTGCAGGTGAGGAATGTTTCACCACTACTCTGTATTCCAGAAACCACAGGCTTGTTAAACTCCTTCAAGGCTATAAAATTAGAGCATAAGCCATTGCTAGGTTTGCTGAAGGAAAAGTTTTGTTGATTTTTGAGAAGAAACCAGCTTGTCTATATGAAATTCACACAGGGTATGCCAAATTTCACTATGAGTATATTATGTTAAATAATTCAAGTTCCCATTTATTAAAACAAGGAGCTACATTTGCCATTACAAGTTTGAGGCAGAAGAGAGATATATAGAGAAACTGTTGGCAAGTCTGTAGAATAGAAACCGAACTTCATGGGGCTGCTCACACAGTATGCATTACAGTTGTCTAACAGCACTAAACAAAGTGTGTACTAACTGGGGGAATCTGATGAACAACTCAGCAGATAGTCCTGACGAAGGTAGACAGTCCTTATTGTGATGTCTCAGTGAGAAGTACAGCCCAGAGAAACCTAGAGAGTCATATTTAGTTGCCTGTAACAACATCAAGACCATCTTGCAATGAAAGTAGCGTGTTGGTAATGCAGCATCGCACCTACAGCCAGACATCACAAACTTTGCATTTTGGAGAACTCATCAGTTCTCCTAGCTTTCAACTAGTACTGAGTCCAGCACTGGGCTGTTTTGCTATTCCTAGCCATTGAAAGCCATGCTAAATTTCAGCAGTGATTTTGCATTTACTTCCAGACTGATGGCAACTTCCACATACAGCATTATGAGAGAGCCAAGTGGGTACCCTTTTAACACAGTTCATCATTTCATTTGCTTTCTGGATGATACCAACTCTCCAGCAACTACACATATGCCTATCGATCCTCACAGAGTATCCTGTGCAAGTTCTATGCCAGCAATCTCTTCAGGAAGTACCAGCAGCCTTAGCATACCACCAGCACAACAGTAGCTTTAACATACACTGAACGGTATGCTACTGTGGTATTACTTAAGAAATGATTTGTTTTCTGTTTCTTTGTACCTTTCTTTTCTTGAACGGAAGACATCAAGCTCACCTCATGCCTGTTCTGACCCGGTAGCTATGGTAAGAGTATATTTAAGTACAAATGCGAACACAATGAATGCTCATCAGGGGATCATAAGCATTTGTGAACAAGGGACTGCCAAGACTTAGATATCCACTGTAGATTTGTATTTTAGTCAGCTACACATCAGAGCAGCACCAGCTTCTTTTAACACAGCAGAGTGCCTCAGCACAAATGAGATTTTTGATGCCTTATATAAAACACAGTGGCTTGGAGTAAGACACTGAGCACTGGTACAATAGAATAAGATAACATATACACATGTAAAGAGCCCTCATCAGCCAGAGACTGCTTTGTCGTATTAGTGGAGAAGCTGTACTTCACTTTGCAGAAGATCATCTGAAATTGAAATGAAAAGTAACAATTTAATAGGAGAGCTTATGTGAACTGACTGAGATAGGGTGAAGACCACTGAACAGTGATCATACAGTGAACGAGTGAGTGCCTTACCCTGTAGCACAACAATGAAAACGAGGTGTCCAGTCTGCCAGCTTTGAGAAGCTCACTAACCAGTGTTCTGCTAACAGTTACAGCAAACCAGTAGGTGCTACTTAGTCTGGAAGAAGGGAGGCATAATTTGAGAAGGACAAGTCCTAATCTAAATCTTAGTATCAGTGTGTGTTCACCTACAGCAAACAGCTGCCTTTAGGCTACAAATAGATTTGTAAAGTTTTCAATTTTTCAGCTCTTGTCCGTCAGAAGGACCCACATAAAAACACATCATATTCATCAGCATTTTAGTGTTTGCTGTATGAGCTGTCAAATCTAGAGAGCAAACAAGCTTTTCAAAGACTATTTGGACAGAACATAAGAGTCTTAAATCTGGAAGGTTTTAACCACATCTCACTAATGCTGAAAGAATTTGGATTTCAGATCAAACTGTTCATTAGCTTGGCACAACTTGTTTTTTCCAGACTGTTCACAGAGTGGAAGAGGGTCTTGCCACCACCCAGGGATGGTTTTTGACATATTCCTCCTGCTTTCTTACTCAGATTCACAAATCTCATTTTTCAAGGACACGTCTCACCCAAAGGAATTTGAGAAACTGACATGGCAGATCTCAGCCTCCCGAAAATAACGGTAAGACACTTCTGGAGATTTACTGAAGATTCCAGCACAGTTCCACTAAGTAAGCCTGGAATACTGCAGTGCTCAGTTTCACTTGTCAAAAAGCAGGAAGGATAACAGACACTTTCACCTCTTGTTGGAAGCACTATTAAGGCAAACGCCAAGACTTGGTGTTTCTTCTTTCTTGCAAAAAGTTAGTAGAGAAACCTAAAACTAGTTTGTGACAACTAGGCACAAGTATCATTTTCCTCACTCCAGTTCTGGTCTTCTACTTACTAAATATTTTAATTGTATTTCCCCCATGTATTTAAGTATTATTTAAGTAGTTATAATTAAGTAGTATTTAAGCCATAGTAAAAAATTCTATTTAAAAAAAAAAAAACAGAGAATGGTGGGAGAAGGACAACAGTGTTGGTTTTAGTAGTTTGTTCACCAGAACTTATCCCATTTGAAAAAGAGCATGATTTACATCTGCACCCCTGTAGGGATCAAGCTACTCTGTGTACTCATCTATTCAAAGCACACACTGGAAGCAAGGGCAGAAGGAGAGGAAAAAGAGAACAAGACTTCTACTTCAGCATTTGCTGGTTTGAAGGCAGCTCCATTCAAGCTGCAGAGCAACTGCAGGACAGTGAGGAATGGCATACAGCTGTTCAGATTTCCATGGAAGAAGGTACAGAAGAATGCCCTGCCCTTCTATAAAGCACAGTAAACGCAAAGTTCAAAATACTCCTGTGTTTCTCTCAAGAGAGATGACTACACAGCATAAGGTTGATTTTCCCCCTTCCTGCCTCAGAAAAAACATCTTTTAGATAAAATCAGTCTTGAGTACACGTCAGTTTACTTGAAGGACACAGAGATATTATCAAGAACGTCTGGAGCACTTCAATCATTACAGCAAAGGCCATCTAAGTGCCAGCACAAGCTTCACCCATGCTCTCTTCTGGTTTCACTCATTTCCCCTTCTAAGAAAATTTCAGTTATCAGGAAGAAAACAAGGTATGAGAAACAGCAGAGTCAGGTCTGACTTGCTCACCCCATCCTTTCAGGAATTCTTATTCTGCTGCTGTAGAACATGTTAATCCAGAAGACTTGCTGAGGAACACTACTTGGCTCCAGGAAGGAAGCTGTGAAGGCAGGGATACAAGCAAGACCAAGATAACTCCATACTTTCAGCTCTGCTTCACTGCAAGTCTGTTAGACTAAACTTTCTGGACCCTTCCCCAGCCACTACTACCTGCAGACAAAGATGTCAGTACATGGGGAGTCTGGGGCATACTGGAAGACCTCTGTTTCTGCCATTGCAATAGAAGACCTTTCCCAAAAGAAGAAAAAAAAAAAAAAAAAGGCAAACAGGAAAATACTACTGCAGTCACGTTACACTCTTTGTCTACAGTAGTTTCCAGCCGGAGACTCAAGTATGTGTTACAGTAACAAAAATTACATTCCCCTCAGATGACTGGACATAGCTCTACAGCTATGAACTACAACCTGAAAGTCGAACCATCAGCACCTACCCTGATCACAGCATCTAAGAATTATTCCTATGCAGCTCTTGCCGTGTTTAATTACTGCTTTCAGCTACAGTGGCTGACAAGGCAATTATCTTGGCATCAAGACTTGTTTGTACACTAAGAATGAGTCAAGCCATTAATACTGTTAAACTTCCAACCAGATTTTTTCAAACAATAGTAGACTAGATTGTTGACCCAAGGGGTTAGCCAGAAGTTTACAAGAATAAGTAATAAACTCTAATAGGTGAGGTGATTGATGAGGACAAATAATGCACTGTTTTAAAATAGTATTGTAATGCTACGATACAGTTGCACTATGTGCTGCAGTGAGATGCAGAATAAAGCAAGTATTAACAGACAGGTAGGTAGATATGAAATCTGTATAGGTTTTTTAGATTAAGAAAAAAAAGGGACATTGAGTTAACACATCTGTTCTAAGGTAAATACCTTATCCACCTTCCAGATTCTGGTTTAAGTGAAGCTGTTGAAGCAGGTGAAGAGGAGAGCCATGAGGATTATCAGTGGGCTGGAGTACATTTCCTATGAAGAAAGGAGGGAGGTGGGCTTGTTCAACCCGGAGAAGGTTTTGGGGAGACCTCACTGCAGCCTTACAGTACTTAAAGCATGCTTATAAGTAGGAGGGAGACCAACCAATTGTAATAGGACAAGGGGGAATAGTTTTTACACTAGAAGAGCAGAGATTTAGGTCAAATATTAGGAAGAAATTCCTTACTCCTCCTTCAACTTAAAACCATTTCCCCTTGGCCTGCTGTTATCTACCCTTTCAAAGAGTTGATTCCTCTGTTTGTAGGCTCTCTTTAGGTACTGAAAGGCTGCAATGAGGTCGCCCCGCAGCCTTCCTTTCTCCAGGCTGAACAAGCCCAGCTCCCTCAGCTTGTCTTCATAGGGGGGCCATGTAAGTAAGTCACAGCAACATAAATCTTTCTGGACAAGTGGATATGGTAGAATCACAGTGAAGCTAGCAGACACTTTTTACATTAGATAACTACAAGTGCCCAAAGAAGATCTCAGTATTACTCAAAGTTGATGCTAATGAGAACATCTAGTTAACAGAAATTAAAGTTCCAGCTGAGAATGCAACAGGCTTTCAGTTTGCTCTTCCTACTATTATAATGAGGTCACATTAATAGCTGGCCTATACTGTTTGAAAAAACTTGCATACTTTCAGGAAACAGTAGCATTCTAATACTACTTAGTTCTAACTATCAACAACTGCAAGAAAGCTAGTTTACATTCAAGGATGAAAATTACAATATTGTGATTTAAATAAGCAGATGACCGAGGAAGTGTGATGGACATTTAAGCAAGTTTAAAGAATTTCAGAGCACAATTGACAAAATGAGTGAAGACTACCAGTGAATTAGCAAGAAGGCTCACTCCTATCAAGCAGAGGTAACTCAAATCAAATGGGTGTTGTACGAAAATTTTTCAAGCTAAAGAAACTGGCTTTTCAAGTTTACAAACAGTTCTGTTTAACAACAAGAGACAAGATCTAAGCTGACACATTAAAAGCTTTATATTACTTCACATACTGAAGCAGTCACAGTTCTGGTAAAAGAAGTAACACCATCAAGACATTTATTACAATGTACTGAAAAACATTAAGTTCTAGTACTTAAGACAAAGAGATAGAACACAAGGTATAAACATCCAAAACATTGCCTTCAAAAACAAAACTTTACGAGGGAAAAAGCAATAGAGAAGGAGTTTGTTGCTATGTACCTTTGTTGTAACCCTATATGTGATGTAAGTCTCCATTGTGCATACATGTTTTTTGGGATCATCAACAGTAACAAACAAGTCTTTTGCTTCCCCATCCAAGTCATCATCCAGCTGCAGTCTGTTGAGAAGAGACGAGGAGGAGGCTGGGCTAGAAGTGTCAACTGGTGTGCCATTGGGTAGACTGAGATCCTGTTTTGGAAAACAAAAAAAAGTTTTAGATACATGAAGAGATTCACCATAAAGTGGTGCTACTAAAGATGCCTATGACAAGCTTCACTGATACGTATTTTTAGCCATTACCACACAATTTCTTCCAGCAGCTTCAAGTATCAGCCCCTTCCACTACACTCTGGCAACTCTCCAAGTTTGCAGCTTGAATATTAAGTTCAAGAAATGCTAAGCTGTTCCATAAATTGAAAAGAAAGCACATTACCACACTACTTTCCCTTAATACTGAGCAAACCAGTTTACTTCCATGAGAAATCAGAGATATTGTTGAACCAACATAGACTTTGAAAATGAAGCAAGTAGGCAAATTAGGAAACCTACTTGTAAGACAGGCTTTGGATGAAGCAGCAACACTTCAGTTGACTGATGTGAGGTCAGCTTTCCCCTCAAATAATAGACACTCCCATAATAGAGTCAGAAGGGCAAACTCCTATGAGTAACTTCCCATCCAGTTCACTAGACATATTTATGTGCACCTCTCTTCTAGAGTCTTAAGGCCCATGGATACACTGTGCTTTGCTTGAATGTCCTTATCCCCAACTTTCCAATTCCAAGATTATCATCCAGTGCATAGGGGAAACAGAAGTTAAAAGAACCAGCAAGCAGCCATTGTAGGATGTGGCACACAAGGATTTGGGATGTCTGTAACTCCTTAAAACTCATCCAACAGCAGAAAACAGGGGTTTTAGATCAAACTTTGTATATCCCTACATCTTCAAGGCTTAGAATTCATATAAACCAATTCTATGCATGTCTGCCCTGTTTGCATAGTAGAGCTAGCTGACCATGCATAACAGGTTGTATAAGAACATTTGACTAAAGTAAAAGAGTTAAATATTCAAGGCTCTTATTTACAGAGAAGATTGATTGCTGCAGATCGTATTGTTTTTAAGTAGTAGCACAAGATGTTATACATAGAATGTTTCCCTTGCAAGGACAAATGTTCCCCTGGATGCTAGACTTGGTAAAATATCACTACAGTTAGAGCAGCACCTCAATTAGTAGGTGTTTAGTTGAAGAACTACTGCTTAGCCACGGCTTCATTTACTCTTTATGTGGCTAAATGAAACATGTAATTTTAGCTAAGGAATTATTTCTGTGTAAGATCCCATTTGCTTATCAGTATTCCTTACACAGTTGTGGTTTATGTTCCAGCTGGACAAGGGTAATCCTCATCCTGAAAAGTCTTCCTTTCCTTAAGGGTTCAGAATTCTCTCTCAGGTGAGAGATGCAGGAACTTCTTATGAAGGTGTGCCTCTGACAATGGCTAAAATTGATGCTAAGTTGCTACTAGCCTTTGTTACAAACCCACCATGAGAACACTAGAATTTTAGAGACAGACCCTCTGACCACCACAATTCCACAGAACAGTGCTTGTACCATTTCCCAGTTTGAGGATTGCTTATGTAATTGGGAGAATAATACTTTATAACAGACATTTGGGGGAAAGGGAGATCTAAATTACTGCCTACGAACAGGCACTAGAAACATTCTCTCGGGTAACGCTCAGAAGAGGCTGTGAACACATGAAACACTGTAGAATTAACTCAGAAATGAAGGAGAAGGCAGGCACTAAGATGCTCTTTTAAGAGGGCAAAGGAGAAGGATGAACATGGCACAGCTTGCCAGCTCATATACAAGGTAGCTATCCTGAACCACACAAGAAGCATCTGGCTCAGACTGAATATACAAGGAGCCTGTATAACAAGAAGATGCAACGCCACAACAACTTGGAAGAAAAAAGTTCTGCTAGAATCAGGAAAACAGAATAAGCAAATGTCAGGGTAAGAGGAGAAGCAAGAGATGGCTACAGAAATTCTGCAGTTCAGCTAGACAGGCAAATTTGGCTAAGCACAGTAAAGAGCAATGAAATCCCTGGGACACTGCAGCAGCTGTAGACAAGTTTGTTCTTACTTCCAAAAAGAACAGGCAGCTCTTGACTGCCCATATGCAATATGCATTAGTGTAAGATAAGTTGTGCCAGAACTGAAGCAAGTTCTAAACTTACAGTATGGAAATGAATTAACTGTGAAAACGGTTTAAACGTGATCGAACAGGAGATTCTTGAAAGCCTGTAAAAAAAACCCTTCCAAAAGGCAACTTAGGAGATTCCACTGTGTTCTTTAACTTACAACAATTCTACGTCAAGTTGTTAGAACAACTGGAAGAAGGCTTAAAGGTGAAACACATGGCTTTAGGCACAAAGTCAAGAATTTTTTTCACCAGTTATGTTGGAAGTCTACAATAACCGTATTAACACACCTTGCACTATTTAAGCAGGTCAAAGGTCTGCAAAGGCTGAAATCCAATCTAGTCTACTTGAGTATGTTCTTGAAGTCATAGTTCTGTGAAATGTCTCAGGTCTTAAAACAAAGGCTGTGAATAGTTTCACCCAATTTTGGCTTTGGATTAAATGCTCCAATCTAGATTAAGCATAATTTCTATACTACCTCTGATTAGGAGCTGGAAGGCTGCAAGCTGTGGCTGGGGAAAGGACAGAAGAAGCATACATGTAAAATGCTACTGCGCTACACAGCTTCACTTCTGATGGCAAAAGCCCTTCCCCAGCCAGTCAGGGCTGGCATCATGCACTGTTGTTTAGCAATGTCTCAGCAGCTGAAGGTCAAGTCAGAAGCCACCTGTTTGTCCTTAGCAATGGGTGGAGCCTCCAGGCTAGCTGCACAAAATAAGGAACTGCTGGAGTCTTCATTTAGGAGCAGGCTAGATCCCTTTGTTGAAATCTTAACCGTTGCTAGAAAGAAGTAGGCTTTCAAGCGTCATAGCAGATGGCCCTCCAATATGAGTTGTCTCAGCCTGTAATCCTGACACAGAGCACTTCTGCATCATGTTAATTGGCAATGGCATTCTTCCACAAGGTTTGCGGGATTTTTGCAGTTGGGGAAGCAAGACCGCATCATCTGTTCTAGCCTACTTTTACCATAGAAAGAGGAGTCAGTCCTGCAAAGCTTGGCAGGAAAAGAAATATGCATCCATCTGCACTTCCTGCCAGCACAATTGTAATAATTGTAATACCTAAGAGCATTTGAAATACTGCTAATATTAAATGTTTCATATAACAAGAGTCTGGCTTCAGTTCCAGGGACTCATGCATCAGCTTCATCTTTGGCAGGACAAGGTAGCTACTGTTCTAATAACATAGCTGCATTATGAGATCAGCACAGTCCAAGTTCTAGCAGGTACCTACTGCTTACAAATATAGATATTTTTAAATATAGATATCTATATGCTTATAAATAAAGAGCCTTTTTCAGGCAGCACCTAATAAAGTAAACTCTTCCTGCCACGAATCAGAGCAGAACCACAACAGTGATGAGAAAAGGCAGCTTCTGGTTCCAGGTAAATGGAATGAACGACAGGTTCTTTCTGCAGACTCTTTGAGTCCCAGAATTATCTCAGAAGATTTCCTCAGATTTCAAATCTTCTTCTACTGTAAATAAGAAAAATTCCTCACCTTCTTAGACCACCTGTCACCTGCAGAAGCAGGTCAGGTGAAAGTCTAGCAAAGCCTCGGTTACAACCTATGGCAGAAATAAGTCAACATTCAGACCTCCAGGCCTGTGATTACTGCTCGAGTCTTTTGTGCACAGCTCTACAACTACCTACTGATAATCAGACTCTGCACAGATTCTTGTGGAGTTTACAGAACTCATCAAAATACCCATACTTTTGGATGCATGAGATGACTCCAGAAGCAAGGATTTGGTTTCCTACCATGCAGCACAAACAGGAGCTAATGTCTGCTCTAGATCCATGAGCCCTGCCAACTATACAGGCTGCTATTTGGTAAGGAAGCAGCTTCACATTCTTCTGTTGGATCATTCAGCCCAAACGCTATGACTGGTTAGCCTGCACAGAAATATCCTAAGTCTTTCAAGAAACTGAATTTCAGCTGAATTTTATAAACTTGAAGCCAGTACGTGATATGCAGAATGAGTAGGTTAGTTTCCAGTTGATCTTATCTTCTCCCTCCTGCATGTCCTCAGGACACTTTCCAAGACTCTAGATTTACACAGCAGCTTGAATCCACATGAAGTAAAACTTCAAGAGCTTGGTATTCATTCTTCAGGAAGGCAGCATGCCCCCCACTGGAATAGTACACACCAGAGGGAGAATGCATTTAGGATGCAATCCTAGAAGGGCTAAAAGCAGGGTCTGAAGTTTTGTAGGTTTTGGTTTATTTTCTAGTGAAGATCATGTATTCTTCAGCCCAAAATCCCAGCTTCTAAAAATTCAACTTCAGTTTTCACCTATCCTGAGTTAGCAAGCGAGTAGCTTACCTGGATAGTAAACCCACTGAAGCAGTTGTCCACAAAGAAAATGAAAGAGGTGGTTCCACTAGGTTTGAGTCACAAAATCATTAAGGTTGGAAAAGATCTCTAAGATCATCTAGTCTGGTTCACCTGCCACCAATTCGGCCAAGTAAACAATGTTCCTTAGCACCACATCTGCACATTTCTTGAATGCCACCAGGGATTCTACTACCTCCTTAAGCAGCCCATTCCAGTGCCTGACCAGTCTTTTGGAGAAGTTTTTCCTAATGCCCAACCTGAACCTCCCCTAGTGTAATTTGATGTCCTTCCCTCTTGTCCTATCACTGGTTACCTGGGAGAATAGATTGAGCCCCACCTCAACACAGCCTCCTTTCAGGTAGTTGCAGAGGGCAGTAAGCTTGCCCCAAGCCAGTTTCCTCAGTCACTCCTCATAAGTCTTGTGCTCTAGTTCCCTCACCAGCTTTGCTGGACTTCTCTAAACATGCCCCAAGGCCTCAGTGTTTGTAGCAAAAGGTCCAAATCTGAACAGAAAACTCAAGGTGCAGCCTCACTAGAGGTAAGTACAGGGGGACAGTCACATCACTGGTCCTGCTGGCTATGCTATTTCTGATACAAGCCAGGATACCGCTGGCCTTCTTGCCCACCTGGGCACACAGCTGGCTCACGTTCAGTGAGTGTCAACCAACCCACCCACATCCTTTTCCTCTGCAAAGCCTTCCAGCCACTCTGCCCCAAGCCTGCAGCACTGCACGGGGTTGTTGTGCCCATAGTGCCAGAATCAGACATGTTGAACTTCCTCCCAGCTTGGTGTCATCTCCAGTCTTACTGAGGGTACACTTAATTCCCTCACTCAGGTCATCAACAAAGATATTAAGCTGGACGGGTCCTAGTGCCAACCCCTGCAGAATATCACTCATGATGGGTCACCAGCTGGATTTTACTCCATCCACAATCACTCCCTGGGCCTGGCCATTCAGTCAGATCCTTACTCAGCAAAGAATGTACCACAGGCTGTCAGGTTTCCCAGGAGAATACTATGGGAGACATTGTCAAAGGTTTTGCTGAAGTCTAGGTAGATAGACTACAACAACAGCCTTTCCCTCATCCACCAGGCGTGTTACCTGGTCATAGAAGGAGATTATGCTGGTCAAGCAGGACTGGCCTTTCAAGAACCTATGCTGGCAGGGCCTGATCCCCCCAGTTGTTCTGCACATGTTGCATGATTTCACTTAAGATGATCCTGGCACCAAAGTCAGGCTGACAGACCTACAGTTTGCTGGATCCTCCCTATGACCCTTCTTGTAGACAGGGGACACACTGGCAAGCCTCCAGTCCTCTGGGACCATTTGGTTTACCAGGACCATTGATGGGTGGAAAATGGCTTGGCAATCATCTCTGTCAGCATCCTCAGGTGGATCCCATCTGGCCTCACGGACCTGTGACAGTCCAGGTGGACTGACAAGTCTCTGACTGTTTTGATCTGAACTTTGAGGGGTTTACTCTGCTCTCAACCCAGACTTCCAGGTCAGGAGCTGAGTATCCCAAGGACAACAGGTCTGGCAATTAAATGCAGACACAAAGCAGATATTGAGAACTTTCCTTATCCTCAGTGGTCATGTTTCCCACCACATCTAGTAAAAGATGAACATTAATCCATTTGTGAAAAGATTTTTTGTTCTCTTTCTACAGTGGCCAAATTGAGCTCAACTGAGCTTTAGCCTTCCCAGTTTTTTCCCTGCATATCCTAGCAATTTCCTTGTTCTTTTCCCAAGGTTGCCTGTCCCTTCTTACTCAGGAGATAGATTTTCTTTTTTCTCATGGAGCATCAGAAAACATTTCCTAATCAGCCACAATTCTTCTTTCTCACTGGCTCATCTTACTGCATGGGAGGGTGAGGGAACAGCCTGCTCCTGCACCTTTAAGACTTCTCTATCAAGGAGCATCCAGCCCTCCTGTACCACTTCACCCTTCAGAACTGAATCCCAAGAGACCTTCCCAACCAGTGTCCTGCACAGTTCAAAGTCTGCCCTTCAAAGTCCAAGGCAGCAGTTTTGCTGGGTCCTCTTTCTGACTTCATGAAGAATTGAGAACTCTTATGATTTCATGGTCGCTCTACCCAAAACAGATCCCGACCTCCTCATCTCCCACCAGACCTCCTCTGTTTGTGTACAACAGATCTAGCAGGTGAGCTCCCTTACCAGCTGCAACAGGAAGTTGTCTTCCATACACCCTAGAAACCTCCTAGACTGGTTCCTCTGCGCTGTATTGTATTTCTAGCATAGATTAAAGAAGGTGAAATTGCCCATGAGAACAAGGGAAGGCAATCACTCAGTTTTTGCCAGCTGCTCACAGAACACGTCATCCATCCCTTTATCCTGGTTAGGCAGTCTATAACCGACTCTCACCAGGATGACCACCTTGGTGGCCTTCCTCCTGACCTTCACCCATAGAGACTCAACTTTATCATTCCCAGTTCAGAGCACTACAACACTGAAATGCCCTCTAACAAAGAGCCACACCACCACCCCTCCTTCCCTGCCTTTCTGAAGACTTTATAGCCATCCACTGCAGCACTCCAGTCATGAGAGCGATCCCACCATGCTTCAGTAGCGACAACTAAGTCATAGTTTGCCCATACTACAATGGCTTCCAGCTACTCTTCTTTTACAGAAAAGAAGGCTCCAGGGAGATCACATTGTGGCCTTCCAGTACTTGAAGTGAACATATGAACAGGAGGGAGCATGACTGTTTAAAAGGGTTTAAGAAGAGGGGGAATGGTTTTAAACTAAGATGGGGAGGTTTAGGTTAGATATTAGGAGGAAGTTTTTCCACACAGAAGATGGTGATGCACTGGAACTCCTCCAGGTTGCCCAAGGAGGTTGTGGCTGCCCAATCCCTGGAGGCATTCAAGGCCACGCTGGATGTGGCTCTGGGCAGCCTGGTCTGGTTGTTGGAAACTTTGAGCATGGCAGGGAGGTTGCACTAGATGATCACTATGGTTCTTTTCAGCCCAGGCCATTCTATGATTCTATTATATGGTTCTACAGTTCTACTGTTTGTTGCCCAAGCTGCTTGTATTGGTGAAGATGCACTTCAGCTGAGCCATCTGCCTCATCCGCCACTCAGGCACTGTTTCCCCAGGCTCATCTCAAGCAGTCCTGCTTTTATCCCCTTCCCCTTTCATACCTTTCAAAGCTCTCAATGAGCTTTGCCAGCTTCTGTGCTAGGATTTGTTCCCTCTTTGTGACAGGCGAGACCCATCAGCAGCCCTTAGGTCAGGTGCTGACTAAACTGCCCTAAAAGTTGTCCAAGCACAGATAATCTCACTTCTGAAAAGGATTAGCCTGAAGCTACCTGATGTTGCAAGTACTTTGTTCTCATTAAACAGGTATAAAATGACGTAAGAGACATCTGGAGAGACCGTATGGAAATGTTGCTGTTTAGAGGCAAAGTTAAGTACACGCATCTTCAATTAATCCTACCAACATCAGTGATTTTACACCCAGGTCTGTACCACTTGTGGAGCCTTGCTGTTTTGTTTCTACACTTGAACTGCCACATTTTCCTCCTTGTGCTTCAAGGCATTTTGTTGCCTTCCATTTCTCAGAGGCACAACCACAGACAGAGTGATGGCAAGGAGACAGTGATTCCATGCAGTGATTACAGTTGGGCTCTGGAACAGTCTTATTTTCATACCTCCAGTACTTAACAGTAAGTCTTAGCAGAATTGCTGCTGGTGACTGGAAAACTAAAGTAGTTTAAACACAAGCATTCAAAAACACTATAAAAGCTTGTATTAACTTGGCTCTCACAGACATGCTCACAGCATGACTTATCCCAGAGAGTTCTGAGGGAAGGTAGCTTAGGTTTCTGGAGTTCTCTACCACTGATCTGCACAGGTCAGCTCCAGGTGGGAAGAGAATACACATTTCCATTCTCCAGTTCATCCAGATCATGTCACTAACAGCACAGTTCCCCTCTGAAGGATCTCACCAAGCACCTGCACAAGACTGTTATCCAATACCAGCTGCAGGCAAATACATAAATTCTCTTCAGATATAAGTCAAGGGAAGAAAAAGTATTTGCATCCCCCTTGCTCAGTTTAATTGCTTTCCAGGCATTAGTATCTTTGTTTACCACATGTCGCCTTTGTTTCCTTGCACAACCCACTGAAAGTAATCAAAGCAAGGAGGCAGACTGCAAGGAAGGACAAATGCTATGGACACACTGAGAAAAGGAAGAAGAAAGAGCAGTCTTTCTCTGCAAGATAAAAGAAACAAAACACCCACACAGTTAACTGAAACTCCAAAGCCTTACAAATTCCCAGGAGAAAGTAACACATAATTTCTACATCAATCCACAAACAGAATGGTGTTAAACTGCATTTTGACAAAAGCTGCAAGAACCACCCTCTGACACTGGACCTGTAATTCTAGAAAAGGGGAAGTGTGCACAGAGACATCAGCTCCTGACATCCCTCTCCATAAAGAGGAACAAGAGCACTGTGTGGGGGCATACTCACCAGAAACTAGTTTGCACTTTCAAAAGTAGTCTGAATTTCCCACTATATTAATAATCTAGAATCAGATTGCAAAATTGAGGCTATTTTAAGAGTAATACAGACTGAGCTCTAGTGAGAAGCAAACCTTCTTGCTATCACCTGGAAATATATCAGTAGAGGAGCGATAGTGCCAAGCAACGAAAGATTACAGGCACTGATCTTTCACCTTCCAGCTCTAGAAGATATTATGCAGCAAGCTGGTTGGGCAGAAAGCCCTAATGGAGCATGCACGCATCCAAGCCTCACTTCCAGCATTTCCAGCAGTATTATTGGTATTCTGTGCATCCAACCAACAAGCTACTTCTGAGGTCTGACTAGATAAAGACCGTATCAGTTTGCTCTTGGGAAATTTTAAGTATGTGTTACGGGGCAGCAACTTGCCAAGCCATGAACCCTGATGATTTTATTCTGTAACTCATCACTCAAACTAATATTTCTCCTATGTAGGTCTACGCTGCCTAGAAACTTAGAACTTCCCAGTACCCCTAAAAACACACAAATTTCAGATACAGCAGCTGATCTTAATGGCATGCAGTTTAGTACCACCTAAGACCTGGAAGCACTCTTGCTAACAAAGGTATCACTCTTAGAGGACTTTGTGTTTGTACTACAGCCTATTTGGCTGGACAGGGAAACACTAAAACAAATGCACTTCAGAGACACTACAAACTGACACAGACAGGTCCCAAGCATTCTCATGCAGGTCATGGGATTCTTACCTCCTCCCTCAGGCTAACAGCCAAGCTTACAGGATGGATTATTTTACTCTGTGGTTTGTTTTCCCATAAATCACCTCAGTTAGGCTAACCAGAGCAAAAATGTGGGCACAGAAGTGTTTCCTGCAAACAGTATTTTCAGTAAGAGCAACCTCTTAGCTATGTCCCAGGGGTCTCCAAAGACTTGGCAACAATATGCCTTATTTCCACTGTTTCTGTGCAAGCAGTCATAGAAAGGTGTCATATACCAGACCAGACCATCTGCTCACACAGTCTGGCTATCTGCCTATTTCCTCACAGACACCTTAAGAGAGTAGCCCCTTTTCCTAATCTGAAGAGAAAGCTATGGATTGCCACACTGAAGTTGAAAGTAGTTCCAGTTATACTTTAAAAATTAGGGTAATGAGTAGCATCTCACTAATGTTTTTACAGCAGTTAAGACAAATCTATCAGTATTACTAATAAGCTGTGCTACTTGTGAACAAAAGCAAAAAGGCTTTAGGGACCAAGCACCTGAACTATGCATGTTGTTATTCTGAGTAGTTACTTCAGTGAAATGGAAAGGGATAAGACATTTTTTACTTACTAACTCTCACTAACAGGACGCACACTTCTGCACACCCCTTGAATAGAAAGGAAAGTAAGGAGTTACAGGATGCTTGCCTCACCCTACAAACCCCTTTCTGTGGCAAGTTACTTTAGTATGCAAAAAGATACTTCAACAAGTTCACAGGATGAACTGTTCTCTTGGAAGACATTCCCAGATCCCAGGTTAGATTCTACATCAGTTCACAAAGCAGAGTCCTTGCAGAAAGCTTTATTTAGCTTGCTGAGTGGAAAGCCAATCTGGCTACTACCCAGCAAGATTAATTCATAGATATGTCAAAGCTGTAGAAAGTAGTGGAAGTGCCTGTCACCTGACAGAACACAAGTGAGTTTAATGTTTGAGTAGGCTTGGTTTTGCATCCTTCAGCAGAGCAAACTTGTGTGGTTTCTTTCTTCTGGTCCTCAGCAGAAGGGAAGAGGCAGCAGTGCCCTCGGAGCACAGATTTCCACAAACTGCAGAAGGTTCATGTTTTCAGAAACATTCAGAAAGACCTTTTGAATCAAAACTTAATTACTGTTCCCTAGCTGTGTAAAGTTCCATGTCCTTCCAATACTGTTTTAAGAATACTGCTCATTTACAAGACTTGAATTACTGTGAATGGGATTCTGTAGCTGTGCACACAGAAAGACCATAAACCATTTAAACATGCTAAAAAGCACCTTGATAATGAACATGTCTAACACACCCACAGTTTTGTTTCAAGCTTTGTTTTCGGAACCTTAGCTATCACTGTTTAAGAGCAGAGCAGCAGCAAGGATTCAAGCTTCAAGCAGGAAAAATCTGAATTCAGCATATGACTAGGAGTCATCCACACTCCAAGAAGGCAGAATTTATATTTGATTAAAGACTGGACAAGGTTAACAAACTGTTCTAACTAAACTGCTTTCTTTTAGAAACAACTCTTCAGGTATACCTGATACCGCTTCTTTCCCATTCATACTCTAGTAGAAGCATATTTAGGTGGGTTGCAGATTTAACCTTTACCTTGGTATCCACAGTACTGATTGGGATGAAATGCTCCTAAGAGCAAACACCAACACTTAAAAAATCTGAACAGACACAAAGGCCTTTGTTCTGTATGTCTAGGGAAAGGAGAGAGAAAAAATGGGAAGAGAAGATAAGAGAAGGCTGGAAAGCAGCTATTCTGGCCACCGCTGTGTTTAAACAAGTACAAATACACTTCCACTTCGCATTATGACACAGATTTCTCATGCTCGCCACTTCAGATATGTTGCATTAGCATTCCCCCAGACAGTGTAAACAGAGTTTCATGAAAGCAAATCAGACTGTCTGTTCATCTCACATTTTAATCTCAAGCTCTGGAAGAGTTGGAGGAGGGCGCACTTGGAGGAGCTCTCAGAGATAGTCTGCAGGTGCAGTTTATGGGACAGCCCTCAATTACATTTGCTGATTAATAGTATGTTTTCCAGCAGAATGGGATTTGCTCCAAAGAGGGGAAATAAACAAAGTGCGTAACTGTTGGAAGCAAAAAAAAAAAAAAAAAGAAAAAAAAAAAGAAAAAGCCAGTTAAGACTACTTCATTCTCCACTTCAAGAAAGGTGAGTACACGTATTTTCTCACAATACAAGAAAAAAAAAAAAAAAAACTTATCTAGAGTCCCATAAGAGGGAAAAACAAGGGATGAAATCTATTTTCTGACTTGTCTGCAGAAACACCCTTAATTTTTATGGCCCTAGGCTCATGACAGGCACTGTGGCACATACAGACATTTACCACAAAGGACTGCAAGAGCTAAAGTACACTGATCCAGGAGCATACTGGTCAGCAAAATGAAAGCCAGCGTACACATCCTCAAGAGGCCATGATGATCAGTGACAATAAGTGGTATTGATTAAAAACTTTCCAGGGACAGTCTTGGTAACAATCCAAAACACAGCTCTGTATTGGCAGCACACAAGACTTTCACATCCAATCAGCCTTGAAGGAGTATTTAAAAGGCAACAGCAAAAGTGCCAGTCCTACCCAGGTAAGCAAGGGTTTAGGCACTGCCTGGAGCAATCACCATTCAAAAATGTGTCCATGCTTTCGCCACTGAGTTAGCAGGAAATTGCTCTTGCAAACACCATCCGCAGCACCAAGGGAAAGGAGGCCTCTCTTCCATTAAACAAGACATGCACTGAAACATATTCCTTTCATGCTACCTCATATCATTCAAAGTTAATAGAAAAGGAAGGCCAACTGTGCAGACTCGGTTTAATGCAAGTTTTTAGGATCCCGGGATGCCCTTCAGAAGGATGCAACTAGTTCCAATAAAGCACTGTACAGCAACACCTCCCCATGTGGGCATGGGGAACATGCTTCCAGCTTTATCAGTCCATACAACAGAGAAGCTCTACCTCTTGCCAGCGTTTCGGTGTTAAGAGTCTACTAGGTACTTTCATCAGATTAGCACTGTTAGTGTGGTTTAGCCTTCATTTTTTAAGCTTCAATACTACTCAAATCCAGAACAGAGAATGAGAATCAGGCTTAGAAGCCATTAACAGCATGACAGACCACTTCAATTATCCTTTTTCTAGGCAAGCCAATTCTTCTCACAAGAATGCCCATCACACTCCTTAAATTTAGGGCAACATCTGGAAGCAAGTAAATCCAGTTGCTATTTACATTTAATTTGTTTTATTTTCATGGCAGGTGGAGTACTAAACATTTTTAAGATGCTCCTCCATACTAGTGCAGCTCTCTTCAGCCTAAGATGCATAAGGACACAAACCTGAATCAAACAGCAGTCCTTCTTTAGAATCTACAGAGAAACAACCACTTTCCAGAGTAGCTTCTTGCCTACTGCTCATTGCTTCACTGGAGAAACACAGCAGAAGCTCTGGATGTGGATGTGGTCCTAACTAGATCCACTAAACTCACATTCCCTATATGCTTATTCAGACAGATACTTTCTCTTTGGGCATTACAGCATTACCCACAGCAGAAGACAACGTCTTCTCCTGCTCCCCTACCCCCATATAAGAAATAAAACAGGTCCCAAAAACTGTTTTGTAGGTTGGTCCAGCACTAGGAACTAAACTTATTAAAAAGCTGCAACTCACTGCAATTGTTTTTCATCCTCAGTTTGTCATGGCAGCGTTGCTAGTCCTAATTTGCTGTTAGCTATTGCCCTTAGTTACAGTAAGAAAAACAGATTCCCTTGTTTTTCAAGAATTTACTAGCAGACTTTTACTTTAGGGTTGCAGCTGCCACCCTAAGGTGTTAAGGTGTTTTGTTGTTGTTGTTGTTTTGGTTGAGAGGGTCTTTTTGTCCAGTTTGCTTTTTTTTTTTTTTATGGTGTTGGGTTTTTGCTTTTTTTGTTTGTCTTCTGACTCACTTCACTGTATACAGGATAGCTTGGTCTGCGAGCTTTACTGCAAATCTGGCTCAGGCTGTTGAATTAGCAACAGCTTTCAGAACAGCTCTGCACTGAATATCATGCTCAAGGGTTGCAGAGAATACATTTTAGCGATGCTGCTTCAAAGAAACACACAAGATCAAACACCATTTTTAACTGCTGCAGTGCGCTCTGCAGACTGAGAACACACACATTTGCAGCACCTAAACTGTCCTCGAGATGGTAAGTAGGTTTTAATTTAGCTAAGCTAATACTAAGTTACACCTCACTGCACTGTAAAAGCTCCTGTCTCATTCTCTGACCTATTTAGAGAGACCAGCCTCTCCACACAGATAAGGATGTGAGTGGCTACTGCAGCAGCTAGATGATGTATCTGAGATACCAGAGAGGTAGTCTGCAATGCTAGAAGAAATCAGGACAATAGCTTGCACGTTAATCTTGGAACTGACATCTTCCACATCCACGTGTCAACGGGAAGGCCTTGGAATTCATCCTTTATCACTCAGGTCATTAGTTGCAGAAATAATGCTGCCTGAGGTTTATCACAAGCCTCTGCGATACGTACAGAGAATGATGTGCCCTAAGAGAAATGATGCCCTAAAAGAAAAGACCGTTTGAACCTATTTATCCTGTGTACTCTGCCCTGCTTACCATTAGGGAGCCCACAGAGCACTTAGCAGCTCTCTTAGGTCTGAGAGGTTCCAGCAGAAGCAGCCCAAAAGATTCTTTCCAACCACCAAGCATAACTTTTTCCACAATGACCAAAAACAAGTCACTGCCAAGACTCACCCTTCTAAAACATAGCTGAAGTTAAGAACCAAGTTCCTGTATGTATGTTTTCAACGTCTGACTGTTTTCAGCGCTCTTTGTCATAAACCATTATAAAAGTAATATTTTAGAAAAGATTATGAAAGCTTATGCAATTATGAAAGATTATGCAACACTGAATTAAAGCTCAAGGTATATTACCTTCTCCGTTAAGTTGAAATAAGACCCACAAAGCAGTCATTCAGTTGTACATTAGGAGCTACGCTCATTTTTACCAGATGGCAAGATTAATAAAATAACAGTGCTAAGACAGTTAAGTTAATGCAAGTGTTTGTTCAATTAAGTGTCAGCTATCCTTTACTTTGGTCAGAAGAGATGAGAACTGTGAATTCCAGACAAACACGCTGTACCGAGAAGTTGTGTATCACAGAAAGATCACCACACTAAGTTTTACAATACCAGAGCATCTACACAGTAAAGTATTATGAAAGCATGCTTATCAATAAATTCCAATTTCTGTAAGGAAGGCAACTAACTGTAAGCAACAACACCAGGGTAGTCTAACCCGATGTGGAAGTCTGGAACGAGTAGAATAAAGCCCCCACGCTTCAGGTGGAGAGAGAGAACCCCAATCCCATTTGGATTGTCCTAAGACCATGGGACCAGATGGGATCCACTCAGGGGTGAGCCAGTGGAGGTGACTGCCAAGCCATTTTACACCATCTATTAGTGTTCCTGGTCAACTGGAGAGGAACCAGAGGACTGGAGGCTTGCCCGCGTGACTCCCATCTACAAGAAGGGCCACAAAGAGGGATCCAGAGAACTTCATGGCTGTTAGCTTGACCTCAGTGCCAGAGAAAGTTATGGAAGAGATTATCCTAAGTGAAATCAAGCAACATGTGCAAGTCAATCAGGGGATAAGGTCCAGCCAGCACGGGCTCATGAAAGGCAGGTCCTACACGACAAAACTCATTTCCTTCTATGACCAGGTAACCTGCCTGGTGGATGAGGGAAAGGCTGTTGACATAGTCTACCTAGACTTCAGAAAAGCCTTTGACACTGCCTCCCACAGTATTCACCTGAAGAAGCCAGCAGCCCATGGCTTGGACTTGTACGCTCTTTTGAGTAAAAAACTGGCTGGATTGCTGGCTCCAGAGCATGGTGGTGAACAGAGTTCAATCCAGCTGGCAACCAGTCGCAAGAAGTGTTCTCCAGGGGTCAGTTCCGAGGCCCATCCTTCTTAATGATAGGACATGAGGCAATGGGTGCAAGCTGGAACACAGGAGGTTCCACATAAATATGAGAAAAAACTTCTTCACACTAAGGGTAACAGAACACAGGATCAGGATGTCCAGAGAGGTCATGAGGTCTCTTTCTCTGGAGACATTCAACTCCCTCCTGTGTGACCTAATCTAGGTGTTCCTGCTCCAGCAGGGGGATTGCACTAGATGATCTTTCAAGGTCCCTTCCAATCCCTGACATTCTGTGATTCTGTAATTGAGTGAAGCTTCAGTAAGACTGCAGATGACACCAAGTTGCAGGAAGTGTCAATCTGTCTGAAAGTAGGAATGCTCTACAGAGTGACATGGGGCAGGTTGGATCTCTGGATTGAGGCCAATGAGATGAAGTCCAACAAGACCAAGTGTCTGATCATGTACTTTGAGCACAACAGCCTCTAGCAATGCTACACACTTGGGACAGACTGGCTAAAAGGCTGTGTGGAAGAAACAATACCTGGGGGTATTGTTCAGCTGAGCACTGACCATGAGCCAGCAGTGTGCCCCGATGACCAAGAAGGCCAGTGGCTTGTATCAGAAATAGTGAAACCAGCAGCAGCACAGAGGTGATCATCTCTCTGTACTCAGCACTGGTGAGGACACACTTTGAGTACTGCGTTCAATTTGGCACTCCTCACCATGAGAAAGACATCAAGCGCTGGAGACATTCAGAGAAGGGCAACAAAGCTACCAGGAGACTGGAGCACAAGTCTTATGGAGGGCAGCTAAGGGAGCTGGATTGCTTGGTCTGAAGAAGAGGATGCTCAGAGGAGATCTTACTGCCTCTCTGCAACTGCCTGAGAGGAGGCTGTGTTGAGGTGAAGGTCAATTCATCCTTCCGGATTACAGTGATAGGATGAGAAGGAATGATTTCAAGTTGCACCAGAAGAGAGTCAAGATGGATACTAGGAAAAATTTCTCTGCAAAAGAGTGGTCAGGCACTGGAATGGGCTGCCAGGGAGGCAGAGGGGTCACCATTCCTGTGGAATGTGGCACCAGGGAACATGGTTTAGCGAGGAAATATTGGTGGTGGGTGGACAATTGGACTAGATGATCTTAGAGTTTTTTTCCAACCTTAACAATTCTGTTTATCCACTATTACACTCTGGGCTGTCTACAAGCAGAAGGGAGACAGGAACTCTGTCCTTTCAGTGAGGTAACATAGTATTACCCTAGCCAAGAGATGTCAGTTTATGAGACACAATGGGTTGAGGAAGCAGTTCTAGGTAATATCCTTAAGAGAGATGTGAAATCAGACTCAGCCAGCAGCGTTACTACAGGCAGAGCACTGACGTCAAGTTGAAAGCCATGCCAGGTTTCAGTTAGGTCTTTTAATGAGGTGATCAGAAATGACCTACCAGATGTGTACACAGTGCAACAGAAGACACAGCAATTCCTTTAAACAGCTATCTAAATCTCACATTCAAGGAATAAGACAAGCATATGGCAGACAGGTGCTTGTTTCTAAAAGCTTCCTGGTTTAAGAAACAGGGTCCAAGAATTTAATAATGCCAACAGCACTTGACATTCTCATCTACTATGTAGCATTACTTCTCCACTCAGTGCAATGACTGTTAAGCAATCCTGAGATGATGGACCAAAGCACAGCAGGACCACAACCTCACACTTCCAGAGAGCAGACTTTGACCTCTTTAGGGATCTGCTGGAAAAAATAGATACAGCCTTAGGAGATAAGAGACATCCAGCACAACTAGCTGATTTCCATAGAACACCTCCCCATCCTCAGATGTGGCCAACCAAGTAAGCAAGAAATGGACCAAAGGCAGCAGGAGGCCTTTCCTGACTTAATTCTAATATAAAAAGAAATGTGAGAGATAGCAGTAGGGATAGATGACCCAGAAGGAATAAAGAGATGGGATTAGTGGGATGGAGACAGATCTAGCAGATGAGGATACCAACAGTAATTAAGGTTTTTAAGGGTGTAACCAGCAGCAAAACAAAATGAAAGGAAAACACAGTCCTCATGCTAAAATGTGGCAGAGGACCTGATGACAAGGAATCAGAAAAGGTCAACATCATCAGGGCTATCTCCACTTCAGCCTTCACTGACAGGAACCTGTGGCCCTCTAAGGCCAGAGGGAAAACTTACAGTCAGTCAGGGAAATCAGCTTAGGAAACAATTCAACAAATTGGACAGATACAAACCCACAGGCAAAAATTAAAAAGACTCATACGTGCTGAGGGAGCTGGCCAATGCCACTAATGTCAGTTTGGATTATCTTATCTTTATGATGGTGACCAAGGGAGGCGCCTGAATACTGAGGAGCAGGGGAAAGGGAAATAACTAATACACCACTTGTTTCTTCAGGAAGGCTGATCAATGGACCCACAGGCCAGTCGACTTCACCTTGAACCCTGGGAAGAAGATAATATTGGAAACCTTATTTTCTCAGTTACTATATGAATCTCATATTCCCATAGATTGGAACCAGGCTTGATTCATCCCACACTGACATAGTTTCATGACTTCACCAGCTTCAGTTCCTGACTTTTTTTCCTAGTCTCAGTCTCTTTAAAGACTGAAAATTTACCTCAGGCCTACTTTAAGAAAAGTACATGGTACTTGTCTAAGAGTTCTCATTTAGTCAGAAAAGAAAGAAGTTTGTAGAAGGTTAAGCAGATTTATTTTAAGCTTTCAGATTATACTGCAAACTGGTTTCATTTGTGGGTGGATGAAGAGCAATAATTAAACTAGCAACCAAGGAAGCTGGAAGCAGAGCTCCAGACTCTCAGTATATTTTTTGCTGGGAAGTTGCCAGGCTCCCTTCCAGAATATGAGTGCTAAGTAAAAACACTCCAGCAACTGCACCAAGTATTTATACTCAATCAGGTGCTAATACAGGCCTAAGCATTCACCAGGGTGGTAGCTGGAATCAGATGAGCAAAGGGTCACATGCAAGCAATAGTTTCCAGTTAGCACACACAGACATTTGGAGTTCTAGCTGCCTCCTCCATGCATTAGCAAATTTCTAGCTATGCATTGCAAATCTGGTAATCCACATGCAAACTGCCTGATACACTCCCTACAAAACAGCCTTGAAGCTCAGTTCATCTGCCTAGTATTAATATAAGCAACCAAAAGTCACACATATCTTCAAAGAATAAAAGCTACACAGGTTATAGGCCACAAAGCACTATGAAGGGAGTCAAGGGTTCTGAAAGAGGACAAGCAAATCCCCACTGAAGTCCTGCTCAGATTTTAGCTAACACAGCTCACAATGAGGCCTCACGCATGCTGGGAGCAGCACCATTCGATTAAAGCAGGTATGTAAGTATGTAAGAGAGGATGGACAGGAAAAGATAGAAGCCATTATCATCTGCAACTCACAATCTCCTGCAGGCACAATTCTTGCATACTGACTGCCAGCAGTCTCTTCAGAATCCACTAATCTTTGGAAATGGCAAAGAACAAAATTTCCCACATAGGGCAACTCTCCCAAAACGTTTTTGTGGTGGATCCATCAAAAGCTGGACCAGAAGCTTCCTACTGTGATGCTATGCCTGAACCGTGACAGAGGAGGAAGGATGAGAGCTGTCAGTCAGTAGGGAACTATTCCTCTCAAAGGTGAGGAAACTGAAAGTCACAAGATACCAGTTAAAGAACTCGTGAATTAAGAGATAAATCTGTGATTTCACGTTAGACTAGTCTGTATGAAGCAGACCAAGACACTGCTTGTTTTCTCTCCAAATGAGCTTATAAAATAAAGTTTAATGTACAGAATACGTTGTCTTGTAAACTTGATAGATCCAAGTGGACTGTGACACTAGCACAGGTGGAACACTACAGCTTTTGGAGCAGAAGACAAGAACTCAGCCCTGGCAGTCAGACCTCGTCCAGCAGTTGTTGGTCTCAAAGCAGACCATAGAAGGAACGGCCAATGCCACCATTAGGAAGCTGCTCTCATGACACTAGACTAAAGAGATGGCAAAGACAACAACAGTGGAGGACAGCAGGAGTAAGCCAAACAGAATACTTTATTTCTAATTCTGAACAGCCTGGCACTTCCAATGTTTAGTAACAGCCTATTAAAGCAGTGTAACCCCAGCAGAGCTAGATCCCAACTCTTATAATAATTCTACAATAATTTGGGTACAATTACACAGCAGCATATCACATACTTCTCACCTCTGCTCTAAACCCAGCAAGCTCTTAATGCTACCTTCTATCCTAACAGTCAGTGTTTTTCCTAGACTGTACAGTAGATTCACTACTGAAGGTGACAAAATGGTGAAGTAGTCACATAGCTACATGCAAGCAGAACTTCCCTTTCTTTTCTTTCCTCCAGAAAAAAAAAAAAAAAAAAGATAAATCCACACTGACACTTCCCCACTGGTCTTACCTTCCTCAGCAGAGAATCTGCTTGGAAAAGCACACCTCAGTTAGCGGGTGCGCAGGCCTTTCAAAAGCTTGCTTTAAGAATTCTCAGGACATCACCACATATTCCGAGGGATTGCTTCCTCCTGCATGTTTCCCTCTCACCTGAGATCAGGGGGTCAGCACTGCTTAGGTTTAGCTTCAGCAGTGTCCTTGTTTGGAGGCTGCCAAGGGTACGGGAAGAAAAAGTCTGAAAAAG
Source organism: Lagopus leucura (assembly GCF_019238085.1). Classification (NCBI taxonomy): domain Eukaryota; kingdom Metazoa; phylum Chordata; class Aves; order Galliformes; family Phasianidae; genus Lagopus; species Lagopus leucura. The sequence continues at coordinate 918,208 of NW_024962285.1, read as the reverse complement.
CTGATGGAGGTCAGACATCAAGTCTAATTGCATGAAGCACTGTTTATCCTGAGGGGAACAGAATGCTTTATAGAAAGATCGGCCAACTCAGAAATACTTCAGAGATAAAAGCCTGCAGCTCAAGTATTTTATTTTTGTTGCAGAACCACTACAAATGCTGAGTATTTAGCCAGATATGCCCACCTTAATGAGGAAGTTACAGGCTCTTAAAACAGCTTTCTTCCCTACAAGATGAAGACATTATTTCAGACAATAAATATTCTGAAGCACTCTTCATAAGATTCACAGTAGTCCTCTGCTCCAAACCAGAGAAGCTGCAGAAAATGACACACAAGGATTTCCTTCCCCTTCCCCTGACCAACTGATTCAAGATGATTAGCCAATGTTCTCAAAAGAAAACTAAAATTTTATGAGACTTCAAACTCAGACAAGGACTAAGCTACCAGCCTATTGCCAAGTTTGAATCAAAAAACAGAGGGACACATGCAGGCCATATTCCTGCCCTCCAAGTTCCTCTGACTCAGGAGAAAGTAGCGTCCTCACTTATCCACTCCAAAAAGGCAAGAAAACCATGCTTTAAAGAATGCAAAGCTGCAATGGCACAGATTCAACCACTTCAGGCTGCACATCTGTGGCGGTGGAAACTGAAGCACTACTTTAAAGTCAGACAAATTCCTTTACTCCCGCACTTTCCTGACAGGATTCCAGTCTCAGGGCAGGAGGCCTTTATCTCACAGCAACGTTTAGGAAGTGTTTGCTCAGAGCAGATAAAAAGAATCCAGAAAAAGCAAGTTATGCAGTTCATGGTGATGGGTCAGCAGCTGTGCTACCCTTCTATGGACTGTCCTAACACAGGCATGGCTTTGGGGTGTTTCTAACAGAAGCTTACTGACTCAGAGCCACTTCAGCAAAAGAGACCAACCCACTCATGTCCTGCAGTGCCAGACTCCACCACTCCCCCAGAAGATCCACAGAAAGCCAAGAGAATAGCTCCTACTCCAGCAACAATAAAGAGCGCGCGAAAAGATTTTGAGCTGCACTTCAATATGGACCTCTCTCTTTTACCTGCTTACTTCACTTCCATGAAGTGGACAAGAGAGCTAGCCTCGCCTTTTGGAAGACCAATGATCCACCACCAGCAATTCAGCATTAGAGATATTGCAACCACACAGAAGTCTCTATTTACCTCTACTTATAACAGTCATTCTACAGACTACTCACAAAGTGCAGACAGCTGAAGTTCATTACTGCCTTAAAAACATGAACGCTTGTTTGCTCACTGAGTTCTTCCTGAAGTGGCAAAGAAGTCAACTCATCTTTTTTCTTGCCAGCACTTGCCAGTATGTAAGTGGAAGAAGGGACAGCTTAGAGACAGTAGATCAGTTGGACCCCTTCCATCGGAAGGATCAGGCACTTGGCTTTTTTCTGCTAATTCAGCTAGAAAGAAAAAAAGAATGCTGCTCTCTTCCTACTGGAAATCCTTTTATTCCACAAGGCTCGTTACCCTGGTGCCATTTCCAGGTCAAGCACAGACCTCATCCCTTTTTTGCTCTTCCCTTTATAGCATGCCCATGCTTCCAAGCACACAGAACATGCAATATTACACAAAGCTACTAGAAGATGGACTTCACTGTGCTGCTGGGGGAGAAAATGGTAAAAACCTTCCCGATGAGCAGGAATTTGGCCTGGGGGCAGAAATACCTCTCCAGCCTCAGTTTGTGATCAGCTATCAGAGACAGCGGTACACTTCTCAGAGACCTTTCAGCAGCAACCACAAAGGAGCACGGTTGAGCTCTGAACACTCAAATCTCTGCAATACAGCTCAAGAATGAGGTTGAATGGGCATCGGTCAACCAAGTGGCTGCAGACCTCTGCTGTGTCCCAGGGAGGCCAGAAGACCCATAAAAGGAGCTGTCAATGACAACTGCCACAAATCTCACTTCACACATGGAAGCACTCATATCTCTGGGAGACCAGCAGGTCTGTGACATCTTGTAGGAACAACAGAAACGCTTAAAGCAAAAAAGTTGCTGCCTGTTCCCAGGAAATCCTGCCTTGCTGCTTTCCAGGAACTCTGCTCACAGACACACTCTGTCTTTGAGAGCTGTTAGCAGATGAGCACCAACAGAGGCAGACTCATCCACCATCACACCCAGAATCCGCAGCCGGGCACGCTTCACAGAGCCCTTCCTGACACACACTACGGGCTAGGAAGCAAAGAGAAGGCAGGCTGAGGTACTCACGCGACAGCATCCTTCCACACAGCCGCCGTGTGGAAGAAGCGGTTGGAGGCTCTGCTACGGAGCACAGAGCAGCCCCACGCGAAGGACCGACACCGCTCCAGCCACCGGGAGGGCACAGCCCTGCCCCGGCACCCACCTGCCACCCATGGCAGCGGCTCTCCTGCTTCGCTCCCCGGCGGGGAGCCGGGATGCAGCCGGGAAGGGGTTGCGGGGAGGCAGAGGTGCAGCCCTTCCCCCTCCGCTCGGGCCCCCCCCCGGCGCTCCTCTCGGCGGTGCCGTACCTTGTCGGCGATGCTGCGGGGCAGCAGCAGGTCGGGGCTGGGGGTGAGCGCCGGCCCCATCTCCTCGCTGCTGGAGGTGGCCAGAGGATGCGGCATCTCCCGCAGCGATTTGGGCCCGGAGGACGGGAGAGGCTTAGGAACGCCCGCCGCGCCGCCCGACATCGCGCCGTAGCCGGCCGGCAACCGCAGGCCTCGATGGGGAGCTGCGGGGCCGCGACCGGAGCCTGCCCGCCGCCACCGCACTACGAGGCGGCGGCGGAGGAGGAGCGGAAAGAGGTCGGAGGAGGAGGAGCGGGAGCAGCACCCGCCCCCAGGGCCCCGCCGCGCCACCTGCCGCCCCGCCCCGCCAGCGGAAGGCAGCCCGGCCCGCAACGAAGGCGGGGAGCGGGCCTGCGGCCGCCGTGTGTTCGTGAGCTTTAGGGTCATAGTACTGACCCAGCCATGGTTCAGAGTGCGAAAAAAATGTGTTTGTGTTGCGTTGTTGAGCGCTAATTAGACACAGTAGCACGCTACAGGGGAGAGACGCAGCACTTTTAAACCGTCGTAGCCCCTTACAGCTATATACTGGTATACAAAAATATGCACATGGATACGTGACCAGTCACAACTCCGGTGCTGTAAAGTTTCACTTGTCTTTAACGTCTGATGGAGTGCAGCCCACTGCCTGGAGGTGGGTGAGGAAGCCTACAGGTGGCAACTTGAGTAGCACAGCAGGACACATTTGAGAATGCAGCACTGTGGGCTTTCACAATAAAAACAAACAACCCTATCACTGTTACTCAGGAGAAAAGACCAAGCCACTTCTTTTCAGGCAGTTGCAGAGGGCAATGAGGTCTGCTCTCACCCTCCTCCAGACCAAGCAATCCGAAATAATACAGAATTTTTGAATTGTGTTAACACTCCAAAGCCCCAACTACGTTCCAGACTGCTATAAGAAGGAGGCTGTGAAGCATGCTCTGTTAGTTGCACTTAAGAAACAAAAACCTGTTTATCTATCAGGAAGAGGAAGCAGTATAAACTAGGTAGCTTTAATATATACAGTCCAGCTTTCTTCTAGAAACTCCACATCTTTTGTGGCAAATGCAACAGTGAGCCTGTGGGCAGGTTTGTGTATCCACTGCACTGCCCAGGAGACAGTATCCCTTCATGCATGCCTGTGTCTCAAAGGCTTATGACTTATTAGGTGCCCTTCCAACTTTTCCTTTAGGCATCCTCATCCAAACACATTTCCAGCTCAAACCCTTCTCCTTTGGGTGACATGGCAGGTCCCATGCTGCTGGAACTCAAGCATTTGGACTATGCTTTCAGACATAGGGACTGAATTTTGGGTGGTCCTATGTGGAGCCAGGATTGGGATTTGATGATCCCTGTGGATGATCTTTTCCAACTCAGGATATTCTATGGTCCTAAGGCTGGGACTCTCAGACTGGGGCAGAGAGTGCTTCTGGGACACTTGATTGCAGCCCCCAGTACCCATAGAAAGGAGGAGGTGGAGTTGGGCTCCACGCAGCAGTGCAGAGCAGCTGGGCAAGAGATACAGGGCATGAACTGAAACTGGAAATCCTTGATTGATATCAAGAACTTTTCCCCCCTGCAGACAGCTCTAAGTAGCAGAACAGGTTGCCAGAAAAAATTGTGCACTCTCTATCCTCAGATATTTTCTAGGTCTGACTGGGTAGAGCCCTAACCAATTTGGCCTGATCTCATGCCTGACTGTACTTTGAGCAGGAGATGTGACCACAGACCACCCAGGGTCCCTTCCAGCCTCAGTGATTCTGTGACTCAGATAACGTTTGTTGCTATAGAGGTCATATGTCTAGTTTCTAAAGTGATTTTCCTGTATACAAGGATGAAGTTCCAAGCTCTAGTGATTTATTTATTGGTTTAGCTCCCTGTGAATACTGTATGGCCAGCCAATGTGCCTCTGTTTACTAATCACATTTTTCTGTGTTGCCCTGGATGGTTTCTGCCTGGAGCTGAAACAGGTCATACTCAGTATTTTCATCTGATCCAAACTACTTAGAAACATTTTCAAACTGGATCACTACATTCAAAATGCAAAATTTGTGCCCAGTAAGCTGAAGTTTGGCTGTAAAAAAGTCAGAAGACATTAACAGAAGAACTTTTTATCTAGGAAAATATAGAAACCTGATGTTAATAATGTGGTGATTGTCTCAAATTCTCACTATATTTGTGTTTAAATTTCAAAATTCTAATGCCACAGAGTGCACTATAAAATCATGACAAGTAACTGCTGAGTAGGTCTCTTTCCTAGGTCATTTGTGGTCAGGTGAAGTCCCTGGTGACTGGAAAAAAAGGCAGTATCACTCTCACTTTAAAAAAATGTAGAAAGGATTACCCAGGAAACTACCAACCCATCAGTCTCACCTCTGGTTGCATGTCATAGAGCAGATCCTTCTGGAAGCTATGCTAAGGCACATGGAAGACAGGGAATTGATACAGGACAGCCAGCATGCTTCCCCAAGGGCAAGTCCTTCCTGACCAATCTAGTGATCTTGTGTGATGGAGTAACTCTGTCAATGGACAAGAGCCACTGATGTCATCTGTCGGGACTTCAGTAAAGCCTTTGACACCATCTTCCACAGCATCCTTCTCTCCAAGTTGGAAAGATATGTATTTGATGGGTGGGCTGTTTGATGGATAAGGAACTGTTTGCAAGATTGTTCACAGAGTGTGGTGGTCACTGATTCAGTGTGTGGATGGAGATCAGTGACGTGGAATCCCTCAGAGGTCAGTACTGGGACTGATGCTCTTCATTATCTTTATCAGTGACAACAACAGTGGAATCAAATGCACACTGAGCAAGTTTGTGAATGACAGCAAGCTGTGTGCTGTGGTGAACTTCCCAGATGAGATGGTATACCATCCAGAGAGGCTTAGATAGGCTGAAGCTGTCGGCCAAAAGAAATTCATGAAGTTCAACAAATCCACGTGCAAGGTCTAGCATCTGGGTCACCTTTTACATCGGTGTGCCTGTGGGACTGCTGTCTCTGTTGCAGGCACAGATAGATGCAGATGACCCTGTGATAGTGGCCTTTAGGGGTGTCTTCCAATTCAGATGGTTCTGTGATTCTGTGAATGTTCACAACAACTAATTTCTGGTAAGAGCACGAATTTTGTGTATCAAAATTGTGTATCAAATAAAAGGTCAGAGTAAGGAAAGGAGTAAAGGTAAGACTGAAAGACAGATGTCTACCTCCCTCTGATTTCAGAGATGGAGAAGAAGGGAGGAGAAGGAAAAGGAAGGGAGGGGAGGGGAGAGAAGGGGAGAGACAGGATGGGGAGAGGAGAGGAGAGGAGAGGAGAGGAGAGGAGAGGAGAGGAGAGGAGAGGAGAGGAGAGGAGAGGAGAGGAGAGGAGAGGAGAGGAGAGGAGAGGAGAAAAAGTATGTCTTGTAGATGACTTCCTGTAGGAAAAATTCTTCCACACACAAATAGAAAACCTCTAAATGCATCAGCATGTGGGTTATCTGGCTCTAACAGCAGGCACAAGAATGTGCAGCCAAAAGCTGAGAAAGGAAAGTATCTCTTTTCTTAGTTGTAGCAGCACTGAAGTAAATAAATGTTTCAGTTCTGCTAAGAAGTTATGACTGATGAAAAAGATGATAATGTTCCAGTCTCCATTTCCTTCTCCATGCCACTAGTGGTGTTTTTTTATGACTGCAGTATTCCTTGACATGCTTATTGGTAGTTTTCTTTTTATTAAATATTCTGCAAGCTAAAAACAATCAGCATATTGAAACATTCAACTAACAGAATTAAAATACAAATTGAGAATCAAAATCAGTGAGTGGCTAAAGAGAGACTGAAATTCACTGCCCAACTCATAACACATACTAACCAGAAAAAGATGGTAGGTTCTCCTGGCAAAATCTTAACTATTTCTTATGTTTACATCATTTCAGCTGGGAAAAAAAAAAGAAAAAAAAACAAAAAAAGATACAATAGGCATGTCTATAATGCTAATGAGGAAAGAAGACAAATGGATTTGGGGACCAAGAATCTCACAAATTCAAGACAAAGGTCACCAGTTTCATGTGTGTTTTTTGTGGTTTTGTTTGTTTGTTTGTTTCTGAATAGTTCTACCTCTGTATCACTGAAATAAAAATCTTGCAGGCTATCTTTTCAGATTTTTACCAGATTTTAAATTGAGTGGAGAAAGACCTAAGAGTTGCCTTTTCATTCCTGCCAGTCTGCTAGGGATACAGCAAGGTTAACAGGAATGCTTTTGTACCTCCATTATGGCAGGGTTAGTTTAGGAAGTAGTCCTACCACTTTTGGACTTGAACTGTATCTTCTCATCCAGGGTTGAGGTACATTACTGTTAAGAATCTTTGGTACCAAATGGAGTGCATTGTGTGCATGTTAGATCTCCTGTTATTTTTACTGATGGTGGCACCTAGGTCAGCACAAGCAAGAAAGGGAACTTCAAACAGATGCTATCTAGTGCTATTGACTTATACAGTGTATTAGATAAACCTGCACCTTCTGGAATAGAAGCAGTTCGGTAGTGAATTCTGAGAACCAGGTTCTTTCTGTATTGTCTTTCTAAGTCCTCCAAAAAAAGAATGTTTCTCTCTTTAAAACAATTCTAATCTTAAAATTAGTTGACAGATGTTACATAGTAGAGCTAATATGCTATCTGGCAGCAAAACAATTTGGTTGCGAAGTACTTGCTTGCATGGCAAGGATTGGAGCAGCTCTTCACCAATAATGGAAAAGGACCTGTAGGAGAAACTATTTACAAATTTAAGGATAAGTAGCACCAGTGGGTTACAGCTGTTCTGATCTGGATTGCCAAGTGCTCAATAATACCACTTAGGATGTTTTTATAATGGCAGATGATTTCTTAAGTGCTCAGAGCGAGTCTGAAAAGGACTCCTTCAGCTCTTTCATAACATTATTTTTCTAATGCATCTTCATTGTCCTGTTCAGATAATGAGACATAAAATACCAACTAGGTTTAAAATGACTAGCAAGTGGCTATCTTCAGGTTGAATTTATTTACCAGACCAGACATGGAAAATCCACCTGCTTTCCATCAAGTATTCTATTTTAAACCTAAATTATGGAATTCTTCTGCATAGCACACTCCACAGTACAAACACCAGGGTAGACCAGAGGTCACACCCGTCAGACACTTAGGCTTATCTGGCAATTGAGAGCCCACTCCTCAATATTTACATCTTTTCCCACACATGCTCTATTTGGAGAGTATAACCATAGCATCTGTCTGCAGATGAGCATAAAATCACAGCATCATAGAATTACAGAATCATAGAATGGCCTGGGTTGAAAAGGACCACAGTGATCATCTAATTTCAACCCCTGCTATATGCAGGGTCACCAACCACCAGCCCAGGCTGCCCAGAGCCACATCCAGCCTGGCCTTGAATGCCTCCAGGGATGGGGCATCCACAACTTCCTTGGGCAACCTGTGCCAGTGCCTCACCACCCTCTGTGTGAAAAACTGCCTCCTAATATCTAACTCAAATCTTCCGTCTTAGTTTAAAGACACCATTCTAGAGGGTGTTCAAAAATTAAAACTCAGCTATATTTTTTGAAGGAGAAAACCAAAGCAAAACAAACAAACAAAATAACCCTCCTTTCCTCCCTGTTTTATTACAGCTCATGTCTTTCACTGCAGAGATTGAAGAGAGCAGGCTTTTGCACCCAAGCCATTTCAATCTTACGCACGTACTTGACTGCACAGATGTGGTCACTTCTAGTCAACAGTGTTATTCATGGACATATTTAAATTAATGGGTATGCTTTGTTGCATCAAAAGGCTTTAAAGCTGTCAATTTTGATGGGGAAGCAATAAACAGGACAGTGGAAAGACAGTGTGCTTCTGATAGAAGTCTGTGCTAACCAGCAACCAAATGAAAAATGTTCAACCACTGAGGACTCCAGCTATAGCAACAGTATCTCAAGGCAACTATTAAAAAAAAAAAAAAAAAAAAAAACCATAAAATGATTAAAAACTATTCACAACTTTTTGAAATGTATGGTTTGCATGTGTGTGTAACACCCACAATAAAGATAAGAAATAAAAGGTGGTATTTATAATGGGTCTGTATGAGTAGCATTGCCAGTTGGAAGAAAGAGCAGCCGTGTGGAAGATCTTGGCTCAAGCCAAGCCAGTATGCTTCACTGTCTATTTTCACTTAAGCCAAAAAATGGGTAAATCATTTATTTACCTCAGCTTTGAGCTTACATCATCTGACAGCTGCTATATAAGAGCTATTTTTTATAAACTTTATTTGATTATGGTGAACACAAAGAAAGAATTTCAGGGAAAATAAAAGTATTCTGATGTACTAGAGATTAGACTTCATTCCTTTCTACAGTTACCTGTATTCCTATTTCTGTAGCCCAAAGAGGAAATTAATTTGCTGATATGAAACTTCTTTCAAAGCCAATCATTTGACTTGAGAAAGCAACCACATTTCCAGACAGATGCTTGAAGCTAAGAGTGTCATTAATTTTCATCACACTTCTATAGGACTTTCTCAGCCTTTCTGCAAATGAGTTTCCATGCTGATGACTCCATATCTTTGCCTTACTATCTTTCCTTTTTCTACATTCTTTCCTTGCTCTCAGCCAAGAAGTATGGTCCATTCCTTAAATCTTGTCACCAACATTTGCTGTGTTAACGAGCTCAGCCTGTTTGACTCTAATTGCAACTTTCCAGAATCGCTTACACCTTCATCCTGGCATGAACAGTGTGTATTTCATGTGCAGTGAAATACCTCAGCTTTGGATCATCATGTTGGGCTCTGTACCGTTCTTTACTCACAGTGCTTCTCATCAGTCAAGGACAGTATACAAAGCCTGCAGATGAAGTGAACCACAGATCAAGACAATATAATTAAAAAGGTTGAAAAACAGAACATGTGATAACTCCCAAGAGACAATGAGGAATTATTTAGATAAATCAAGAAAAAAAAAAAAAAATCAGAGGGAAGGAACTCGGTCAGCTGTTTAGACAAAGGGATTTGGAAATAATGCCCATGTGTGCATAAAACAGCAATGTTTACCTTCAGCAGTATTAACACGACGTTAGTAGTCCCAAAGCAAACAGAAAGCTCCCTGTGATTGGCAGCTATTTGCTGGTTGCTGGAGTGCTGGTTGGGGTTTTCAACAACACACGCAAACGCACAATGACAGGTTTCACCAGGCAAACAGTCTGGGTAATCAAATCCTACACCTGGAAGTCACAAGTCTCCAGACATAAATTTGCCCAGTTTTAAAGTTCTCACTCTTAGAGAAGTTCTGAGAGTAAGCACAAAAGCATAAACAGCAGCATACTTGGTCATCGGAACATTCCCCACCCCAGAACATGTATACATAATAGGAATACAGGAAAACTTGCATGACAAACGTACTGTTTTCAATCAGATGGACATTGCAAATACTGTGTATTCCCCCAAATTATTATTTCCACATAATCTGCTCTGTCTGCAGCAGAAGTTTGAATAAAAAAAAAAAGGCAGCTCCCTTCAACAACAAAGTATACATTTGGTTGTCCAAGATAATGGAATAGCATGGCATTTGGCAGCCACTTTCCCTACATTCTTACCAATATGAGTAATTCCATCTTAAGTAAAACAACTCCAGCTTTAACAAGCCCTCGTTCCACTTTAAGCCTGGATGCTGGCAGGCAGCTCGGAATTTGTAGGGCTTGGTGAAGCACATGAATGTAAGTGGCCTGCAGGGTGTGGGCATCACTACCAGCCCACCACCCTCATGCTGTGCCAGAGGCTTATTGAAGTACCAAACGTTGAAATAGCACGCACACACACACAAGTTCTTTACTTCATGAAAGCTTACTGCCTGAATTAAAGCGCTACATGTAAAGCTACAGCGCAGCTGCATTACTGCCTTCTCGACCAGACACAGCTCAGTGCTGGGGCACGTTTGCTGCCCACTGCGTTATCTGTTTGTTACAGTTTTAATAACTGATTTCGTTTGTCTGTGACGGCAGGTTCGGGTGCCAAGGCCCGAAGCTGAGCCCGCCGCCCGTGCCAGGCCGATCGGGCCCACACCCACAATGCCGGCTGGTTGCGTAGAAACCAGCGGCGCACACAGAGCGAGGCGGGCCCGCCCACTCTCTTTGAATCCGATTGGTCATCCTGGCACGTCCGTCAAGCCATGATTCGTGACGCTTTTCCGCGCCACCCGGAAGAATAAAGCTAAGCGCCGTGCAGGGACAGCTTCGTCTCGTGGCGTGTGACGTCACGTACGGGCCAGCGTGTGCCGTGAGCTGATTGGTCGCGGCGGTGCAGAGCGACCGGAGCCGCGCGAGGAGGGGCTGGTGGGACGGGATGGCTGGGAGTCCTCCGGGACGGGGCTGAGAGGGGCGGGGAGTGGGAGCCCTGCAGCAGGTGGGCACGGTTTGGGCATGGTGTGGGCACGGTGTGGGGACAGTCTGGGCACGGTGCGGGCACGGGACGGCTCGAAACGGAACGGCTTGAAACGGAACGGCTCGAAACGGGACGGGAGGGCCCATTCCAGCGGAGTAATGGGGGGGAGGGCAGGAGGAGAGCGCCTTCCTGTGAGCGGGGGGAGGGCATGCGAGCCTAATGCTGGTGTGTCTGGGGGGAGGGGGAAAGAGGAGTGGGGGAGTTTGGTTCCTGGGGGGGGGGGAGAGGGGGAAGCTGGGGGGTTGGGGCGTTGTTGTCGGGAGTGGGCCTGAGATGACTTGGACATTTATTCTTAACTGGTTGTAAACAGTGGTGGTGCTCTACATCCAAACTTTGAAAGGAGATGTTCTTACCCGTGCTGGGCCTGATTTGCAGGTATCAGTGAGGTTAACGTTTGAGCTGAGTGAAACTGGTCTGGAGTTGAAGGATGGCAGCGAATCCCTCGGGACAAGGTAGGCTTCTAACAGGAGGACTCTGGGCAGAGCATCTCCCAGGCTACACGTTAAGTGTGTAGAAAGGGCAAAACAGGGATGGAAGGTGGGGCTGGATGTGGCAAAATGTGTGCAAGCTCCTGGAGAAGGCATATTGTGTGGTTAGCATGAGGTGGCCCCAGGTGACCTCAGGAGCCCTAGGTGGCTGTGAAGGCCCTTCCTGAAACATGCTGCAGGCACACATGGCCATCAGCACGGAGCAGGACTTCAGCCCCTGTGCTAATGGTAGGGGACAACCAGAAGTCTGCACCAGGGACAGGTAGTGGGGTAGCCTAGAAGGAGAAGCCAAATAAAATCGTAGTTGCGCTCCCCATAGAGTGCCATGGAGTGTTTCTCTGCATGGTGTCACATCAACATTGCTTCATTAAAGACAAGGGAACTGTCTGTCCTGCATCCATCTATTGGGCTGAGGCACTTGGGCCAGGGAGAGGAGTGTTGTTTCAGACAATTGAAGGAGGGGCTTAAATCGCCCTCTAGAGGTGCCTTCTGGAAGTCTTAATGAAGCTCTGGAGCTTCTCTAATCTGTGGAAAAGTTGAGAAAGAAGCTTCCAGTATATTGTTCTTTGCTTATTGATTATGAGAACTGAATTCAGTTTCCCAGTACTGTGTCAGTACCCTTACCAAGAAGGCAGTCCTACAGAGCTGGGTACAGTCAATGCTGAAGCACAGAAACTGAAAGCACAGAATGGCTACCAGGCTCTTATCTTTTAGTTGCTTTTCCTTTTCTCTGTGCAGTCAGAATTCAACATAAATGCAGAAGAAATGTGTTGGTCCAGAAGACAAATTTTACTTGCTGCTTGACCAAAAGAAGGTAGTTTCTTTCTGTCCTGGTGTTCGCTCATAGTTTTGTCTTTGAGCGCATTGACGTTACACAGTCTGAGCAGGTGGATTGAGTGTTCTGTTTGCACACTCCCTCTTAAAGAGGAAGATTATGGTGTTTTACATTGAAATATATCATCTACAAAATGCTCTGCTCTGCATTTGAGTCTGATCTGTGTACAAGCACAGTGCTCAAGGGCTGTTGCAGATCTGTTCTCCAGGCAAATTTGCAGCTGTAAAGCAATCACAGCAATCAGTGGCTTACATTCATGGATGCATACAGCTGTTGAGAAGAGAGACAGACAAAATATTAGTGTATCTTTTGCTAAGTTAATGTACTGAGTGGCTAGTATGTTGTTTGTTTCATGGTTATACAATTTATATGAAAGCATATCAGAATGTAAATTGTTACTACACAATATAATGATGGATGATGATAGGTGATGTTTTGTTATGCCACCAGCCAGAGGAAGGTGAGAAAATCAAAGTACAGGAACTCCATGTTTTTTCCTAGGCATTCTGTCATCTTCTGCCTTTTGTGTGCAGCACAGGGTGGTGATAGTGAACTTCTAGCTTCTACACAGAGCACTTAATAAAACGCTTGTTGTCAGAAATACAGATATAACAAAGAGCAGGATTGAATTTACAATATCTTTAATCTGGGACCTTGGCACTGAGAATCCAGGTTCTCAGTTTAACATACAACACCACCATTGATCTGTTTAGTTGCTATAAACAAGTTGGTAATATTGTGTGGACTCCTGAGTTGGCAAAACAGAGAATAGTCCTGAACTGCTCAATAGCTGTGCACATCCAGTTATAAGGAAAGTCTAAACTTAAACCTTTAGTAATAATTGCTGTGTTTGGAGGGAAGTGGATTTGATGGGTGGACCACTCGATGGATGAGAAATTGGTTGAAAGGCTGCAGACAGAGGGTGGTCATCAATGGTTCTACGTCCAGGTGGAGGCTGGTAATGAGCGGCGTCCCCCAGGGGTCTGTCTTGGAACCAGTGCTCTTTAACATCTTTATGAATGACATCGATGATGGAATCGAGTGCACCCTCAGCAAGTTTGCTGATGACACCAAGCTGAGCGGTGCGGTTGGCACGATGGAAGGAAGGGATGCCATTCAGAGGGACCTCGACAGGCTGGAAAGGTGGGCCTGGGTGACCTAATGAGGTTCAACACAGCACAGTGCAGAGTTTGGCACTTGGGCCGGAGGAATCCCAGGCATCCATACAGATGGGAAGGAGCAGTGCTTGAGAGCAGCCCTGTGGAGAAAGACCTGGGGGTCCTGATGGATGAAAAACTTAACATGACCAGCAATGCACCCTTGCAGCTCAGAAGGCAAATGGTATCCTGGGCTCCATCAGAAGAGGGGTGGCCAGCAGGGACAGGGAGGTGATTGTCCCCCTCTACTCTGCTCTTGTGAGGCCCCATCCAGAATACTGCGTCCAAGTGTGGAGCCCCCAGTACAAGAAAGACAGGGAGCTGTTGGACAGGGTCCAGAGGAGGGCCACGAAGATGGTCAGGGGACTGGAGCACCTCCACTATGAAGACAGGCTGAGGGAGCTGGGCTTGTTCAGCCTGGAGACAAGAAGGCTGCGGGGTGACCTCATTGCAGCCCTTCAGTACCTAAAGGGAGCCTACAAACAGGAGGGGAATCAACTCTTTGAAAGGGTCGATAACTGCAGGACAGGGGGAAATGGTTTTAAGCCAACTTAAAAGGAGGGAACATTTAGTTTGGATGTCAGGAGGGAATTCTTTACAGAGAGTGGTGAGGTGCTGGAACAGCTGCCCAGAGAGGCTGTGGATGCCCCATCCCTGGAGGTGTTCAAGGCCAGGTTGGATGGGACCCTGGACAACCTGGTCTGGTATTAAATGGGGAGGTTGGTGGCCCTGCATATGTGGCAGGGGGGTTGGAGATTCATGATCCTTGAGGTCCCTTCCAACCCTGGCCATTCTGTGATTCTGTTTGAAAATCATTTCTCATCAGTGTGTCATAACTGAGGATGGCTTTTTTTTTTTTTTTTTATTTTTTTTTTATTTTTGCATGTTTACGTGTTTAGTTGTAGAAAGCAGAAGGGCAGGAAAAAAAAACTACAGATGGAAAATTACTCTCCCTACAACTCAAATAGATAACTTATGTAGCTATTACATATTGGTCTTTTACTGAAGTGCTCTAGAGGCCTGGGCAGGGAAAATCGGAAGGGAAATCTCTTGCAAACTGTCAGATTTATGAATAATTTTGTAATAATGCCGGTTTTTCTCACTAAAATGGATTTCTCATGCCCCACTCTCTCAATTGTTAACTTTTAAATAAGCAGGTTTAATACTGCTTTAAGAACAAATTAAAAATACTATTGGTAGGATCTTCATGGTACTCAGCTGAGGAAATAACTTGTATGTGTTGGATGTCTCCCTTCATTTTCCCAAGTTGGATTTTTTTCTGTTTATCACTGACAAATTCTCTTAAATGATTTTTTCAGTACAGTGGATGGCAGATGGATAATGACTGAGTTCTGGAGCAAACTATTACTTAAAGTAAATAAATAAAACTCTCTGAGGAGAAAAGAAAAAAACAGTAATTCAAATTTTTTCTGAATCTCTCCATAAATGTACTGTAGCAAGAGTTGCACTAAAAGGAAAGATCATGGTCTTGCTTGGTTTCTGATCCTAGTCCAAAAACAGCAAATAAAATTTTATTCTTACAAGTGTCTTAAAGCTTTCTGAATCATAGCATCTGCTTCATGATAAATGTAAGTACATTTAGTTCTTATTTTTTAGCTGAGAGTAATGTATTAAAAAGTAGTCTCCTTTTTCTTGCCTGAGTCACCGTGTTGTCTGACTTCCAAGCACGCGCTCAGATTTATGCATTTGAAGATAAACTAGCACTGGCAGAAGGGTACTGGGTGTCATGCCAAATTCTTAGGCAAAAAGATTAAAACTGTGTAGAACGTATGTACAGACTTGATGACCTTAGCTTGTGCTCTCTGAGAAGTGCTTCAGTTCCTGTGTAGTTGTACTGTCTCCAGAATTCACGAGATCTGAGCTAGCTGCAGCTGAGAAATGTTGAATCATAACTTGTTGGCAGGATCTCACAGCCCTTGCATCTATCAGAGCACACATCCTGCTATCTTTCAACATCTTGTGCTCGTTACTGTTGCTTCTCTGGTTTTCAGATAGAATTTCTGCATTAATTGAGTAACAGATTGTGACTTTATGTACAAGCACATATGCAGGCTTATTGTTGGCCTCATCCTTATTACATATGTAAAAATTGTACTACAGTTTGAGGTCACTAGCATGGAAAATTAGGCCCTGGAAGTGTATTATTCTGTTATCATACTTTCCTTGACTGTATTTCAAACGTAGAATCTGCTAAGTTTACCTTTCCTTTGAAAGGGAGGTTATCTGATCATCTGCTATGGCTGTAGCTCCAGAAGTGTGGGAAGAAGTAGGGTCTAACTTGAGATAGAAACCTTTCTTTTAAAATGTATTCTTAAGTATGATAGCTTGAGGGAGCTATTTCAGGTTGTCAGAAATGAGAAGAGGAAAATTAAACCTTCTTATTTGTACCTTTTTGGATGGGAGCAAAGCTTTGAAGATTAGTGTTCATCATAATGTCATATTACACAGCGATTTTTAATTCCACAAAGTTAAAATTGGGACACAGAAATCAAGTAAATTTTTCTAACATTTTTCTGTCATTCTCACCAGGTTTCCAGAATAAAAATAGGGTTGCAATCCTCGCAGAATTAGACAAGGAGAAGAGAAAATTACTTATGCAAAACCAGTCTTCCACAAATCACCCTGGAGCCAGGTATTTTCTGTTTTTAGACCTGTGTGGATATCATTAAATCGAAGGGTGAGGGGTGAAGAAATTCTAGAGCAAGCTTTAAACTTACTTAAACAGTTACCAGTAGTGCTTGCTAGCCATCCTCAATAATCAGTCAGAGACACTTTGCACACTAGGACCACATTAATATTCAAAGTTGTTCACCAGAAGTGAATTTTGGCTTAGTTGATTTCCATCTGAGAAGGAGAGAAACACATATGCTTGTTCAATTTAAGTGTATCTTAACGAATATTTAGGAAATAAGTACCTAGAAAGTGTTAATATTAATTAATATTAATATTAATTAATGCCAAAATGCTCCAAGAAATGTAGGTAGCATGCTATAAGCTTCAAGGTACTGTCTAGAGAACAGTTCTAAAAGTGAGTTAACCCTGCATGCAAGACGAAGTCAATTCATACTACTACCAATCTTTTTGAAAAAGAGACTGTGTTGTAAGGGTGGTTCTATGCATTAGGTGTAATGATCTAAGTTGAATTCAGGAGATTTTATTGAGATATCTCCTATTTAAGGAAGAGAAACTATGGATTTTTGTTTTGAATCAGTAGCTAGAAGATCTCGCACCAGCTTACACAAAGGAGTGGAGAATGTTGTGTTTTGGGGCCAGCACGAAGCAAGAGTTAGATACTCTGAATACAGACTGAGTGCTGCCTGACACTTTCTTGAAGGAGACTAGATCACCTTTAATTCTTCATTGCTGTGTGCGGAATATTTGAAATCGCCTCACCTAGATCTCTTCTATAACTCAGTGCATAGGTATGATTCAAATGCAGCTGTTGATTTGGGAGGAGAACAGAAATCCTCACACCACTGTGTGCAAACACCGTCAGGCAAAAATACTTCCACGCTTCATTGCAGGTCCAGCAAGTTTCAGGAATGCTTGTTTGTTTCCTTTTTATTTAATGAGATAAGCATTATGCCAGTGAGTGGAATTAGAGCCTGTTTTTTTCAAAGGGGACAGAGCAGCAGACACGCTCTCTGCTTTGGCATAGTGAACTGACTGATGCTTGGTTTTTGAGCCACTTACAATTCTGTGGATGGAATGTTGTGCTATGGGCTTTGAACCACGGAGTCAGCCAAAATGAGACCATGGAATTTCTGCAAATTTGGTAGAAAAAAGCTTGGTGTATGCAAACATGTATTATAGCCAACACAGCCTATGTAAGTGTGAATGAGGCAATTCATTTCTACCCTTAGCACAAGGGAATCCTCTCTCTCAATTCAGAAAACATCAAAAAATGTCAGCTTGTGATGAAACCTCGAGACAAAAATCATACTAAAAAGTTAGAGGAGACAGAATTGAATGCAACAGAAACACTTTCAATGTAAGTGAAAATATTATCTTTTAAATAAATTGAGTAGTACTTTTTTCCAGCAGTGATGCTTATCTTCATTTTTGTCATGAAATATGTTTAAATGATTTCTACCTGGCTTACATTATACTTCTTTAGCTGATCTTACACTTAGATCTTTTTCAAAAACAACCATGCTCATGAAATATTAGGTAATAAATCAGCTGTTGACATCATTGCTGCTAGGAGAAATCAGCTGATGAGTTTCCTTGGATCCCTTGTTGTTTTTCATACTTCTGTTTATGAGTGAGTGGAGCTGGACTTTGAGCACCAGTATCTAGAGCCAGTTTTAGGGAGAGTTGTCAGCTGCCTTGCATTACAGCTCTGATGGCAATCTTCACTGATTTTTATCTGGAGGATGACTGTGCATTTTAATATATAGAGTGAGGGAAAACATCTGCTTTTAATTTCTTATGTTTGCTTAGCAAGTTGAATTAGTCTCAAGATACAAGAGCAAAATAAACCTGCTTATAAGCTTTTATTTGAAACCTAATATAAGCTGCACTGATGTAAGCAAAATCAATTTGCATACCCTAAGCTGTTGTCAGGGGATCATTATTTTGGTTATGTTAATAGGAAGCTTTTTTTACTACAAGCAGTGAACATGCTGTCCAAGAACTGATTCTTATGCTGAGGATTGCAGAGCTCCTGTTAGTGCTTCTGTTCATAAAAATGATTTGGGACAATCACAGAGTGACTGAGAAATGGTGAAAACACAAAGCTGCAGTTCTGAAAACTGCTGATGATTATATCCCACTTGTTCCACTTACTTTAGTGGGACTTCACCACCAGGCAGAATCCACAACAGGCTTCAGGACTATGAGCTTTCCAGGTTTAGTTTGTCATCAGTTGGTTTTGCTAGGTCAAATGATACAGCTGTGATCACTCTATTTTTCCTGTCTTACTTAAGTTAACAAATAGCAGTTTTCCAAATAATAGTTCAAGTCAAGCCATGAGTCAAGTAAATCCTAAGACGTGGAGGTTATGGTAGTTTAATCTGTGGGTGTATATCATATAATCTTGTTCTTTTTTGCAGCATTGCACTTGCACGATCACCTCTAAACAAGGATTTCCGTGACCATGCTGAACAACAGCACATTGCAGCTCAGCAGAAGGCTGCACTGCAGGTAAGCTAATACAGAAGGGTGCCATTCAGTTCAGCTCTGTTTCAGGTGTGCATCCTTTCAGAGAGCAGTCCTGCTCCTAGGCAGAATGAAAAAGTCTTTAGCAGCTAGGTTTCACAATTGAAGTATTTCAATATATATATAGTATATATATCACATTTGTCACAATTGAAGTATTGTCTTTTGTTCTGAAGTTCTGTCTTTTGTCTCAGTATGGTTGGGGGCATAGCATAATCACAGACATTTTGTACATCTCTGTCAGTTTCATCGGGTTTAGGAATGTCTCATGAACTGTAGGGAGAGCACAAGTGGTACAGATTTCCTCGTTTGAATCTGAGGAGGTGCCAAGTAAATACCTTGCAGTCCTGAGCGATTCAACCAGAGGACTTGGGAAGCTGAGTTTTACATTTACAGACTATCTTGCTCATGTTGGGTGAAGTTGATTTCAGTGTTGAAATCGGAAATTGAGCAAGAAAGCCAGTGCACAGCCACTTGTTTTCTTGCTGTTCCAGCATGATTTGGCAGAGAGCACAGGGAAAAATTTGGAGATGCAAAACTAACAGCCCTGTTTCTGTATCTTGTGTGTTGTTGTATTTCTTTTAGCTGTTAAAAGCCACAGCTTGCCCAGTCCTTCAACCAGAAAGGGCTGTATAGGATTGTACAAAGGCTGTCTAAAGCCATAGGCAGCAGATGTCCCCTTCCTGTGAGCAAGCATACGTGCATCATTTGAGCAGAATGCTGATGTTCTAGAAGTGTCTGATTGTGTGGCATTTGTACATGCAACCTCAGACTGTGTGACACTACTGATGCACCCTTCTAGTATACAGTCACATGTGACATCAACCGTGTACCTAGACCTGTAAGTTGGTTATTGATGGGAGTGCAGGTGTGAGGTCTTTGAGAAGAGTTGCCAGGAGTTCATTACCACTGGGATTTCAAGAGAAGAGAGCAGCAGAAGATGGCGAAGTTAATGCAGCTGATGGGCCCTTCTCAAATATGTCTGATTTAAAATGGTGTTATTAAATTGGAATGTAAGAGCAGACTGTGAGAAATACTGCTTAGTGCTGCAGAAACTGTAGTATCAGAATTGTATCAGTGCTGCAGGGATTTGTGCTTTAACAAATATTTTCCTTCTTCCAGCATGCTCATGCACATTCCTCAGGATATTTCATAACTCAAGACTCTGCATTTGGAAATCTTATTCTTCCTGTCTTACCTCGACTTGAAGCAGAATGAGTGATGCTGTTTCTCGGAACTGATTCTAGCCATAGTAGGACTGCCTGATCTTTTAATTCCTTTATTTTTGACTCTTAAATCCTATTTCATTTGGGATTCTTGTGGTTGCCTTTGGAAGTGCAAGCTCAACTAATGAAAAAGCAGTGTTCTCGAACAGAGGTTTTATTACATATTTCAGGCTGAGATCAAACATAAGACCTCCTTGGTATGTCAAGTGCATGGTGCTTGCTCATTTCTTCCTTTTTAAATAAATGTCCAAACCAGAGAGTCATCAAGAGATGTACACAATAATAAAGATCATAAGTGCTGACCAAGTATGCAAGTACCACTTTTTCTACTTTGATGAAAAAGAAAGTCACTTTTTTCTGTCAAAAGCAGACATGAATTTATTATGCACGTCAGTAAGTCACCTTTTTTAATTGACATGCAGGAACATTACTGGTATTATGCAGTTTGCTGTTACAACATTATGTGGTCTTCACAAATCCTTTGTTGTAGTGTACCTACCTCTTTATTTCGTGAACTATGAAAATGAATTAAAATCACCAAGAAGAGTGGAAAAAACAATTGTTTCAAGCAGACTTTCAATAAAATAAAAGAATCCTCTAATTTCAGATTGAAAGTGTGGAAGGACGTTTCAGATAAATGGTTGTGAAGTTGTGTCTTTTTCAGTACTTCTGAAGTGTGTTTTGTCTTTGTTTTATTCTTTGCCTTTTTTATTTGTGATAACCAACTGCATCTCCATGCTGAAGGAAAATGTGTTGCTCTTAATTTTGTGTTTGTGGTTATGCTACCAGTATAAAGTATCTTACAGTGAAAAATAGTACTTACATAGACATTTTTGTGCCTTCACAAAAGCTTTAGTAATAAAATGTACCTTGATTGTTTTTCCTACAGAGGCAAGATTCAAGAAACAAAAAAGAGAACTGAGGTGAAAGTCAGCAGTTAGAACACATCTGTTAAATTGGTGCTCATTTGAAGTACATCTGTCCAGTGCAGAAACCTTAGCTGTCCTGTCCTGGGGTTGTAGAAGTGGTTTCAGGAGCATGGACAGCACATAAGAAGTGCAGAGAACAGTCTGCTGAAATACTAAGTGACATTCCAGGGTATCTTTCTTCTCTCTGAAGGAGATTGCCTCAACCTGGTGAGCATTACTGAGTTACAGGCGCTATTAACAATTCCATTTCTTATGTGTAAGAGAGCAGAGCAAGGGCCAAGAGATTGGTGAAGGTATGAAAGAAATGCCACCACTTCCATGTATGTCAGCTGAGCATGGAGCTCTGTAGAGGCTATGATGTACTGAAACCCTTTTAAGAAGGAGAATCGTATAGAGGAGGTTTGATAGGGCTTAAAGATGTGTAATTGCAGTATCAGCTATTCATATCAAGTGCCTTTTGAGGGATTTGATGTGGTGAGTCATGGGAATGATTATGGTTTTTATGGATGCAGGAAATTACATTAGAGAAAAGGGTTTTGTCACTCCTGTTTTCAGTGGTAGGGTCTCTGTAGGTTGTTCTTTTTTTATTACGAAAAGTAACTTCACCATGAAGTTGTCCTGACCACTCAAATTATTCTTCAGTGTGAGCTGAACACAGTGAGGCTTTGGAGAAAAGGATCTGGTAATCTCTGTGTACAGAAGAGGATGAATTGTTCAAAGCTTGGAAATACACAGAGGTAAAAAAGGGTAAGTAGATAATAGCAAAAAGTTCTGATTTTAGTGTTCAAATGAGTCTGAAAAGCAGGCTGTACTTTTCACTTTAAAGGAACTTTCTGTTTCTTTGAGAAAAGTTATGGAAGAGTATCTGCTTTCTTTGGAAACAATCAGTGCTGTCAGTGTTGGTGTACAGAACTGCATATGATCCAAGCAATGAAGCAGTTTCTCCTCTTTGAAACTAGTTGCTCTACAGAAGTAGCTGCCATGCATCTGGCAGTATCCATTACCTTGGTCACTTAAAAACAGGAGCTTTGTATCTGGTGCTGATCAGTTTACTTAAGAGCACCTTCACATTCTACATGTGTGAATCATTTTATTTCAGTTGCTGCAACATTAATTATCGTTTCCACTTAGCACGCTTTGTTGATGTAGAGTCTTATCAGAGCCTTTGTATGCCCCAGATGCTATCATCAATGAGCACAGTGAGGTTGGGGTTAAGTGACGGCAAGAGTCGTAATTTGTCAAGAGGTAAAGAAGTCATGAACTGAAGCACAGCTTCTATCTTTGTAGCTGTCCACTCTTGTTCTTTGACTAGGAAACTTTCCCCTCCTCATGTTTTTCTATACTGAGATACTAAAGTCATTCTTCTCCCTGTCATATAGGCTGGAAGATGCTCAGGTTTTACACAAACAGCCTGATCTGTGCAGCCACATGTGGTTCGTTCCTACAGGATTTGAGTTTCCGGTTTTTATTAACAGCTTTTGCTTTACTGATCTCCCAGAAGCACTGTTATAAAAGTATTAGAAATTATTAGAAATAACTTAAATCCCCTTCACATTATTAGAAAGAAATTATACCCTCTGATACCTCTTTCCGGAAACTTCCTACTTGTTTTGGTGTGTGTTCAATCAGCTAAAATAGCCAAGTGCTACTTCTGACATTTTTTCAGAGGCTTTCTCAGTGTGTTACCTCAATCCTTACACGAGGAAAACTTGTTACTGTTAGCACCTTCAGTTCTGCTGATGGAGAATAATACAGAGGGGTTGCAATGCAAGAAGGCACTCAGCCCATGGAGCTGTGGGGATCTGATGGGAGGCACCACCTGGACACTTTCTCCACATCCCACACCAGGAGCTGGTTCATCTCTCCTCTCCTGAAAAATGCTGAGCTCTTTGATTTCTGGTTTGTCTCCTCTTTCTTGGGCAGCTCTGTGCTTGTAATTTTTTTTCTTTTCAGTTTTGTTTTCCCTAGAGGTAAACGTTCCCCATTCGGGAGCAGGCATGTGAACCTTCATGCACAGCAACGGGCCCAGATTTGCGTTCACAAGGGCAGTGTGCTCTCACTCCATCCAAACGGAGCTTACTCAATATGGGAAAATGATGAAATAATCTGTGGAACAAGGACCTGACACTGGGGCTTCCACGGGCCAAGTGAGAGCCAGATGCAGAAAGTGACAAAGCCAGCTTTGCTCCAAACCAGGCAATGAATGAATATTCATTGTCCCAACGGCATCATTCCCAAAGAGCAATGTTGCAAAAGGTGGGTCCAAAAAATGTGTTTTTATGCATGGTCAGATGTAACACCAAACTGCAGTGAGATGCAGAGGCCAAATCTCCCTCAATACCTCATACCTGAGTTCACGCTGTGCTCTTCTCTCGCTCACAGGACACACACTTCCATCAGAGATTCACCACCTTTCAGTTCTACAATGTTTTCAGTATATATTGTTCATTCTTTTAGAGACGTCATTATAGCTCTATTTCTCAGTTTTGATACTCATAGCAGTGAGTATCTCCTCCCCATCTCCTGCCATTACTTGTCTTTCTTTCCTATAAGCTGTTCCTTGCAATGATGATTTCAAGTGGCAAAAGGGTGATGAGATTTCCTAATACACAAAGTATAGTGTGAGTTATACACCCTTCTTTATGACAGCCAATCTGATTTCATAAGTAACTCCATAAATAGTATTTACAGTGCATTACCAAATGCACCTTGCAATCCCACATAAAAGTGACAGCTTTTAGAAAGAGGCCGTTTCCATGAGGAGCAAAGCAAACATTGTGAATCACTGCTGCGATTCTTACCGGTCTGATGGACAGTGTGTTATTTACCAGCAAATGTTAGCTTTCCTTTCTCTCATATTATTGAGAGTTTTTTTTCTTTCACAATAACAACTGGGGATTGTGACTTTAATTCTTTCATGTTCAGCATCTGTATTTGAAAAGAATAATGATAAAGGAGGAATCATCCCTTGGTGGCTTCAACATCCTTGCTGCAGGTGAATCAGTTGGGAGATGTTACTCTCATCACCAGTCAGATGGTGACTGACAGTAACACCGCGGTGTTCTGCTTTGTTCTGACCTGGCAGGGAGAGGTGACAGCTTGTTTCTTCTGTATGCAGATCACTATGTGCAGACCTCCTCTTTGCCCAGGAAGGCTCAGTGCCTGGAGGTGTTGAGAGCTGTGTAAATGAGGCACTGAGGGATGTGTTTTGCGGGCATGGTTTGGGATTGGATTAGATGATCTTAGAGGTCTTTTCCAACATTAATGATTCTATGGTTTGCGCTCCTTTGACATGTTTATCTCCCCAGGTTTGCGGGAGACTGTTGTCATGCAATGTGCTGTTGCTTTCCTTGCTTAACAAAAATGTAAACCGAGAAGGGAGGAGTGCTTTGCTTTTCTTCAAACTTCCACATAGCAGTAGGTGATCAACGTCCTTCTCTTCCTTTCAACACTGAGTGCTGAATGCCCAGTGTCTCATTGCACTGCACCCATTCCCTGGGCCTAGCAAATCAAAGTGGCAATGCATCTCAGAAGGAAACGAAGTTCCCCGCGCCCCACATATCCTCCTTACTGCAAGCCCCCTCATTTGCAATGTGCAAATTCATGTGTATATTTACAACACACAGACTCTATAATGTCAGAAGTAGGAGTAGATTTTTGTCATGCTTTCTAGATTAGCTGCAAAGCAGAGCAAATACGTGCTCTACAAATACATATATGCACATTGTGGCAACAATTATGTCTTCATTTAAGATCATCTGCTGTTTACTGCATGCATTCCAGCTTTTCTCCACACTACTCTGGGCACAAACTGAGACACATTTGAATGCTGTAAATCTCCTCAACTATATTATTCTTCTTTCAGTTTACTTTCTTTCTCTACTATTTTAATGCATCTTTTTGAGGATCAGTTGTCTGCTTTTAAACATTTGACATAAAACTGTACATAGTGCAATTTTGCTACAAGTGAGTAGAGACTTTTTGTGGAGGATGCAAGAAGAACAAGAGTGAAAAAGCTTTCAGTTGTGCATTTTTGTTGTTTTCGGCATCTCAGTAAACACTTTCAAAGTGGTTTTGGCACTGAGTAATGATTCTTTTGGGTACCACAAGGCTGACTTGCAATACCTGTTTCCAAACAAGCTTAGCAATATCCTCACTTGCCCAAGAATGAGAGGTCAATCATAAAGAGATCCTGGTTGTTGAGGCAACTGCTCACATCTATTCTTACGCTGTCTTTCTGGCCTTCAACATCCTATTGAAAATATCCTGTGATTGAACATAAGCAGCCAAGCACCATCTCCTGGGGATGGGCTCCTGCTCTAAAGATCCCACCAACTCACAGGAAGTGAGTGGGTAAGGCTCCTGTCAGGGCTCAAACAGGTTGGAGGTGAAGCCTGTACCTTCCAGTGTATCAAATGTGATGTGACTCCTAAAATGACTGAACCATTCAGGTTGGAAAAGACCACTGAGATCCTCTAGTCCAACCACTGACCCATTGCTGAACTCCAGGAGATCAAGCAGTCTGTGAGCACCAGCCCTGCAAAGAGCACATCTTAACTCCTAATCATGATTTGTCTTAAAGCCTCCAAGATGGTGGTTGCCTGTGTGTAACAGAGCTATTATAAAAAGCACAAGAAGGCAGTGCTGAAATGATAAAGCCATCTATAGTGGGATTTTTACTGAAGTCTAAGGTAGGCAACGGACTTTTCAGGAGTTAACATCAAAAACACAAGCCACATCAAATACAAAAGCTAACACCACTGGTGTGGGAAAAGCAAATCTTCACCAGAAATGCAGTTGTCTTTGTCAGGAAGGAAATGTGCTTGTCATTCAGCTTGCCTCACAGCCACAGTGTCACTTGGCATAACAACTAAATGAATGACTCCTGGAAGACAGGTAGGATTTCATGAGATGTAATGCAGTGAGCGTCAGTCTCAGACCAGCCTCCATTTGTTTTTGCAGTGGTCTGCAGTAACCACTGTCTGTGTAGAGGTCACCATTGGACCCCTGTAATCAAGTGCTCGATGAAAAGGCCTGAAACACCTTGACATGGGCTTCATGCTGCTAAGATTGCAGAGTCAAGCTAGCCAAGGGACTGGTCAGCCAATTAGATTTCATCGAAAATTAAGAGTGCCTCCCCTATCTGGGAGAGATGTGCTGCCAGAGGGACTTGCACAAGCAGGAAGGGACCTTTCTCCTGTGAGAATCAAGTGTTGTTTCTGCATTAGAATTGTATATTGTTATTTTTATTTTATGATCTCCGCTATCATAGTTCTTTTTGGGAGTCCCTCTACTTAACTTGGGGAAGATCTCTGATAAGTTTACATCACTTATTGTATAGACGAACCTTCCCAGGGACGCACACTCTGTATATAAGTGTATATATGTATATTTTGTCATACACACTGCAAGAATATCCTGCACGAGAGCAAACCAAAGAACAAGTGATGGCCTGCCCGAGGAAGCGCCTGAAGAGACATTGGGAAGGCCTGACATTATCCCCCAGTGCTCTTTGTTTAACGATGATGACTTTAAGGAAAATCGCCATATCAATAGGACAAGGAGAGCACAGAGACATCTTGGAAACAACAGGATGACTACTGACTGGCACCAGATAACAAATAAATTAACAAGCAAATAGCAAATGTAAACCTTCTGATAAGATTGTGAACCTGGAGTACCCAGCCATTGGGGAAACAGGGGAGGGGGGAGGCAAGGGGGAGAAAACAGGGTATAAAGGCTGTCATGTTGTGTCCATAGGCGTGCTCCTACTTGCGGGACGCCCGCCATTGCAATCGCGAATAAATTCTGCTTTTATCAGAGATACCGTCCTGACAAAAATTACTGGGATTATTTCCAACACTCCCAACAAGCTGGGATTGCTTCTGACAGGCACAAAATGCTCCTGGTGGAAAGACCCTGCTTCTGAGCTGATACCAGCTTCAGCGCATACATTTGCCCCCTGCTTTATCCTAGGCTTTTCTGAAGTGTAACTTGCAGCCAGTCAATATCTATTTGTATGCCACGCAGATGTCCTTCTCAAGTTTAGCTCTGTCCTTTATGAACATGCAAGGTGACCATGCAGAAAAGGAAGGAGTGTCACATTTCCCCAGCTCTGACTCAGCTCCAGGCTCATGCAGGGTGTTGTGTCAGGATGACAAAGGGCACAATGGACTGTCCCTGCGGTGTCACTCCTCCGCTCCCTGCTGTGTTTGAATGAGCACAGAGTAATCAGCTTAGCATCTCTCCTCCTCACTAAGAGCCCTCTGCTCATGTTAAAAGCAATAATTTCCCTCAGGCATGCTATTCCAGGCACCACTGCTTTGTTTTATGATGTTTGCAAATGTTTAAAATAGAGATATTTTGACTGCATGAGGCACAGCCAGAAAATGTCACTGCTTTGAAAGATGGTCATGAGCTGGCCCCTGCATTTATACACATTTTAAATAGCCAAGGTGTGGTACCAGAGGAGCTTTTCTAATACCGTGGTGCTCCTGCCATCATTACCTTCCTTCACTCTCACCCCACACTCTTCCCCAGCCCACAGCTCTCCCCCTGCTCACAGGGGCAGCTGCACCCATGGGATGTCTTTCCAGCCTCACTGTGTGGCTGAGCTCCAAGCCAGAAGCCCCTTTCACACCATGAGGAGCAATAGACAGAAAGAACCCAAAGTACTGAAAATATCCATCCTCCAACTTGTCCTCCTTGTCCTCCAACTGCCAGCACACCTGGGCCCTCATCTGGAAGGTCTGGGCTACATCTCTCCAACAAATCAATGACTGATGGATTTCCTTTGTGATTCAAACAGGTATGTGATGCCCTATTCTGAGAACAATGCTTAGTTTGAACCTCACTTTTTTTGCTCTAGCACATAGTTTAGACTCTCCTATCACTTCTGTCCTTCAGACAGACTCCATTTTCCTGCAGACCTCATCAGTCAGATCAGCAAAGGCGATACCCCCCGTCGTATATATCCCAATCATGAGAACTCTTTCTATCAGGGAAAAAATTGCTTGGTGAGATGCACAGATCAAGGTGAGGTTTTCCTTCAGAGAAGAAAAATGTTCAGTAATTAACCTGCCATACTTGATCAGGACCCTGCAAACCTTCCAGATCTGGCATTGGGACTGACTGAGGTTATCTCCCTGTCTCCTGATATGAGTGACTTTTCAAGCAGTGTTCTAGGTAACATTTTCCTACGCCTTAAATTACACTGTGAACATGCATATGTAGAGAATTGCAGCACTCTGCCTCCCTTCATTTCTCTCATATTGGCCTGGTGCTCTGCCTTTATAATTGGTTCATTTCTTGTCTTTCCTATGTGCTCACTCTAGTCCCCAGATGAGCCAGGCATGCCCTACAACCAATGCAATGACTATCTTCAAAACAAGTGGTTCCTTCTCAGTCGCTGTGTAGTAGATATCCTGTTTGCAATGAAAACTGCAATTACTCCTGGGCCACCATTTCAAACAGCAAATGGGTGGCTGCACCCTTGCTACCCAAAGCATTCAAAGCCTTTAATGGGGGCTCCCTCAGTCAGTGGGCTAGGAAACACACTGCAAGTGGAACAGAAAAAATCCACATTTCATGATTTTTTTTACTAAGTGACATATCTTAAGCCAATATTTTCATCCCATATTCACCCTTCTTTGAATGAAATAAATATGGTTTACCGCACAGCATTATTTCCACTCTGCCTATGAGGACTCTCCCTATATCCCTTGTGCTCATGTAATTCTGCATGGCCAGCTCAGGACTGTTGCATGTGGCTTTCTTATTATTTTTTTCTCTTGGAAACTTTGTCACATACCAAATGGCAGGGAACGGATAAGGTTGGAAGCAATGTGCAAACACACAAACACACGCACTGGCTATCTGGGTCTGTTCCGTGTGACACGGATTTCTGCCTCCCACCCCAGCATTCAAGACTGTAGGAGTATTGGTCATCCCTCCCGACCACAAAGAAGGTGAAAATGAAAGTGCTGCCGTGCTGAAGTGCACAGTTTCACCCAGACAAGGAGAAACTTGTCTGCCTTCCCCCATCCTGTGGCAGACAATTGTCACTGTGCCACATCTCCAAAGGAAAGTGCACGTGTCCAACCTGATGCGCTTCAGAAAAGCCTAAAAATCAGAGTCTGACCTGTAGTCAAACCACAGTGGTCACCTAAGAAGCTCTCACACAGGCATCATGTTGTCACACAAGGTGTTATTCTGCAGCCTGCCAAGGTGAGCATGTGCCTCACACCTCAGGCTTGTTTGACCTGGGTTGAGCAAGGAATGCTTCAGCGCTGTATTGAAGACTGCTGCAAAGCCCACCTGGCACTTCCCACACCTTCTTGCCTCGTCACTTTGTCTGCCAGGATGCACTGCTGCACTAGGGAATGGTTGCAATGCAGGTAAAGCTGACAGGCTGACATGAAGCTGGTCTTGCTGGAGGACATGAGCCACTGCTGAAACAGATTGAAACAAAGAGAAGAGGTGAATTCAGTGTCGTTAGATAAAATGCAGGTTTTGCAGTTGTGGATTTAGGGAGCTAACAGAAAACAAGATCATCACTATGGGAGAAGTTTGTTTAGAGAGCAAGCATTCCTCATGAGGGAAATGATCAGTCAGTCCACCACCACGTGTTCCAGAAATTTTGGGGGAAGAAGCTGTCTTTCAAAAAAGGGCCGCTAGGTGTCATTCGTTCCCGCAGTCAGTAAGCGTCGCACTGAGGCTGGGGTACGATGGCAGTGCACACCACTAGAAAAGCAGCGCCTCTGTGGGGCTCAGTGAGACGTTGTGCCGACTAATTCTCTCACAGCCTTGAAGCCTTGTGGAAAAAAACAGCCACCTCTTTTCATTAGAACAGGAACAGATTGCACGTCATCAAACTGCACCTCTCTCCAGCTCTGTTTTGGGACTAGTTTTCTTTTTCTGTGACTTCAAGCCTTGCCACAGCTCCAACAGAAATGGAGTTTTCTTCTCAAGAGAAAGAAGACCGGGAATTAGTTGTAGATGCTTAAGACAAATATTTTTACCGTGACTCCTGATTTTTGAGAATTGCATCATTTGGATGCCAGAACTGAGACACCGTGGAGCATCTTCATTTTCAACACATGCCAGGCATGTGATGTCTGATGTTAGTCCTCTTCAAGATGCCTCAGAAGCTGGACAGACCACCAATACTTATCTTCATCATTTAAAACTGACTTACTGAAAATGCTGCCCTTTGGGAGTGCTTCAATTCATTTACCTGCTTGCTGTTTGTTAAATCTGGGAATAGCTTCTAGCTTCACCTACCAGTCCAATAAAAAATATCCCAGTACTGAAAAACGTCTGTATTTACAATGGCCCAAATAAGTGGAGAAATCATGGAATAATGACCCAAAACAAACGAGCACAGGCTCATTCCTTCACACATCAGTTGGCATCATGGAGCTCTCCTCAGGGTGTGTGTTTCTGGTAGAAGAGCTAAAGGTGCCACTGGTAATGGAGAAACCAGCACCAGCATTCTTGAGGAACTGGTCCAGGCTTTGATGAACTGTGTGGAGAGATGTGACTATAGTGTCAGATCCCTCTGTTTTCTTCATGGCTATATGGAGGTCTTTCAAAAATTCACTGCTGGGTTCTGGAACAAGGGGAAAGGGAAAGAAGTGTCAAGACGTTGCAGGTAGGAGAGGGGAGATTTAGACTGGATATAAGGAAGAAGGTTTTTTTGCAATAAGGATGACACAGGTTGCCCAGAGAGCTGATGAATGCCCCATTCCTGAAGACATTCAAGGTCAGTCTGGACGGGGCTCTGAGCACCTGATGTCTCTGCAGCTGTCTCTATTCATTGCACAGCAGTTGGAATAGTTGGCTTTTAGGGATCCTTCCCAACTCAAACGGTTCTGCGATTCTACAAAATGCATTTACAGGTAGGAAAGACACATTTAGGACTTCCCCATGCCCTGTCTGAAGAAACTTACAGCAGCTTCCAGGTTTCCCAGAAGTTTTATTTCTGGTCAGCCTGAGAGCACTGGGAAGAGTCTACAAGTTTATTTAAGCAAAAGAGATGAAATGAAATCCCACAGAGTAAGGACGCTCAGACAGAACAGATTCATTTCTCTGCCTAACACCTCTTTTGTGCCAAATGCGGAAATCCAGATTCACAACACGACAGCAGAATTCCTGGACTTTTTGAAGGGAATGAAAATTTCGACCAAACGAAGCCTGGACTGAATGCAGCTATGTGACTATGACTCGGATGTGATGTTCCATGAGATAGAGGAGGAAAAGGAAACAAAGTGGAGAAAAAAAAAAAAAAACCAAAAACAAAACGAAACATCAGCAGCTCCTTCATTTGGCCATGAGGTGTCAGCATTGCCGTCTGGTTGCCGGTCAGGGAGCTCCGGCTTGCAAGTGCTGCGGCTCAACCCAGCTGAGGAACTCCTTATTTTGCCGTGTGATTCTGCAGAGAGTTCAATTCTGGAGAAGAGTCCTCAATTTTTGGTGAGAAAAAAAAAAATTGTCACATGTTAGCGTGAAGCCGTTGTGTATTGCATTATTTGCAAAGTCATAGAATCATAGAATCCTTAGAGGGGGAAGGGACCTCTGAAGGCCATCTAGTCCAGCTCCCCCACAATGAACAGAGACACCACAGCTAGATCAGGTTGCCCAGGGCCTGATGCAGCCTCACTAAAAAGTCTCCAGGGACAGGGCATCAACCACATTGCTGGGCAACCTGTTCCAGTGCCTCGCCACCCTCACTGTAAAAGGCTTTTTCCTCATATCTAATCTAAATCTTCCCTCTTTGAGCTTGAAACCTCTTGTTCCCTCACCACAGAACCTGCTAAAGAGTCTGTCCTCTTCTCTCCTGTAGGTTCCCTTCAGGTACACTGACAGGATGCTATCAATCAGGTCACCTCACAGCCGGGCTGAGCAGACCCAGCTCTCTCAACTGCCATTTACATGTGTTATTAACAGGAAAATATTTTGTATTACCCTAGCTACAGTGTGAATTGGAAAATATCGCAGCTTTATAAGAGAAACTTGGGAGATCTCTGAGACCTCAAGGACATATTGAGGGCTGAAATCCCATCTCCTCAGTGCTGCTTCTCCAAAATTTACAACTTAATTTGGGCAGGGAGACTGGCTCCCATGAACAGTGTTTGGTAAGATGTCTGGTCTCAGTGATGTCCATGTAATCCCTGGCCAAGCAGCAATATCTCCAGATGCTGAGAGTGTCGAGGGTGGTCTTGGTGCTGTTGGGTTTCTGCCTTCATACACAGATGTTTCAAGCTGTTGTCAAAGTTAAAGATGGAAAACTTGTTGAGCATAGCTGACTATGTGTCAATAAAGGAAGGAAGGAAGGAAGGAAGGAAGGAAGGAAGGAAGGAAGGAAGGAAGGAAGGAAGGAAGGAAGGAAGGAAGGAAGGAAGGAAGGAAGGAAGGAAGGAAGGAAGGAAGGAAGGAA